>NW_006296220.1:20588-24286 GCF_000327345.1 Myotis davidii
GTAAAGATTATGTAGTTTAAGGGTTATTGTTTGTAGTTAAATTGATTAACTACCCACCTGCACTTAGTTAAGGGGTTTTACTGATAAAAATCCTCACCTAGGGAAACAACCTTTCTCAGAGAGGTGGTCCTGTTTAGAACACATAGCGTTAAGAAGGGGAGCAAACATATTAAGAACAGTATGTCAGGTCCCTTGAAACATATGCTGTGCAGATGTTTCTTCCCTGCAGTGACTGTGTCAAGCAGCAAGGATGGACCAGCTTCTGGCAGGTTTGGGCTCTGGCAAGGAGGTGCAGCTCAGCAGGTCTCTCTGGAGTATACTCACTGCAGACATCTGCAACCTGCAGCGTGGTACCACGTTGCTCACCGCTGGGTCACAGTGGTGTTTCCACTTGGATTATGGCTGCAAAAGAGTCCCTGCACAGGTCAGGGGGTGGTGTCCACTGTAGGTCTGGGTATTGGTGTGGCTGCACTTCTGGACTCAGTTGCTGCCCTCTACAAGATGGCTTGGGTTCTGTGCTAAAACTGCATCAGCCTGGAAGTGACCACAGTGGTAGCAGGGGCTCTCTGTCTAGGAAGAGCCCTATCTTCCAGTCCCCAGAACTCCTGCAATGTCTATCTCACTTCCCCAAACACACACCACACACATCCACACACACACCCCTCTCACTCCTTTATTCACTCACACTCTCTCCCTCCTTGCTGTCCTGTCAGCTGCCATGTCCCTGCCTAATGAAGGATTTTTATATGTCAAATTAAAAACTCATTTCCAGCTAGGCTATAACTCTTGTTGTCATAGAGCTATAAGAATCATATATTGAAAGCTGTTTCTTCCTTAGGACATTTTAATGGATGAAGTCAATTTACTCTAATGCTGAGACAATAATATAACAAACTCACCTTCCTCCTTAGACTATGAAAACATGAAGTTAGTCCATATTTTATACATCTTTGTATCCTTATCCCCTAGTATACAAACAGGTTGTAAAAGGGATGAATAGAGGATCGATGGATGGATCAGTTGGGTAGGTGTATGGTTGGGTTTATTAAGCTATTGTTTCAGCAAAAAAAAGGGGGGCACATGATTCAGATGTTCTATGTTAGTCCTAATTGAAGACATAGGACTTTTAATTTGAGGTTATTTTTTGAGGTTACTTTTAATTTCAGGTTTGTTTTTACACCCTTCAGTCAACAACTAGTCTTTTAGTTATATCTTTCTATGATAGCTGGAAATATACTCTGTTCTGAAGACAAATGTATTTGGCATGGCTCATAAGTTGTTGTTTTTTAACTCCATGATCTTGACAGTGAAAAACAACACATGTTCCGTAACTTGCTTAAGCATGAAATGTTTTAAGTAAAACTTTCCACCTGTTAATTTGTTCATTAATTTACTCTTATTCATCCATCCATCTAATCATTTAATAAATATTCATTGAGTACTTACCATAGGCATTATTTTTGCTGTAGAATTATACCAGTGAACATTATAGACAAAACTTATATTCTAGTAGAGGAAGAAAGATAATAAACAAGATAAGCAAGCTTATAAGTATTAAGGGGAAAAACACAGGAAGTGGTTATACAGGGGATGGCAAGAGTATATTTACAGTTATGAGTACATGGAACACAGAGTTTATTTTCATATTATTATTATATTATTTATTTGTATTACAACTGTTAACCTACCTTTTCCACCTCTATATTAGTTTGGGTAGGTTGCTTTTATTACAACCAACCTTCAAATTTCATTGATTTAACACATTAAGAGTTTATTTCTTAATATAAATTAATGTGGTTCTGATAAGATTTAGGGGGAAATTTGCGTGAATTATACTTGAAGTTATCATCCATATTGATTAGCAGATGAGTTGATGGCAAAATTTTCAATTAATGGTGTGTGAATACATAAGCCCCTTGAGTCTTGTATTAAAAAATATGCTTCAGTAATTGCAAGTAGCATTTACAAGTTAAAGACAAAATTATCCTCCCCATACAGAAGCTTGAGACAATAACTGATTGGCTGAAGGGCTCATGAGTCATAGTTTTAGTTACTCCTGTCTGAGCAAATGAGGGTCCAGATTGTAGATAAAAGAGTCAATGGAATAAAACTTGGAAATCATTAAATACTAGGAATCAAATAAAATAATATTATGTAAGAATTGGAAAAATGGTCAGAAATTCCTTATAAGTCCTCAGACTGTGCAATTGGAAGGTCAGTCATTTATTAAAATTCCATTTCCTTCTCCATTACCCCAAAACAGCAAACTTCACCTTGGCAGAGTCTGGTAGGAAAAGAGCTGGGTTCAGAACCAAATGAAGAAACTTACTCATGCCAATTCTACTAACACACATTCTAACCTCAGCATTCTTATTTCCACCATGTAGAAAATATAAACCAAATTGCTTCTAATACCTAATAGGTATATTTTAAGACCTTGGAGGATTATTCCCTAGGAGTAACTTTGAAACAAAAATAGATCAGTTCTTACAGGGACTGAGTATCCAATTTTGAAATTAGTTTAATCCCTGATGTGATTAAGGTAATATTGAGTATCTAGTGTCTCTATCCTAATTCCCCACTAGAAGAAAAACATATATTCTCAATTATACATATTATTACACAAAATATCACTATGCTTTATAATTTTTCAATTGTACAATATTTGAATTTGTTTACTAATCAAAAATTATCAGGTTTATGAGAACACAAGACATGATCAAAACCAAGAGAAACAACAAACAATAGAATCAATCTCATTTGGGACTGAAATAATGGAGCTATAATTCATAGACATTAAAATAATTACAAAGTATCTATTCAAAAAATCATAGGAAAAGAGTGAGGTCAGCAGAGAGTTAGAAAACAGCAAAAGGAAAATTCTAAAATTGAAAAACACAACTGTCGTTATGATATAAATAAATGAATTTAAGAGCAAATTAGACACAACCAAAGAAAAGATTAGTGAATTGAAAGACAAATCAGACAAAATTATAAAATTCAAAATTAAAAGAATAGAAAATATGGAAATGAGTATAAGAGTTATATAGAAGATATTGAATATAGCTAAGAAATGTATTTGGAGGACCTGGAGTTAAGAAAAAGTAGATGGGGAAAAGTAATCTGTGAAAAGATATCTGAGAAATTTTAAAATATGGCAGATGATATTAATAGGTGCAGATTTAAGATACTCTAGAAAACCCAAGAGAAACAAATACAATGAAAATCAGACCCAGCCGTGTTATTGTAACTTGAAAATCTGACAGGAAAGTGAAAAATATTAAAAGCGGTAAAAAAAGTATCATTACCTTCAAAAAAGCAACAGTAAGCATATTGACATCTGATTTCTTAACAGGAATATTGGAAACCAGAAGCCAATAGAATGAATAACTTTGAATTACTAAAAGTTAATAACTTCTAACCTAGAGTTCAATAATTGGAAAAAACATGTTTGAATATTAAAAATGAAATAAATCCACACTAAGAAAAAACAAAAATTGAGAATATGCATCACTAGCAGAACTACACTGGATGGTACAATATCCATAAATCAATAAATGTGATACATCACATAAACAAATTGAAAGAAAAAAAACACATAGTCTTATCAATTGATGCAGAAAAAACGTTTGACAAAATTCAACACCCATTTTTGATAAAAACTCTCAGCAAGGGGGAAATAGAAGGATCATACCTCA
>NW_006296220.1:29389-35294 GCF_000327345.1 Myotis davidii
TCTTTGAAAGCAAATGCCTTATATCAGTTCCTACATCCAGCTGTAAATTCATGCTTAGTATTAGTCGTTCTGGTTGGGTTTTTGGTGTATCTCATTGTGGTTTTCATTTGCATTTCCATAAAGATTAACGAGATGAGCATCTACACTAATAGATAAATATGTAAATTGACCATGCCTCTGTGATGACCCACAGCCAATCAGGAGGGAATATGCAAATTAGCAGGACAAAGATGGCAGCAGCCACGGAGCCAGCCGGAGCAGGCAGGAGGCTTGGGTTACCCCAAAAACAGAGGAAGCCAAGCTTCCCACCCACCTGGGCTGGCTGCCAAAGGAGGGACCTGTGGACAGTGGCCACAGAGCAGGCCGGAGATAGTGGGAGGCTTGAATCACCACCATCAATGGAGGAAACTTGGCTTCCTCCATCGCCAAGGGCAACCCAAGCTTCCTGCCTGCCCTGGATGGCTGCTGAAGGAGGGGCCTGTGGGCGGTGGCCACAGAGTTGGCCTGAGCTGCTGGAGGCTTGGGTTGCCCAGGCTGGCCACAGAGGGAGGGGCCTACAAACTACACTCAGTCCTTCTCCCAGGCTGGCCATGCCCCCATGGGTGTGCAGGTTCCTTCTGGGGGGCATGGCCATCCTGAAAACAGCCCTCAGCCCCTTACCCAGACTGGCCAGGCACCCCAGGGGGGACCCCCACCCGGAAGGGTGTGTGACCAGCTGCAAACAACCATCAGCCCCTCACCCAGGTTGGCCAGGCACCCAAGTGGGACCCCCACCCTGTCCAGAACACCCTCAAGGCAAACCAGCCAACCCCACTTGTGCACCAAGCCTCTATCCTATATATTAAAAGGGTAATATGCCTCCCAGCACTGGGATCAGCGGAGCCGCGAGGCCTCCCGGCACCAGGATCAGAGTGACAGGGGGCCGCGCCCAAACCCCCTGATCACCCTGCATCTCTGTGTGTGACAGGGGGCGGGGCCACAACCTCCCTATTCGCCCTGCTCTGTGCCTGATAGGGGGTAGCTCCCCAACCCCCTGATCACTCTGCAGCTCTGTGTATGACAGGGGGCGCGGCCACAACCTCCCTATCCACCCTGCTCTGTTCGTGACGGGATGGCACCGCAACCATCCCATCGACCCTGCCTTGAGTATGACAGGGGGCGGTGCCCCAATCCCCCGATCAGCCCTACACTGAGGGTGACTGAGGGTGGCATCGCAACCTCCCGATCTGCCCTGCTCTGTGCATGACAGGGGCAGCGCCCCAACTCCCCAATCGGCCCTGCTCTGAGCCTGACCAGGGGCTGCACCTAGGGATTGGGCCTGCTCTCTGCCACCCGGGAGCAGGCCTAAGCCAGCAGGGCGTTATCTCCCAAGGGGTCCCAAACTGCGAGATGGCACAGGCCAGGCTGAGGGACCCCCCCTTTTTCCCGAGTGCACAAATTTTTGTGCACTGGGCCTGTAGTAAAAAATAAAAGGCTAATATGCAAATTGTCCCCTTTTGAGTTCAACCGACTGGGAGTTCAAACACTCACTATGACATGCACTGACCACTAGGGGGCAGCTTGGAATGAACGAAGGCCCAGCCAGCAGCTGGCAGCCAGGGAAAGGAAGGCCCTGGCTGACCCTGATTGCCAGCCAGGCCTAAGGACCCTACCCATGCACAAGTTTCATGCACTAGGCCTCTAGTATGTAAAAAAAATATTAGTAAGGATATAGAAGATTTTGACAATATGGTTAACAAGCATTTAATAGAGTTATTTATGACATTCAAATCAATAACTGCAGAATGCATCATTTTCAAAGATCTAAGAAACATTTAACAAAATCAACCAATTGCTGGGCAGAATTTCAAAGACTAACCTCATAAAAGTGTGTTCTCTTACTACCCTAGATTTAAGTTAGAATTCAATATAAAAAACAGATGCCACCCAGCTGGCATGGCTCAGTGATTGAGCGTCGAACTATAAACCAGAAGGTCACTTCAATTCCCCCTCAGGGCATATGCCTGGGTTGTGGGCTCAATCCCCTGTGTGGAGCCTGCAGAATGTAGCCAATCAATGATTCTCTCTCATTATTGATGTTTCTATCTCTCTGTCCCTCTCCCTTCCTCTCTGAAATAGATGAAAATATATTATTTTAAAAGCTTAAGAAAAAAATACATAAATTCCCCATGAAATCTGATATTAAAGAAGATAATTATAAATAACTCATGACCAAAGAAAAAAATCATAATAGAAATTAAAAACTAGAATTCAATCTATATCATAAAAATTTATATTAAAATGTGTGAAGTGCAACTAAACAGTGAAAGTAAGATAATTCAATCCTTAAATGCATATTTTAGAAAAGAACAAAGGCTGAAAAACTAAGCATTTAAGCATCTGTATAAAAAAATGATGAGGAATAAATTAAATCCAAAAAAGAAAAGGAAAGAAAGAACATGGCAGAATTCAATAATTTTAAACAAATATGCAATATGGCATTAAAATGTGTTAGAAAAAAAGCAAAACAGTTCACAAATGTTTCTCTCACATCAATATTTCTCTCTGTCTTTCCTCTCTCTTCCACTCTCTCTAAAAATCAATGAAAAAATATCCTTGGGTGAGGAATATAGAAATCCTCAATGGAACACACTAGCCTTTATTCAGAGTGGCTGAAAATGGAAGGTCACTCACTCTTACTACTAAACTATTCACTTTCCTCCTGAAATTAACCTCTTAAAACCTATAAGAAAATGTGTTAGTGAGGGGAAAAGATAAACTTAACTAAACTAAACCAAACCAAACAAACCTGAAGTGGTTTCAGCACTCTCCCACACCTCAACCACAGGAAACAGATCAGCATGGAGTTGCCTTGAGATAAGATTATTAGGCACCTCCCAGAGTAGAGATGAAGTGACTTTGAGGGGAGAAAATATATTGGTTGGTCCAGGGAGAGACTTTTCAAAAGGATGGAGTTAGTAGGATCCAGGATTAGTAGTGACCAATCAGGTTTAGACTCCAGTTTAATTAATCTTAGAAAATAATGATTCTTGACTTGTACCCAGGTTGGCTTAGAGAATCCTGTGACCATTTTACTCCAATAGGCTAGACGCAGAGGTGAATGGGAAGGTTCTCTCCCTTCACCCTTTCTCAAGAACTAGGTTGGCAAAAATTCAGCAGCTACTCTAGTTTTGTATCTCAGCTGATGTAGAGACAGCAACCTGGAAATTTCATATTTATCTTGACAGTTACCCTAAATGTCTCAAGGTAACTGTCTGTGTCTTCTGAGAAGCCACATAGAGCCAAGTGGGGCTCTAATAGAAGAAAAATCCTGTGTGGCTTTCAAATGCAGGAAGAGACGTTATTCTGTTAGGCTTCTAATTTTACTATATGTTATAGTGTTAAAAAAATAAAAATACTGTTCTCTCTGACTCTATCTGTCTGTTTATCTATTCTCTCTCTCTCTCTCTCTCTCTCTCTCTCTCTCTCTCTCTCTCTCTCACACCCACACACACACACACACACACACACACACACACACACCACTGCCAAAGCCTTGCTGAACCCATGATTGGGCTATACTTATAATTCCACATTCTATCCAAAAATTTTAAATACTCTTTTTCTTTCTTGCTTTTCTCACTCCAATCCCTTCAGTCTTCAAATCTGGTTTTCCAAGCAAAATCAAGAAACTCACGTGACTTTGGCACAGACAGTGCACTTCCAGCTGCCATCAAAGTCTGACACCCGACACTCACTGCACACCCTCAGTGAGCAGGCCTGGCATGGGTTTCCCCGGTCAAATATTAAGCCCAGGTTTCTCTGACAGTAAACACAGACTCTGCTGGTCTCTTGTTGAATCTTCCCACTTCTATGTTTTGCTTCTAAGAGTTCGTTTTTCAGCTTCCTGGAAGGAGAAGGGGAAAATAACTTTAAAAAACAAAGAGAGTAGCTACGCTATATTTAAGGATTATTTTCATTTGGAATAACATTTAAAAAAAAACCAAGGAGTCAGAGCCAAATAATTTCAGAAAACATAATTTCTTCCTCTAGAGCAGTGGTTTTCAACCTTCCTAATGTTTATGTGTGGTGACCCCCAATTTCATTGTTACAAATTGAACATAACTAAAGCATAGTGATTAATCACAAAAACAATATGTAATTATATATGTGTTTTCTGATGGTCTTAGGCGACCCCTGTGATAGGGTCGTTCAACCCCCAAAGGGGTCGCGACCCACAAGTTGAGAACCTCTGCTCTAGAGTCAACAATTTTTTGACATCGATAGTTGAAAAACATGTTTGTGTTTTACTTTTGAATTTTGACATCCTTCTTGAGCACTACTACTTTGAAATTAGTATTTATTCACATTCTACTCTAACTTCTCCAAGATCTTTGGTACCATAATATTGAAGCACAACCCTAGCCTAGAGACATGCATAATATCATGTTCTTTACTTGCTTAGATATACTACATGGAGGAAGAGTGTGAAATCAAGCTTGGCAACATGGGAACTTTCCTTAGGTGATCCAATGAAGAGATTGCTATAAAGACATTACCTACTATTTCAGATCTAAATGCTTCTTCTTATCATATGAGGGTATCCAAAATGTCCCTTAACCTATGGGCTTTTCTGTCAGAGTGTGAATTCAAGTTGCATCATGAATTAGCTGTCCAGCCTTAGAAAACTATTTACCCACTCAACCTGTGGAGCTTCGTTTTTAAAATGGGGGTAATAACATTCTTATTCTTATTATATTATTTTCTGTTTTATAAAATAGTTTTAAAATATACTTTCATTGATTTCAGAGACATGAAGGGAGAGGGATAGAGAGATAGAAAGATCAATGATGAGGGAGAATCTTTGATTGACTGCCTCCTGCTGGAGATCAAGCCTACAACCCAGGCACGTGCCCTGACTGCGAATCAAACTGTGACCTACTGCTTCATAGGTCAACATTCAACCATTGAGCAACACCGGTCAGGCTATTATTTTCTGTTTTTAAGATTAAATGACATATAGGGGGGGTGAGGGCATAAGTGGGGGGGGCAGGGGGTAATGGGGGGATAAGGACACATATGTAATACCTTAATCAATAAAGAAATTTTAAAAAAGATGAAATGACATAGCCCTGGCTTGCATGGCTAAATGGTTAGAGTATCAGCCTAGGGACCCAAGGACTGTAGGTTCGATTCCCAGTCAAGGGCACATACCTAGATTGCAGGTTCGGCCCCCCAGCCCTGGTTGGATATGAGTGAGAGTCAGCCAATTGATGTGTCTCTTTCACATAGATGTTTCTCTCCTATCCCTTCTTTCTATTCTTTCTAAAAAAATCAATGGAAAAAATATTCTTCGGTGGGCGTTAACAACAACAAAACAGATTAAATAGTATAATATATAAAGTTACCAGCACAGTTCCTGGCATATAGGTACTAAATAAATGCTATTCCATGTCTTTTTTTTTTTTTTTTACTACCTGACACATATACTTATATACAATTTATAAGATAACTATTCAACGTGTGGTCCTTGTTCTGGGAGTGTCAGCATCATCTGGGAGTTTGTTAGGAATGGAGAATCTCAGGCCCCACCTCATACCTACTGGATCAGATTCTGCATTTCACAAAATCTCCAAGTGATTAAAGTTTTAGAAGCACAACTTTAGAACATTTGTTATCGAATTTGGCTATGCACTGGAATCACCTGGGAAGATTTTAAAAAATTATACTAATTCCTGAGCCTCACCCCCCGACTCTCATAATTGGTTTATGATGCGGTCTGTGCAATGATATTTTTATTTTTATTTTTTAACATATATATTTTACTGATTTTTTTTACAGAGAGGAAGGGAGAGGGATAGAGAGGCAGACACATCGATGAGAGAGAAACATCGATCAGCTGCCTCCTGCACGCCCCCTACAGGGG
>NW_006296220.1:35388-37761 GCF_000327345.1 Myotis davidii
GGCAATGGTAATTTTAAAAGTTTCCTTATTTATTCTATGTATTGCCAAATTTGGAAAACAGATGACAGATTCATTCCACTTAAATCCTTCACAGACATATCATTCCTTTATGTTATCCATATCTAATCCCCTCTTCACCATAACATTTGTATGTTCTAGAAGAAAATACTCCCAGATTCATCCCACACATCTCATACTTTTTCCTTTTACATTTGTGGAACTGTGCTTCACTATACCCAACAATGCTAGCATCTCCCCAAAGGCAGGAATAATTACTTCAGTTTCTTGTATATACTGCTCAGGACCCAGTTCTGTGCTAAATTATAAGGTACTTAAATGTTTAAGACTATTTATTATTTCTTTGGGGCCTTCAAACTAACTTGTAATGTATTATGAGGGTCATGTTAAAGATTATAAGCAATATATATAAAACCAGAAACCAGGTATTTTAATCCCTAGCCTAATGAGAGATTCATAAATGGGGAATTATAAAAGTGAAGAGTAAGAGTTCCAAAACCTTTGATTGTCTCATTTATCCAATGAACATTTATTAGGTGCCTATTATGTACTAGGCATTCTGATATTCAGAGAGGAAAATAAGTCAAACAGGATATCTACTAAGGATTCCAATTATCCTCCATATCATTCAAGTAAAGGACAAATGATGCAAGATGATTCATATGCTGCAACAGGCAGCTATACAGAACAATCTTCTCCTATATAAACACAAATGACAACCTACAGTAGATGCTTTCTTAATCCCTAATTTAGAGCTTAGAAAGTACCTTTATGTCTTTTTTCCCCATGAGCAACTGCTCATGAAATTAAGTGTAAGAAAAGTAAATCCATATGATTTATTTTTGAAAACTTATAAAAGCTACAAGCTTTAAAGAAAAAAATGCATTCTCATTTGAAGACCACAACTATATTATTTAGAGAAGCACTTCAGGGCACAGGAGAAATACTAGTAAAACATTGCCCTTTCAAAATCTATAACAATTCATGCAACAACAATAAAGAAACAAAGTGATCAAAATGGGTAGAAAAAAGCTAGCAATCTTAGACAGCAGTACTATCATCCTGATAGTCTCTTATCTCCAACGTGTGATTTATCATTCTTAAGCAAAATGCCCAAACAGCTCCAGCATAGCATCCACTTTTAAGGCAGGAATAAGGAGGAAGGTGTATAACATGAACCTGCCTCTTAACAGAAAAGCAAAAATTAACTCAAAAGTTCTCCCATCAGATTTTCCCTTAGGTTTCCTTGACCAGACAGTGTCACATCACCACCACTAGCTGCAAGGAAGGCTAAGAATGTGGAAGAAGTTGGACTGCACATCCCTGTCCTCTTGACATTAGATGTGGTATTGTGACTGGCATTGATCCACAAAATGTGGCATGGGATTCCTTCCAGTTAAAAACTGCAAAAAGTGAATGCTTGGTTTTCCATAAACCCTCCTCTTGGCTTGGAAAGTGGCAATGTCCCAAATAGTGTCTGCTCTGTAAATCTGGGTCCTGGTTTGAGGATGCCATGAACTATAGTCTCCAGCCATTCTGTTTTGGATGTATAGGATGGGAAAACTTTCATTGTTTTAAGCCACTAAGAATTTGAGGCTTTTATTGCAGCATAATTTAGCCTATCCTGATAAACATATAGTGTAGTCCTTCATCTGGTTGGCTCACATATATCCTTTTAACTTCAGCTTTACTGTTGCTTCCCCAGTGAGGCTTTTTCTGACAGCCAAATTTATAGCAGATTCCCATCTTATTCTCGCTCATAGAAATGTGTTCTTTTTCTTCACAGCACATACCATAATTTTTAAATTATATCTTTATTTGGCTGTTTTTAACTGGTTTAATTGTCTCACTAACTCCTCTATGAGGGCAAGACTATATCTGTTTTGTTCAGCACATAAGCAGTGGCTGGAACATAATAGATAACATTTAATTAAGTGAATAAAAGAAAGCATAAGTAAAAGCTAAAAAGTAACAAGAGGAGAAAGAGAGGAACTTGGAGAAGGAAACTCAGGCATGCTGATTATTGGGTATCACTGGGCATTCTACTTAACCTCTCTGGGTCTCAGCTACTTCAACTTCAAAATGAAGATAATTCCCTTCCAATCTTCATCTGAGAGTGTTTCTGAGGGCCAGAGGCAATAAAGTATGGTAGTGTGCTTTGCAAATTATAGAAGACTTTTACAAAATAACGCCATCATTATTAAAAAGAGAATGAGCCCAGCTGGTGTGGTTTAGTGGTTGAGCTTCGACCTATGAACCAGGAGGTCATGGTTTGATTCCTGGTCAGGACACATGCCAGGGTTGTGGGCTCAATCCTCAGTGTGGGGCATGGAGAAGGCAGTGGATCAATGATTC
>NW_006296220.1:37884-39114 GCF_000327345.1 Myotis davidii
AAAAGTATATTAAAAAATGAGAAGATAAAAACTGTACAATGTTAGATTAGTAGGAATAAATTCAAAATCAAATTGGCTTAAATTGAAATCAAACACACTTTGAAAAAGTAATGCAAGCCTGATGAAACTACAGGATGGTCTCAATTACTTGATAAGAATTTTCAAAGCTTTTTTCAACTTCCTTAACCTCATTTCTACACCTTTGTTCAGTAAGCAAAACTATTTTGATTCTGAAAAATATAAAATTCCCCTATTTTTATTGCTTAAAGAGAAGTAAAGAGTATGGGAGATGGATGGAAAAGAGTAGTACAGATAAATATGGCCTAAAGACAATGGTTAAAAACTGATGAAAACTATAAAGAAAAAAAAAACTATTGAAGACATTTAATTTCAGTTAATATCAATTCTTCATTAAAGATAAGCTCAGGATGCTCTTGCATTTTAAAGTATCAGTTTATTCTTTACATTTCCTTGTTGCTGCACAGATACATTTATATTAACATGTGAATTTGTTACTTATATTTAATTGAAATCTTAAATATTGAAAAGATGAACTATCTCAACTGTAGTTGAATGATAGAATCTCTTCATTTTCTTTTCTGGTGATATACTAAATTTGTTTTTTTTTTCTATTCCATTATCAAAAATGTTCAATGCATTACAAAGATTACTTACTTTATCTTTGCACAGACATATTCCTTTCAAATCAGGAATTGTTTTCCTTAAAATTCCCATCACATCTGTGTCATTATTTTTCTCTCATTACCATATCTAGTCCCAGTTGTACTTAACATTATTTTGCACCAAATAAGATAGGAATTTTAGAATGGAAGCAATTTGTTGCCTGGAAGAGGAAGCCACAGAAAAGTATTTTTGATTCCTTGAAGTCTTTAAACAACCCTCAAGCTCATCTAGAAAAACACATCAAGTCTTAAGAAGAGAGAATGAAAAAAGTGAGGACTATATACTAGTGGCTCAGAGCATAAGGTTCTAAAGTCAAAGGATCCGGGTTAAAATCCTGGCCTTACCACATATTTACTTAGAGACTTTTACTTGCCGGAAGCTGGTCCATCCTTGCTGCTTGACACAGTCTCTGCAGGAAAGAAACATCTGCACAGCATATGTTTCAAGGGACCTGGCGTATATAGCATACTGTTCTTAATATGTTTGCTCCCCTTAGCGCTGTGTGTTTTAACCAAGGTCACCTCTCCGAGAAAGGTTGTTTCCCCA
>NW_006296220.1:43041-43636 GCF_000327345.1 Myotis davidii
TCCAGCAGGCAAGGGGATCTCAAGGCAGTTGCTGGGCATGGAGGCCAGAGGGACATAGGCTACCAAGGAGACAGAACTGAACCTCACATCACCCTACTTGGCCCAGAGATGGCTGGTAGTCAAAGACGGGTAAGACCCCACAGGGTGGGGCAACCTAAGACAGGCACAGTCGGGGGGCCAGTAGGAGAGAAGTTGGCGTTCAACAGAGGTGGGGCACAGATCCTCACCCTCCCAATGGTCAGGGGCTTGAACACTCGCCCCTTCTGAGGAAGGTCTCCTGTCCCCATGGCTGCTTCCCGCTTCCCACGCCCAGCTCAGATCGGGACCCAGGTAAATACAGAGACTGGCTGACAGCAGCTGCCTTCTCACTGCAACAGGACTTGTTTCCCATTTCTACCTGGGACCACAGGGAAAGGGGCAGCTGAAGGAAAGGGCTGTGTCAGGATGCTGCCTTCTTCCCTTCCTTCTCCCTCTTTTTTCTAAACACTTCCATTCCTCTTAGTTCTTTTGCTTTCTCTTCTTTTTCTCTCTACTACCCTCCATCTTCAATATCAGCTGACCTAGAGGGCACAGCTTACTCCTCCTCGGACATCGA
>NW_006296220.1:43968-46008 GCF_000327345.1 Myotis davidii
ACTACAAACAATCATGCTTAAGCTACATAATCTTTACTCCCTGGAATGGAGATAAGAAACGCCCTAACCATTGTAATAGAAATTGACAGGATTAAAATCAACTGGTATAAATACGGATGTAACAAGACAATAAACGGCAGAACTTCTCTGGAGATCCAGACCAGAACTTGGCTGGAGATCCTGGCTAGGCTGCTGATCAACTGAACGCTGTCTCCGTGTCATTCCTTCTTTGCCGACTCCGTCTACACCTTTGGGGACCCCTGGACCTGCTGGGGTTGGACCCCGGCATTTACTTACTTAACTTAAGGAGACCTAACCCCTCTTACTCAAAATATTCCCTCTGTAAAGAAAGTCATAATAGCTACAACCTCATAGACTTGTGAACATTAAGTAAAATGTGTCTCCCGATATCTGTTCTCCCCTTCTCTGTTAGTGGAATGTCTAGCCAGGTTCATCACCACTCAGTATTTTTCAGTGTGCCTTAGATTTTGCTATGAGACTAAATGTTGGCTAATGTGATGTGATCAGAAATGATTTAGGCAGCCTCTAAGTCAGTGGTTCTCAACCTTCTGGCCCTTTAAATACAGTTCCTTATGTTGTGACCCAACCATAAAATTATTTTCGTTGCTACTTCATAACTGTAATGTTGCTACTGTATGAATCATAATGTAAATATCTGATATGCAGGATGGTCTTAGGCGACCCCTGTGAAAGAGTCATTCGACTGCCAAAAGAGTCGCGAGCCACAGGTTGAGAACCGCTGGGTCATGTCCCTAATGGAAAAGGCCTTCCTTTCCCTTGAATCCTTCATCCTTTCCAGAGGCTGAGATGAAAAAATATAGAGGTAAGCCATTTTGGATCAAGAACTAGACTCTCCAGATGATGGAGCAACTAAAGAAAAGGTGCCCAGAACCATGCTAAAATGGAGCCACCATAACAATATCACAAAACTGCCGACCAACCAAGACTTTTCAACTAGAGAGCAAAGTATTTCTTTCTTGTTTAAGCTTTACGATAATGTGTCTCTATAACCCACAGCCAAGCCTATTTCCCAACAAGGAAAATAAGAACTCAGTAATATTAGCTCGTTTTATTATTGTCCACTTGCAGAGATATTGCTATCAGGTTCTGCGTCAGCCTCTGTTGCAATATCTTTGAGCTAAATCCTTGTCTATAGCTAGAGTTTCATATTCCTTTAAGAGAGCAAAGCCTTGTAACTGATGAAAAATACTGTCTAACCAGAAACAAGACAAAAATCACTTGAGAAAATATATGAATGCAGAATAATGTCACAGCAGCCAGATGTCAATGGCTGCATACTTCTTAGCACTTTTAACTTTTGTTCGCATCTAGAGGCAATGCCATCAACACTGAGGTTATTTTATATTTTCCTAAGGGAAATTCAGTGGTGACCAGACCTCCTTTTTTATTCTGAATGTAAAAACATATTATTTTTCACTTTGATTGTAGCTTCTGTGTCCTGAACTTATTATTAAAGCCTAATCTTCACAACACTTAGTCAAAATAATGACAGGCACTCTGTTTTACATGTCATGCCATTTGATAGTAACCCATGCTAAAGATATTATGGTTCCCATTTCATAGATTTTAAAAAAATGTAGTCTCAGAAGGAAACTTGCTATGGTTCACAAGGTTATCAAGTAGTGCAGTCAGGATCCAGATCCAGAATTTTATATTCCCAAACCTGCACTCCTTCCCCATACCAGATACCTCTCCTTAGTTCTCAGTCTATTAAAATAGTTTTGTTCAGAAATATTATCAACAACTTCTATTTCTTTCCTAGTTATACAAAACCATGCTAGGCACACTCAAAATTATGCCTCAGTAAACATGAGGGGCTTCTTCTGCCTACCCTGCTTCTCCCACCAAATGGCATCTGCCCAAGGGGCCTCTTATCACAGAGTCTCTCATAGCAATGAAGCTGTTTTTCAAAAAACAGGCTAATCTGGTCCTACTAAACTTTATAAAGCTTTGGATTAGTTTTCAAATCCAAGGATATTAAAAAGAATCAAGACCATT
>NW_006296220.1:46072-50785 GCF_000327345.1 Myotis davidii
TCAGAGAAAGTAATAAGGAACAAGATTGAAAGAATACTTGTTTAAATAAAATATTCTTGTGAATTGTAGCAATTTCATGTGTTTAGGCATTGTTTCAAGGAAAGAGAGAATTGTGAAATCTTCAAATCTGCAAATGACACCAAGAACTTCTGGTAGTGAAACACTGGGCTCATAGGGTTATCATCTTACAAAGCCATGTGAACAGACAGGCAATTGTTTATTAACTATACAGGCATATCTCATTTTATTAGACTTCACTTTATTGTACTTCACAGATCTTTTTTTTTTTTTTTTTTTTTTTTTTTTACAAATTGAAGACAAGGCCCTCCACCAGCAAAAAAAGTAGCCTGGAATCAAACTCATAATATCTCCAAGGTATGCTCTGTTATCTTAAAAAATAGCAGGAGTTGATTTCATATGTAATTAGCAAATCAAGTCTTTCTCTTGGAAATACATTGAAATAACTATCATCTCAATTTTCTGACCCAACAAGGCAGAGGTATATGTTTCACTTATTTGAAACCCAAAGGATACCTTACTAGATTGCCCCAAACTGTAGAGTCCTATTATAAATATAGTAAATTATTCATAAAAAAGGATGGATATAGAATTAGTAAAGCAAGAAGTATTTCTTTAAAACAAAAACAAAGGTAAAATACTGGGCTTTTAAAGATTATTGCTATAACATGCACAGATAGAAGTGACCTAATGGGAGGAAATTGGACATTCAGACATTTCCAAAGATAATTTAAAAATAACACATTGCCCTTGAAAAAAATCTTTAAAAGTACTTCTGCTGAACATAAGCACATACTAGCTTTATTTTTATAAATATGTAAATTTTATTTCTAAAATTTCTCTGAATTTGTGTCAACTAGATTAATTTAAGTGCAGCAAGGAAGGAGTTATGTGCTCAGCAAAGACAGTTTCAGTACTTAATTTTCCCCATTTTACCTGTTTAGTTGAAGTTTTGGGGAACTTATATTTTCATAGGTATAGATTATTACAAAACACACTTCCAGAATGCCCTACTCTACTTATTCACTGCAAATTTTCATCTGCCTTTGCTGTATTTGAAGTTGAGCATAATATCTCTCCCATATTGCCATAGTCTTTGGTTTGTTTGTTTTTAATTTTTTGGTGGTAGTCTTGAAATTTGTTGCAACAGTCCTGAATAAAGTATTTTTTACCATTTCAATGTTTATATATACTAGAGGCCCAGCACATGAAATTTGTTCACTTGATGCGGGGGGGAGGGGGGGCGGGGGGGAGGATCCCTCATTCCGGCCTGCATGCTCTTGCTGTCCAGGAGCCCTCAGGGGATGTCTAACTGAAGGCTTAGGCCCACTCCCCAGACATCCTTAGCACGCCACCACCGCTCTGCTTGCCAGCTGTGAGCCGGCTTCTAGCTGAGTGGTGCTCCCCCTGTGGGAACGCACTGACCACCAGGGGGCAGCTCCTGAGTTAAGGGTCTGACCCCTGGTGGTCAGTGTGTTTCATAGTGGCAGGTTGTTCCACTGTTTGGTCAATTTGCATATGAATTCAGTCCCTGTGATAGTGGAGACTTTGCACAATCCAATAAAATACATTTTTGCTTTGGTTAAATTGGAAATGAAATCATCTCCATTTCCTATGCCTTGCATATAATAAGTACTCAATGATTTAATGATTTTTTGCTGAATCATGGAAAAATATTTCCCAAATATGTGACAATTGAATTCATACAAATCTTTACTGAAACAATCCAACACTCAATGGTAAGTGAACAAATAATGTGGATAAAAAATTCACAGAAGAGAAAATAAAAATGGTTAGCAAAATCATGTAAAAACACTAAAAACCACAAATGCAAATTGACATACAGTAGTACTTTATCAAATTAGCAATTATGAAAAAGAGAACTTTCTAAGTGGAAGATGGCATCTGGCAGGACAGAGATGAGGAAGAGGGTTTGAGTGAATGAGAGGGTGAAAAGGGAGTGTGTGGATGTGTATGGTGTGTGTGTGAATTAGGGAAGGACAGTTAAATCTGGCAGGAGTATCAGTGGCTGGCAGACCAGGCTCTCCTGTACAGGGAATACCTACCACCACTGCAGGCACTCCCTGGGCTGTGGGGCTCGAGCATGGAGCCCACGCCATCTTGAAGGGGAGAGCTGTCTGTTCTAGGAACTCATCAGCACCCCCACCCAGACTGGCCTTGGAAACTGTCCATGACCCTGCAGCCACTCCAGCCCAAATCCTGCTGCCCCACCCACAGACCTGCAGACCCTAGGACTTCTACCTCCAAGGGTGCATGGCCCTTGCAGAAGTGCGACTTCTTGCTCCCTGGCTACCAAGCTCTGGACACCTCAGTAGAGACTTTTCAGCATGAAGGCCTCCTGAGCCCACTGCCCCACAGGACGCTTTTGGGTGCCTCTGTGAGTCCTGCTGGGCACACTTGTATCTAAACAAGGGCACAAGGCCCTGGCAGTAGAAATTTGGACTTCCCCCTACCCAGCTGCCTTCCCACAGACACTGAGGTGATGCAGCTTTAGCACAAGGGCCACTCTGAGTGAGCACCCAGGCAAACGGTCTTTGGGTGCCTCTGTGAGCCACCACTGGGTACCCGTAAATCCAACCAAAGTGCAAGGCCCCCAGCAGCAAAAAATGGGTCTTCTGCCTCCCCATCTGCTGACCTCCATTCACCACAGTCATGCCTTTCCAGTGCACAGGCCTCCTGAGCACCATCACCCTGACAGACAGCTTCCAGGTGCCTGTGAGCCCCCGCTGGGCATGTGCAAATCCAACCAAGGATGCAAGGCAGCAAAAATTGGGACTTCCCCTTCCCTGGCTGTGGACCTCCTGACACCACAGTTACGCCTTTCCAGCAAGCAGGCCAAATGAGCTCGCTGCCCCTATAGGCAGCTCCTGAGTGCTTCCTTGAGCTTCTGCTGGGCACGCTCATACAAACAAGGGGGCACGGCCCCAGTAGTAGAAATTTGGACTACCCCCTTCTGGGCTGCCTACCCACAGAAACTGCGGTCACGTGGTTTCAGCACACAGGCCTCCTGAGAACACTGCCCCAGCAGGCAACTCCTGGGTGCCTCTGTGAGCTGCCACTAGGTGCACTCATATCCAACCAAGGGCACAAGGCTCCATCAGAAGAAACTCAGACTTCTCCCTCCTTGGCTGCCAACCTCTGGTCACTGCAGTTGCACCGATCCAGTGTGCAAAGCCCCTGAGCCCACTGCTCCAGCAGGTGGCCCCTGAGTGCTTCTCTGAGCCACTGCAAGGCACAACCCCGGCTGCTGGCATCCAGTCCCCACAGTCGCGCTGCTCCAGCACATGGGCCCCCTGAGCCCACTACCCAAGAAGACAGATCCTGGGTGACCCTGTAAGCAGCCCCTGGGCATGTATATCCAACCTAGGGTGGGTATCCCCTGAAGCAGAAACTGGGAATTCTCCTTCCACAGGGCCAGTGGCACACCACAATTGCTCTGATCCAGTGTGTGGGCCCCACAATCACACACCCCTTGTAAACAGATCCTGGGCCCCTCGGTGAGCTGCCACTGGGCATGTGCCTCTCCAACCAATGGAGCACAGCAAGATCCATGACATCCCCCTCCAGGCTACCTACCTCTGGACAGCTTGGTGAGTTGCTGAGGACTTGCTTCCCTGGACAAAGTCACATTGTTTCAGCCACAGTCTCTAAGATGCCCACATCCCCAGCTGTGGGATCCTGAACACCCTTGTGATTCAGAGGAGGAAATCACTTTGGCCAGAGCCCCACTGCCTTAACTACAGACTACAAGAAACCTACTCTCCAATGTCCTTGGTTACGACACCCTCATAGTGAGAAAAAGAGTGATGCTAATCCAGCAAGAGTCACACCACACTGGCCAAAGTCACAGTACCTGAGCCTCAGTCCCAAGACTCCTTCCTCCCAGGCCATGGACTCTGGGAACCCACAGTGAGCACATACCAGTGAGACCTCAAGCAACCTTTTCCATAAGAGCTGGAACCATGATCTTATCCAAAACAACTTGCACAATTAAGTGGGGGATGCGTCACATTGCCAAACTGTGATGAAACTTCATCCACGAATAAGAAACAAACATTCAAGATCCAACTACATCAAGAGAACCCAAATAGCTCAAGTAGAGAGCTCCCCTAAATCACCAAGCCCAGGAGACCAGAGAAACCACACCAGTAACATCACCACTAAAAGAACCTGGGTAGCAAAGCAGTTGGATCTAAGAGACAGAAACAATTAAAATGTTACAGCAAAAATGGGGAGACAAAAGAAAATCCCCAAAGGGGGGTCGGGGGGGAGAGGATTCACCAGAAAGGACATTAAATGAAATGGAGGCAAGTAACATGTCAGAGAAAGAGTTCAGAATAATGGTTATAAGGATGCTCAAATGGCTGGATGACAAACACACAACTCAATGAGAATTACAAGGAAATGAATGAGAATGTCACCAACATGAAAAGGAAGCACACAGTGGAAGGCTTAAACAGTATACTAAAAGAGGCTGAGGATCACATCAGTGAATCAGAAGACAAGGTAGGAAAAAACAAACAAACACAGCAGCAACTGGAAAGAAAACTTAAAGAGCAGGAGGAGAGCCTAAGGAAGCTTTGGAACTACAAAAAACGAAACAACATCCACATAATAGGGGTATTAGAAGGAGAGGAAGTGGAGTAACGATTAGAAAACCTGCTTTTTTTTTTT
>NW_006296220.1:50869-53739 GCF_000327345.1 Myotis davidii
TACCACAGCGTAGTATTCCGCAGTTTTTAATCCACTCATCTGCTGATGGGCACTTAGGCTGTATCCAAATCTTAGCTATGGCAAATTGTGCTCGTATGAACATAGGGGTGCATATATTCTTTCTGTTTGGTGATTCTAGTTTATTACTTTATT
Organism: Myotis davidii; assembly: GCF_000327345.1. Lineage (NCBI taxonomy): Eukaryota > Metazoa > Chordata > Mammalia > Chiroptera > Vespertilionidae > Myotis > Myotis davidii. The sequence continues at coordinate 51,023 of NW_006296220.1, forward strand.
TATTTGTTGTCTAAAGTTTTACATATGTCTCCTTTTCCCCCCACTTGAACCGCCCCCTCCCCCAAGAATTCCCACCCCGAGCAAGCCCCCATTGCCCCAGTATCTGTGTCCATTGTATATGCTAATATGTATGCATACAAGTTCTTTGGTTGCTCTCTAACCCCTCTTCCCCTGCCATTTGTCTCTGGATCTATTCTTGTTCATCAAATTATGTTGATCATTATATCGCACATATGAGTAAGATCATGTGAAATTTATCTTTCTCTGACTGGCTTATTTCACTTAGCACAATGCTCTCCAGGTTCATCCATGCTGTTGCAAATGGTAAGAGTTTCTTCTTTTTACCGCAGTGTAGTATTCCATTGTGTAGATGTACCTCAGTTTTCTAATCCACTCATCTGCTGATGGGCACTTAGGCTGTTTCCAGATATTATTGTAAACTGTGCTGCTATGAACATAGGCGTGCCCCCCAGCCCCCAGTGTGTCCTGACTGAAGATCTAACACTCAGCCTTTTGGTATATGGGGTGATGCTCCAACCAATTGAACCCCCTGGCCAGGGCAAGATGTTCTTATTTTTTCTCCAGTTCCATCCATGCTGTTGCAAATGGTAAAAGTTCCTTCTTTTTTATAGCGGCATAGTATTCCATTGTGTAGATGTACCACTGTTTTTTAATTCACTCATCTATTGATGTGCACTCAGGCTGTTTCCAAATCTTAGCTATGGTAAATTGTGCTGCTATGAACATAGGGGTGCATATATCATTTCTGATTGGTGTTTCTAGTTTCTTGGGATATATTTTTAGAAGTGGGATTACTGGGTAAATTGGGAATGCCATTTTTAAATTTTTGAGGAAACTCCATACTGTTCTCCACAGTGGCTGCCCCAGTCTGCATTCCCACCAGCAGTGCATGAGGGTTCCCTTTTACTCCACATCCTCACCAGCACTTGTCATTTGTTGATTTGTTGATCATAGCCATTCTCACAGGTGTGATATGCTATCTCATTGTTGTTTTCATTTGCATCTCTCAGATGATTAGTGACTTTGAGCATGTGTTCATACGTCTCTCTGCCTTCTGCATGTCCTCTTTTGAAAAGTGTCTGTTTAGGTCCTTTGCCCATTTTTTAATTGGATCATTTATCTTCCTTTTGTTAAGTTGTATGAGTTCCCTGTAAATGTTGGAGATTAAACCCTTATTGGTGATAACATTGGCAAACATGTTCTCCCATGCAGTGGGCTTTCTTGTTTTTTTGATGGTTTGCTTTGCTGTACAGAAGCATTTTATTTTGATGTAGTCCCATGTGTTTATTTTATCTTTAGTTTCCACTGTTCTAGGAGCTGTACAGGTGAAGATATTGCTTCAGCATATACTTGAGATTTTGCTGCCTGTGGATTCCGCTAACATTTTTATGTTTTCCTGTCTTACGCTTAAATCCTTTATCCATTTTATTATTTTTGTGTATGGTGTAATCTGGTTTTCTAGTTTCAGTTTTTTGCATGTATCTGTCCAATTTTCCCATCACCATATATTGAAGAGACTGTCGTGACTCCATGGTATGTTCTTATCACCTTTGTCAAATATTAATGGAGCATACTGGTGTGGGTCGATTTCTGGGTTCTCTGTTGGATTCCATTGGTCTATATGTCTGTTCTTGTGCCAGTACCAGACAGCTCTGAGAACAGTGGCATTGTAATACAGCTTGATATCTGGTATTGAGATCCCTCCTACTTTGTTCTTTCTCAGGATTGCTGCAGGTATCCAGGGTCTTTTTTTATTGGAGATTAATTTTTGGAGAGTTCATTCTAGGTCTGTGAAATATGCTGTTGGTATTTTAATGGGGAGTGAACTGAATCAATAGATTGCTTTGGGACTCTATCCTCATCAGACTCTTACAAAAAATTTAAGAGGAAGAAACACTTTTAAGCTCTTTCTATGAAGCCAGCATTATCCTAATACCAATTACAGGCTAATATCCCTCATGAATATAGATGCCAAAATCCTCAACAAAATTCTAGCCAATCAGATACAGAATTACATCAGAAATATCATACACTACGGACAAGTAGAATTTATCCCGGGGATGCAAGGATAGTACAATATCCACAAATCGATAAATGTGATACATCACATAAAGAAATTTAGAGATAAAAATCACATAGTCATATCAATTGATGCAGAAAAGCACTTGACAAAATCCAACACCCTTTCTTGATAACAACCCTCAGCAAAATGGGAATAGAGGGATCATACCTCAACATAATAAAAGCCTTATATGACAATAGCCACAGGAATCCAGAGAAAGAAGAACAAAGTTAGAGGGATCACAATACCAGATGTCAAACTACATTACAAAGCCACGGCTCTCAAAACTGCCTGGTACTGGCTCAAGAACAGGCATATAGATCAATGGAAGAGAACAGAAAACCCAAGACATTACACTCAATTAATATTGACAAAGGAGGCAAGATCAGACAACGGAGTCAAAATAGTCTCTTCAATAAATTGTGTTGAGGAAATTGAACAGATACATGCAAAAAAATGAAACAAATGAAACTAGATCACCAACTTATACCATAAACAAAAATAAACTCAAAATGGATAAAGAACTTCAACATAAGACAGGAAACCATAAAAGTTGTAGAGGAATCCACAGGCAGCAAAATATCCGACATATATCATAGCAATCTTTACTGATACAGCTCCTAGGGCATTGGAA
>NW_006296220.1:53752-63932 GCF_000327345.1 Myotis davidii
ACTATAATTCCAATGGAAACTAAAGAGAAAATAAACAAATGGGGCTATATCAAAATAAAAAGCTTTTGCACAGCAAAAGATACCATCAACAAAGCAACAAGAAAGCCCACTGAATGGGAGGACATATTTGCCAATGTTATCACTGATAAGCGTTTAATCTCCAACATTTACAGGGAACTCATACAACTTAACAAAAGGAAGATAAACAACCCAATCAAAAAATGGGTAATGGATCTAAATACTTTTTGAAAGAGGACATAAGGAGAAGGCCAAGAGACCTGAAAACATGCTCAAAGTCACTAATCATTCCAGAGATGCAAATCAAAACAACAATATGGTACCATCTCACACCTGTCAGAATAGCTATCATCAACAAATCAACAAACAACAAGTGCTGGCAAGGATGTGGAGAGAAAGGAATCCTCTTGCACCGTTGGTGGGAATGCAGAATACTGCAGCCACTGTGGAAAACAGTATGGAGTTTCTTCAAAAAGTTCAAAATGGAATTCACATTTGACCCAATAATCCCACTTCTAGAAATATAGCAACAACAAAAAGCCCACTATATGAGAGAACATATTTGCCAATGTTATCTCTGATAAGGTTTTAATCTCCAACATTTATAGGGAACTCATACAACTTAACAAAAGATAAATAATGCAAAAAAAAAAATGGACAGAGGACCTAAATAGATACTTTTCAAAAGAGGGTATAAAGAAGGCCAAGAGACCTGAAAACATGCTCAAAGTCACTAATCATTCCAGAGATGCAAATCAAAACAACAATATGGTACCATCTCACACCTGTCAGAATAGCTATCATCAACAAATCAACAAACAACAAGTGCTGGCAAGGATGTGGAGAGAAAGGAATCCTCTTGCACCGTTGGTGGGAATGCAGAATACTGCAGCCACTGTGGAAAACAGTATGGAGTTTCTTCAAAAAGTTCAAAATGGAATTCACATTTGACCCAATAATCCCACTTCTAGAAATATATATCAAGAAATCAGAAACACTGATCAGAAAGCATATATGCACCCTTATGTTCATAGCAGCACAATTTACAATAGCTAAAATTTGGAAATAGCCTAAGTGCCCATCAGCAGATTAGTGGCTTAAAAAACTGTAGTACATCTACACAATGGAATACTACTCTGCTGTAAAAAGGAAGGAACTCTTACCATTCGCAAAAGCATGCTTGGACCTGGAGAGCATTATGCTAAGCAAAACAAGCCAGTCAGAGAAAGATAAATATCAAATGATCTCACTCATTTGTTTAATATAATGAACAACATAAACCGTTGAACAGAAATAGATCCAGAGACAGAGAAGCATAGAACAAACATTAAAACGTCAGAGGGAAAATGGGGGTGGAGGATGGTTAAGATATCAACCAAAGGACTTGTATGCATGTATTTAACATAACCAATGGACACAGAAAGTAGGGGGTAAGTGCATGTGCTGGGGGGTGGGCGCAGCAGGGAAAGGACAATGGGGGGTAAAGGAGCGTTATCTAATACTTTAACAATAAAGAATGTAAATTAAAAAAAAAATAAAGAACTTACATTTTGGGGAAAAAAGCGGTGGTACATTTATGCCATGGGATGCTATGCAGTAATAAAAAGGAACAATACTTTACCCTTTGAGACAGCATGGAAGGACCTGGAGAGTATCATGATAAGTGAAATCAATCACTAAGAGGAACACAAGTATCACATGATCTCACTCATATGTGGAATCTAAGTAATAAAATAAACTGATAAAAGTAGTGAATCCAGAGACATGGAAGCATGGAACAAAGTGCAGAATCTCAGAGGAAAGGCGAGAGAGAGTGGGTGGGTAGGAGGTAATCAACCATGGACCTCGTTTTCATATATGCATGACCCATGGACACAGACAACAGGGCGATGAGGGCCTGGGTGAGGAGTGAGGAAGGGCTGTAGTAGGGTCAATGTGGGGAAAAGGGGGACATATGTAATACTTTCAACAACAAAGATTATTGAAAATTCTAATAATATCTATACTAATAAAAGGGTAATATGCTAATTAGACTGGGAGACCTTCCAGACATCCTCCCAGACAAAGCCATGGTGGTGGGGCCGAGACAGAGGCAGTTAGGGACAATCAGGCCAGGAGGGGAGGGCACTTGGGGATGATCAGGCTGACAGAGGGAGCAGTTGGGGACGAGCAGGCTTGCAGAGGGGGCTGTTGGGAGGGGAGCAGGCAAGCAGGCAGAGTAGTTAGGGGCAATCAGACAGGCAGGCAGGTGAGGGATTAGGAACCAGTGGTCCCAGATTGCTAGAGGGATGACTGACTGCCAGCAGTGGTCCCAGATTGGAGAGGGTGCAGACAGGGCTGAGGGACACTCCCCCCTGCCACGCCATGCACGAATTTCATGCACCGGGCCACTAGTATAAAAATAAATGGCTAAAAAATAAAATAAAAAACATTGTTTTTGATTTCAGAGATGAAGGGCGTGAGAGAGAAATAGAAACATCAACAATGAGGGCGAATCATTGATTGGCCGCCTCCAGCACACACCTCACCAAGGATCAAGTCTACAATCTAGGCATGCATCCTGACCAGGAATTGAACGATGACCTCCTGGTTCACAGGTCGATACTCAACCACTTAGCTATCCTGGCCTGGCCCAAAGGACACTTTAGCTGTTTCCATGTCTTGGACACCATGATAATGCTACAATGAACATAGGGGTGTATACATCTTTACAAATAAATGTTTTCAAATTTCACAGTTAGATACCCATAAGAGGTGTTTCTGGGTCATTTGGTAACTATTATTAATTTTGTGAGGAGCTTCTATTCTGTTTTCCATAGAGGCTATACCAGTTTACATTCCTACCAGAGTGAATGAGGGCTCCTTTTTCTACATGTCCTCTCCAACACTTCTTATTACTTGTCTTGTTGATAATAGTCATTCTAACAAGTGTGTGGTGGTATCTCATTGCACTTTTGATTTGCATTTCTCTAATTGCTAGTGAAGTTGAGCATCTTTTCATATATCTGTTGGAAATTAGTGTCTTCTTGGGAGAAGTGTCTTTTCAAGTCCTCTGCCCATGTTTTAATTGGATTGTTTCTTTGTATTAAATTTAGCTGCATAAGTTATTTATATATTTTGGATATTAACCCCTTGTCAGAGTTATTGTTTTCAAATATCATCTCCCGTTCAGTTGGTTGACTTTTCTTAATTTTTGGAAGAAGTGAGAGGAAGAGAGATATAGAAACATCAATGATGACAGAGAATCATTCATTGGCTGCCCCCTGCACACTCCCTACTGGGGATCAAGCCCACAACCCGGACATGTGCCCTGACCAGAAATCGAATCATGACTTCCTGGTCCATAGGTTGATGTTCAACCACTGAGCCACGCTGGTTGGACTGCCTTTTTGTTTTGTTGGTGGTTTCTTTTGGTGTGTAGAATCTTTTTAGTTTAATATAGTTCCATTCATTTATTTTTGCCTTTACTTCCCTTGCCTTTGGGCTCAAATGCATAAAATGTTCTCTCCGACCAAGGTCCATAAGTTTAGTAGCTATAAAACATAGGTAATCTATTGTTTCAGATCTAATATTTAGGTTTTTGGGATATAAATAATAGGAACAAATAAACAAACAAGAAAAACAAATGAACAAAAACTCTTAGACACAGATAGCAGTATGGTGGTTACCAGAGGGAAGGGTGCTTACCAGACAGAAGGGTAATGAGGGTCAAATATATATGATGAAAGATGATTTTACTTTGGGTGGTGGGTATGCAATCCAGTATACAAACCATGTGTCAAAGGAAATGTACACTTGAAATCTATATAATCTTATTAACCAATGTCACCCAATAAATGTAATTAAAAATTAAGTAGCCCAGAAGTGTGGCCCATACTAGTATATCTGGGTGCTGGCATTCACACGCAACAGCAACTGGTATAACTGTGTTATTGGACATGTCCACTGGGGAAGAGACCCCTCTTCAATGGGTCATCTTTGGTCTCATGTCCACCTCCAGACCCATAATAGTTGCCAGAGGAATCCCAGTCAAGGAATGATTTTTTTAAAGTGACTGCTGGAGTTGAGCAAAACTGAGAGTTGGATAGGAAGAAAGAAAAGAGAAATGTATGCTATAAGGCAGTGATGGCGAACCTATTACACACATGTCAGAGGTGACATGCGAACTCATGTTTTTGGTTGATTTTTCTTTGTTAAATGGCATTTAAATATATAAAATACATATCAAAAATATAAATCTTTGTTCTACTATGATTGCAAATATCAGAATATTTCTATTATATGTGGCAGCACCAGAGTTAAGTTAGGGTTTTTCAAAATGCTGACACGCCAAGCTCAAAAGGTTCACCATCACTACTATAAGGCAATGAATAGAACTTACTACTGAGACAAGTCCAAGAATAGGTGTCAAAAAGAACCTAAGTGCAGACATGGTTTAGACTTAGGCATTGTGGCCAAATGAAAATGATATCTTCGTGAGAATAAAGCCAACAAATGAACTGCAGAAATAAATAGGTACTTATTTTAAATTGAAGATTTCTTACATAAGTCAATACGACAAAGTAGACATTTAGCAAGCAGTATTTATTTTTAGGTGTGGAAGATCAAGTAGAGTAAAAATTTGTTATTGATATTTGGGAAGGTAGAAATAGATACTATGAGTCATGTACTTTTTTATGTTAGGCTGAGTTCTTCCACAGTTAGAAAAATCTAAAATACAAAAGGATCAACAAACATTTTAATATTATGCTTCCAAATGAAAGGTATTTTTTTTTGCATTTGCAGTCACTATTGATAGTTCCAATTTTCTTTGCATCAGTTCCTCCCTCTTTCTTCATTGCATTAAAGCACCAATAAACATAATTTATTTGTTCTTTACAAAGAACATTTAAAATACTCTTGCTCTTTAATACTTGAAACCTGTGTCTGTATGTCCTGTATCACTCCTTCCTGCTTGGGCTTAAATAGAAAAATAAATATATTTGAGCCTCTGGGATGAATCTAGAATGCTCTGATATCTCTCCCCAAACTACAGTTCATGCCTGGAGGTAATAATCAGGTTTCTGATGTGCTTTTGGGTGCAGAGCACTTTTAAAAGCACCCAGGGGTTGGGGGGTATGGGGTAATGGGGGATGAGGACACATATGTAATACCTTAATCAATAAAGAAATTAATAAAAGAGCACCCAGAGACCGGTTCCACCTTAACAAATGCCACATTATAGTGGCTATGTGGACTGTGGAGCACAATTGTGGGACAGGCCTCTAAAATGTTGATTCAATATAATTTTCACACTTTTCCATTGTTCTATTTTCTTAATCTCTAAGGACAGCCTATTTAAGCAAGTAAGCACACAAATACAAAATCCACTGCTTCCCAAACTCCAGTTTACTAACTTTACAGACCAGTTTTTTCTTTGTGATGATCATAATGCTTAAATTTTTTTCCTTGGCTTCCATTTCCTTCTGAAGCCTATTAGTGGAATCTGAAGGCAATTTTGTGGTTCATGGTAAACAGATGAAATATAGTTGATATATATTTGCCAGTATCAAAATCCTTTTCAAATTTCATGGCTAAGCTCATATGTAACCTCTCCTGTGAAACCATTTCTTCTTTTAGATCTTATTCATAGCGGATTATTTTTTCCTCTAGACTCCCACCAAATATCAACTTACACCTCTGTAGCACAGTGAAAACAACTGTAATAACTAACACAAAAGTTTTCTGGTGCAACAAAATCTCTTACACCATAATTTCCTTATGTTGATAACTTTGGATGATAGCAAGGAAAATGATTAAGTTCCCTGTGTGCTCTAGCAAATCCTCTAGTTGAGATTTCCAGAAGCTAATTCTGAAATGTGCATTTGTTGTGCAAATTATTTAAGGAGTGCTCTCTGTAGGAACTGATAAGGAAGTAGGTGAGGTAGGAAAGGAAAGGAAGAGGGCCAAAGCCAAGGTGAAGTCCAACCTCAGCATGTTCCCATGGGGAGCTCTGAAGCAGAAGTCGCATTGTTGAGTCTGTCTTGCCTCAAGGTAGAGGCAAATGGTTACAGTATCTGTCAGCCATTGATTTGGGGCTGCCCAATAGGGACATAAACTTACCTGTCACTGTGGCTTTCTAATCCTATGGGCAACTCCAACCACCCAAAGGTGGTCCTCTAAAGAAAACAGTAGGTGCCAACCCTTAGAAGTAAAGCAGGTAGAAAATGGGGGATGAGAGCATAGATCCAAGGGACCCAGAGGATCTGAATGGAGCACTGATAGTGGTCACTAGAACTAGTAAATCAAGAGCCAAACGAACCATGGGAATAATGATTATAGCCAGGAATTATATAGTGCTTACTGTATGTCAGTATTGCTCTACGTTCTTGATAATATCTTATTTAATCCTTACAACAACCTTATGAGGTAGCTAATGTTATAATTTCTGTTTGTCAAATGAGGAAACTAGATTTATTTATGGAAGTCACTTGTTTTTTTTATTTTTTTAAAGTATTACAAAGGGTATTACATATGTGTCCTTTTTTCCCCCCGCCCTAGACAGTCCCCTAGCCTCCCCTATCCCCCCAGTGTCTTATGTCCATTGGTTATGCTTATATGCATGCATACAAGTCCTTTGGTTGATTTCTTACCCCCCTACCTCCTGCCCCCAACCCTCCCCAGCCTTCCTGCTGCAGTTTGACAATCTGTTTGAGGCAGCTCTACCTCTGTATCTATTATTGTTCAAAAGTTTATAATGGTCTCTATTATCCATGAATGAGTGAGATCATGTGGTATTTTTCCTTCATTGACTGGCTTATTTCACTTAGCATAATGCTCTCCAGTTATTTATGGAAGTCACTTGTACAAGGTGACACAAAGATTTCATGGTGCAACTAAGATTTCAATCAATAAGTGTGGATGTATGCTTCAACAGCTGCCAAATTTGGCATGGCTTTTCAATACAGAGCTGTTAAGAGTGACAGAACCAAAATCTCTGGGCTTGACTCATACCTTGGTAGCTCAAAAAAAAAATGAGATAACACATTTAACACAGTTTAGTGTAGAAAAAAACATTAATTACTCAAAAAAATTTAAAGAGGCAGAAAATCAATAACTTTACCCTGAAGAGCTCTTATGTATATTGTAATATGAAATAAGCATCAATCAAGAATATTTTAATGTATTTCCAATTCTAAGGATCCTAGTTGCTTTAGGTACATTGATTATTTTGGGAACATGTTAAGATAATAAATATTAATACAAGTTTTCTCTTCAAGCAAAATAAACAAAGCTTCTGATTGCAGTTTGGAAAACATACAAGACAAAATCTACATGTTGCACAGTAAGCAGTAATTGAGTAGGAAACTGTTTATATCTGCTCCTGTATTCAGGGGTGATATGTAATAGCTAAATATATTTAACAAGCAGGACAGTACAGGCAGCAACTAATTGCAGTGAATGAAGCAGCCAATCAGAATGACAATATGACCATTCAGAACAGATAATGCAATCAATCAGAATGGATGTTGGCTGAAACATAGGTGAGATCATATATGGGGATTTAGCCAAATATCAAACATGCCTATAACTGATGTGAAACTCGATTGTGCCAATATTACTCAACTTTTCTCACAGAGACATATTTGAAAAAATATAGGTGTTCCTGGGGTAGAATAGGTAAGTTTCACTCCCAAGATCCCCTGCTTCTTATCCCAGCTATAGTGGAGACAAAGTCCCAGTAAGACTGATCAGAGAAAAGCATTATAAATAAATAATAGCTAATATTTATTTTACACTTAGGTACCAGGTGCTGCACATGTATTATCTTCCTTAACTTTTGCAACAACCCTATGAGGTATATACTATTATTATTATTATCCTTGTTTAATTGATGAGGAAACCAAGGCATGGAGAAGTTGAGTAACTTAATCAAGGTCATGCAACTAATATATCCCAGAGCTAGCACTAAAACTTGGGCAGTCCTCCCACTTAGCTACAAGTTGTGACATTATTAAAAATGGGCATTCTCATCAACACCATGTTATTAGATCAACTCCATTCTTCCATCCAGCTAAATAATAAAGTACAAAAAATATTTGGGCTATGATTTGGAACCCCTGAAATCACTGAACAACATTTGTCTTCAATGTGGTTGCAGTTGTCCCATTTCTGATCTAAATTGCTTCAAACAAACAGAAAGCAGTGAAGGAGGGCAGCAAAGATAAAAGAATATTACCTTATTCTCTTTTCCTCCACTTTCTTCAAATATTCATCTCTCTTTAAAACTCCTAAGATCATTTCCTTCTCATGATCTAATAAAAATGAGAGATTGATGAACTCTGAGTTCTTAGACATGGTATTTCAGCAGCAGCTCTGAATAGCAGTGGTTGAATCTTCCAGGTGAATTGATATCCTCAATTCTTAAGGTCCCCTTCAACAACCCAGTCACTCAGTTCTTTGATATAGAATGATTTTTTTTATAAAGTATTTGAAGAATTGCCAATGTTAGTTAGGTATTCTTCCAGGCTACATAGAAAACAGGCTCCACTGGGAATACATTCCAAAAAAAGTCATTACTGTTTTAACTGAAAAATATTTCCAAAGACTTTGCTGTGGTGTACAGTCAGGTGGAAGCTGAGGGTCACTAATGATGCTCAATATTGATCCTTCAGACAACTACAGGGCAGGAATCATATCCACTAGAGAAGAAAGGGTGGAGAAAACAAAGGAGAGAAAAATTAATTAGGCCATTTTTCCCATAGCACTTGTAAGAGTGTCTAATTTTTGAAACAGTGATATATTTCAGCTAAAAATTATTTTTATCAGGAAACATGCATTTATTATGCTCATATCATGTGTTTATTACCATGAAATATTATAATATTTGGTTGATTCCAAGTTCTTCATGCAAATTCAGTTTCTTTCATTATAATTAGAATTCTTTACTAGCCAGATCCTGTTAGCACATTTGCAGCTGACTCATGGACAAATTGGGTCACCACTTGGGGACACCAAGTGTGCAGTCTGTACAAGTCCCTTATATGGCCTCCTCCTTTTCTCTTCCTCCCTACAACTCAGACCACAGCAAAGACAGCACTGCTAAAAACTACTAAACAGTGCTACATGTAGCAACATGAAAATATCTCACAAACATAATATTGAATGAAGAAACTCAAGTTACAGAAACATTCATGCAGAATAATAGCATATAGATGAAGGAAATAACTTGTGACAACATTAATTTAGGAATACATGTATTTGTATTATAAATACAAGAAACTCAGAGAGATGCAGAGAGGAGAACCCAGGAACTTCAATTGTATTGGGTAATGTTTCATTCTCAAGATGGGTGTTTTTATCTCATGATGTACATGGTCATTTGTGTTCTAGGTATGTGAATACTGTAAAACAGTTGTTCTAAAACTAGCCCCTTGTCAACATCAGAAGCTTTTCAAGCACTGTCCCTTATTCTAACTCTTGAACACATTCTTTCATTGCCTTGGTAACTGGATTCTCTCTATACATCCCCTTAAGAATGATGCATATTAGAGTGATCTACCAGATTTTGTGATTGGGCATCATTCTGTGACACTATCCCTCAGCTTCGCCCCAGATCTGTGAACTACAATCTTTATGCAAGTTACACTTGGTTTGCTTGGTTCTAGCCAGGTTCCCAAGCATAGCTAAATACTTACTCAAAGACTGCTTAGACTAAACTCAAAATTTCAAGATAACTGGAAGGATAGAATCTTTTCCAGAGCCTCATTAATTTTCCAAAATTCCTATTTGTTTGTTCTATACATTGTACACCAAACCAGAACTGAAATGACTTGGAACTGAACTGCTTCCTATAGACCACAAGCTAGTCCTCTCTGAGAAAACTGCCTGGTCAGGACATATATTCTAGATTTAATCAAGTCCTTTTTTCCACCTCCAAAGTCATAGAGCAGTGATGGCGAACCTATGATATGCGTGTCAGAGGTGACACACGAACTCATTTTGGGTGACACGCATGGACAGAGACAAAAAAATTGCATAATTCAAATATTTGTCTCTCGCAACGGCCAGAGTTGGGCATCATTCGAGTAATATTATTACTCACGTTACTCATGATCAATAATGCAATTCTAAAACCGTATGTAAACATGTACATCAGTGTTGTGTAGCAAAGATACAACAC
>NW_006296220.1:66587-67277 GCF_000327345.1 Myotis davidii
AGGGGAAGGAAAGTAAGATACAGGAAGGTATCTTATCATTACAGGATAGGTAAGAGTATATGCTCTCTAGATCAGTGATGGCGAACCTATGACAGGCGTGTCAGAGGTGACACACGAACTCATTTTGGGTGACACGCATCGACAGAGAAAAAAAATTGCATAATTCAAATATTTGTCTCCCGCAATGGCCAGAGTTGGGCATCACTCGAGTAATATTATTACTCACGTTACCCATGATCAATAATGCAATTCTAAAACCGGAGGTAAACATGTACATCAGTGTTGCGTAGCAAAGATACATAGTGAAAACATCCAAGATACATTGTTCCAATATTGACAGTAATATAAAAAGGTTAAGAATTGCACTATAAAGAGATTAATCTTTACTCATGACATTTTATTTTTACTCGAGTGACAAAATGCCCAATTCTGGAAACGGCCTTGTTATTTTCAACATGTGCCTCGGGTAAGCTTCCCGTGCATTTGGGTGCACTCGGCAAATGGAGGCACTTGATCGCCATGTACGTTAGGAGACAGGGGTGGGAGAGTTAGAAGAAAAAGATATACAGTGCAACAGTGCTCGACGAGACATTCTGCGTGCCGGATAATTGATTACAGCACCATATTTTTGTTGGTTATACATACTATCTTTGAATTGTTTTGCACCAGGAGTCATAACAACACTGAAAA
>NW_006296220.1:67308-67817 GCF_000327345.1 Myotis davidii
GTAAATAGGTAAGAAACCTATCAACCTTTTATAAAAAATGCTGTGATTTATATTTATTTATTTTTGCAGCCTTGTGATGGAGAATAAAAAAAAATTAAAAAGCAAGATTGAATGATAAAGGAAGTGGAAGTAGCACTAGCCGGCCCTTTCAAGACATATGGACCGAAATGTACGGGATGGTTGACAGAAACAATAGATCACTGTGCACACTGTGTAATGAAATGGTAGTAAGCAGAACGTGGAATGTAAAGAGACATTTTGAAACTAATAATTGTCAGCTCTTGAAAAAAGTATCGATGAAAGGAAGGAATACATTGCTAGGCAGCTACACCTCTATAAAAGTCCACAAATTCCATCATTTAATTTGTAAGATGCTCTACAAATTTAACATCAGCAAGTTACTGTATTGCTCACTCCATAGCTCAGCATGCAAAAACCCTCAGTGACAGAGAATTTGTTAAGGAAACATATCTAAGATGTGCACCAGTTCTATTTCACGATATGAAAAA
>NW_006296220.1:70851-72986 GCF_000327345.1 Myotis davidii
CCAGTGAGGGCTGGCGGGCGAGGCTCAGTGGTGGAGCATCGACCTATGAACCTGGAGGTCACGGTTCCATTCCTAGTCACGGCACATGCCAGGTTGCGGGTTCAATCAATAAAAATATGTATTTTTTAAAATCACAGTGAGATACCCCGCCCCACCCACTAGGATAGTGATGGTGAACCTATGACACGCGTGTCAGAGGTGACACACGAACTCATTTTTTTTTATATATATTTTTTTGTTAAATGGCATTTAAATATATAAAATAAATATCAAAAATATAAATCTTTTTTTACTATGGTTGCAAATATCAAGAAAAAAAAATTATGAATATTTCTATATGTGACACGCCACCAGAGTTAAGTTAGGGTTTTTCAAAATTTTGACACACCAAGCTCATAAGGTTCGCCATCACTGTCCTAGAGGCAGAAGGGATCAAGTACCCATAGATTAATATGAATAAGAAGCAACAAGGTGAAGAGCACAATGGGCTCTTCAGAACGATTCAGGGTTTGAGTTTTTGCATCACTGTCAGCTGTGTCCTCCTCAGGTAACAAACACAGTGTTTTTTTTTCCCACTGTGTATCTCATCTGATTTCATGCTGAAATGGGAAAAAAAAACTTGGTAATTCAGTAAATGTATATATTATCATAACATCCAGGTTCACTTAAGACATATTTTGTATTTGAAATGTCAGATTTAGAATGTCCTGACTGTTCTATAGAATCATATTTAGAAATTATTCAGGAGGTCGGGAGCCCCAAGAATACTCGACCTGAAGCTTACTGTCATCCTTAGTTTGGGCTGTAAATGTAAGTCTTCCCTCTAAAAATCCAATTGTCGTGCCCTGTGAGGAGAATAAAGGGAAGGTAGTAACACCATGCAGTAGCAAATGAAGGTGACAGAGAAGACAGGAAATAAAGCAAGGAATAAGAGAAACAAATTACCCTGTGTGACTTTAATTAACAAAATTAGCCCTAAATGGATTTTTGCTTATCTGTACCAGGATTGTTAGAGCTGATTTGTAAATGAGTGTCGAGGAAGATCAGAAGTAGTCAAAACTTGATGCTCCCTCCAAGAGGCAGGACTAGACTATGATTACGATTTGGTAAGATGGACTCTAATTAATGATAATACAGACATACTGGAGAAATATGGGATGGAGAAGAGGAGACAGTGAGCCTGAATATAGATAAAGGATATCCAAAAAGCTAGATGCTGATGATGCCCATCCGGACTCTAACCAGAGGAGAAGCACTCAGGTCTCAAAATGCAGAGACCTGAGTATTACACGTATTCCCTGTAATACGTGTTCCATGTTGGGTAATGGGGTCTCAATTTGGCAAATTTTCACTCACACCATGAAACTATTTCCTCTTGCTTGAGTTTCACTTCCTCCTGGAAACTTTTGATTATAAGCTGACCAGCCATAAAGTTCTTCCTACAGGGAGTGTATGTCCTGGTGTTTGTTTTGGTTTTAGCATATGTCTTATTTGTTCTGTGAATGTCAACCAAATCAAATTTCTGAGCCTTCAGAGGACCAACTCTGGCTTGTAATGAGTTCACCTAAGTATGTACCATTTTTTATGTCTCTTTACAGTTAGTTAATTAAAAACATTCTGGGGAATCCCTTACCCACTACACGCTTTAATAAAAAAATGAGTAAAAATAATCGTGAATACATTTTATCTAGAGTACATTCTCATTATTTTGGTTAAATGTGCCCATTAAACAATAATCATATGAGAAGAATAAATTCATTTTTACCTTATTCTTTAATATTTACACTTAAATAGATATCTCGCCTTAAATATTGTAGATGTGGCCTTTTCTCTCTCTAGCCAGTAGCCTTGACAAACTGAACTAAACTGCTTTAAAAGATGGCAAGTCGGTTTTCATATCATTCTGCTGCCTTTCAGCACAGATAGCTTTGGACAGGTCATTAACTGCTGAGCATCACAAAAGACATGATAATAAAAAATTCTCATGGCATTACACAGAGACAGTTTGGTAAAAGAGCATGATTTGAGAATAGACACTTAAGAACAGCCGTGGGCAAACTACGGCCCGCGGGCCAGATCCGGCCCGTTTGAAATGAATAAAACTAAAAAAAAAAAAAAAAGACCGTACCCTTTTT
>NW_006296220.1:73536-74098 GCF_000327345.1 Myotis davidii
AGGGACACACAAGCTCCTGACTGCTCTGAACTCCAGTTCTGGGCCAGTCTCTGGGGACCTAGACTCATATGGGGAGAAACTGGATTGTCTGGCATCAGGAAGAGCTCGAGGGCGGCTTTCTCTCAGAGGTTCTTGCAGTGATTACCATGGGACACTGAGACCCAGGGCCTCTTAGGGCAGGGCTGAGGATCAGCCATAGCTGTTTGCTCCAACCTGTTGATTCCCTGAGAGCCTGCCCCACCCAAGCTGCAAGCAGAGGCTTTTGCAAATGAAAGGGCCTGACCCTTTACAATCTAAAATTGCCTAACAAACTGCAGCTGGGCCAGACAGACCCAGAACTTCCAAAAAAAGGCCCAAGGCCCCACAGCAGCTTGCATTACTTCACAGCTGGGCCTCATCAGGGCACCTCCAAACTCCAAACAAAAAAGAGGAATCTTCAGATCTCTCCGTAGCTCCTGCTGGGTAGCCTGAGGCAGAGGCTAAATTAGCACCTCCTCAGAGATCCAAGAGCCAGTGTGCCCAGTGGTCAGAGTGGGACCATCCAGCTTACAACTCATCAGAT
>NW_006296220.1:75704-89299 GCF_000327345.1 Myotis davidii
AAAAGTGAGGCTCAGGTGGTGGAGGGCAGTGGGGGTGGTGGTGAGGGCAGAGGGTGGGGTGGGAACGGGGTGGAGGGGAGCTATGGGGGGAAAAAGAGGAACAACTATAATAATCTGAACAATAAATATTTAATAAAAAAAGAATAATAGAGGTTGTTATTTTAATCAAAGGAAAGAGTATATCTCTGAATATATCTCATTAATGGATATCTGAAATGCAGCATTCAAAATGGCATATTTCTGGAAATGTTCTTAGGATGAAATTAATAAGAATAAAATTAGTATGCATATCTGCATGGCCCATGGACACATAAAATTAGGCAGTGAGGGCCTGGAGTGGAGGGTTTGGGGGCAGGGGGGCTGGAGGGAGTCATTGGGGGGTAAAGGTGGCATACGTAATACTTTCAACAATAAAGAATTACTAAAAAAAGAATAAAATTAGTTTCTTGTTTGCCTGTTACTGTGTGACAACACAAAAGTTAGGTTAATTTTCAGCACACTTAGAGGGATTTTCAGGATATTTAGAACATAAGCTAAAACAACATATGCAACATTCTCTTGGAATTGCCATTCAAATACGTCAACAAGTAAGGATCCACATGTTGACCAAAAGGCAAGAACTTCCAAAGAGAGAAAGATGTTGTGGGAGAGAAATAAATAGTTCTTTCACTATGAACCCTAAGTTGAAAGATTCAAGAGTAGATGCTATGAACTGCAGGCACTGATTTTGAACAGAGCAGTTTCTTCCCACATGGGTAATAACTATGTGTGGCACATGCCATGGGTGTAGAGTGGTTGATTTTTTAAAACATTTCACAGTGGTATTGTTTCTCAAAAATAACAAGAAGGCCAACTGACAATACAGTCAGTTTTATAGTGATCTTGCAAGAGCAGCATACTCAGAATATTCCACAATAATAACAGCCAACACTGACATAATTCAACTAATGTTTATGAGCCCCTCACAAAATAAACTAATACCACCATTATAAATATGGATAAAATTGAGGTATAGAGAATTTATAATTAACTAGAGACCCAGTGCAAAAATTCATGCACAGGTAGGGTCTGGCTGTTTCAGCCCCAATCGATGGATCAGGTCCAGGCCTGTTGGGAGGAGGAGAAGGCAGGAGGTTGGCCGGCTATCCCTGCCCCTGATCAGGGTGGTGGAGGCCCATCTGTGGCAGGGCCAGTTGTGGGGAGGGACTGCAGGAGGTTTGCCAGCAAAACTCAACCCCTTTTGGGGTAGAGGGGGGTGGCGATCAGGGGCAGGGTCGGCTGGGGAGAGAGGCTGCAGGCTGATCATTGTGGGGGTCCATCAGGAATGGAGCTGGCCAGGGGAAGGAGCTTCAGGAGGTTGGCCAGCCAGTCCTGCCCGCTATTGGGGTGGGGAAGTGATCAGGGGCAGGATGGGCTGGAGGAAGGGGCTGTAGGATGATTGGGGTTGGGCCAGCCGGGGTGAAAGGCGAAGGGGGGATTGGCCAGCATCCCCACCCTCAATCAGAGGGGGAGAGGCCGATCAGGGCCGGGTTGGCCAGGGGGAGGGGCCGCGGGAGGTTGGCCAGCCAGCCCCACCCTCCAATTGGGCCGGTTTGCTGGCCGCAGTGGGAGTCATAGCAACCGGCCATTCTGGTTGTTACAGCATTCTGGTCGCTGACTTTTTATATATATAGATATGCCCCAAATCACCCAGTTAGTAACTCAGAGCACTCTTGGTTTCAGGGACCCTGTTTCTAACCATTAGATATGAATGCCTCTCATGGACCCCATGAAACAATAATGTCCCATAAGATATGACTGGATACTCTATAAAATCTTTAAAAGTTTTTCAGTCCAATAAAGTTTTGGATATGTTGAGTGAAACAAAACTGAATATTTTTCTTCTACAGAACTAAGAGTCTTTAATGTTCTAATGTTCATTGTGAGTTTTCATAGAACATTTGGTTTAGAAAAGAATACTTAACATTATTGATTCTCATCTTGGCATCATGAATTTTGATGATTTTAAAGAGAAGATTTCACTATCTTAAAAATACTGGTTAGGAGAAAACCTGAATAAATTCAAGATAAAAAGAATCTGAAAGAAAATTTAAAAGATACACTTATATTTAGTAGTTCCGCTAAGTGCTTTTCAACTACCAAGACCTAAAAAAAGTCTATATCGCCCCTCAAAACTTTCATATACTAGACCACATGTAAATCTAAAATGTCTGTACAAAGGAAGTCACTCCAAAAACAAACAAACAAACAACAAACAAAAACAACATTAAAAGATACAAGAGGAGTGACCTCAGATGAATGGCAGTGGAAAGGTGTGTCTTTTCCTCTCCGTCTGACATTTCAACAAACTAACCATCTATAATTCAACAAAGAAGTCCTTGCTCAACATAGATGCATGCCTGAGAGACCCACACACTGAAACACCTAAAGATGGGCATCTTGGAATAAACAGGAAGATGAGAAAAGGGGAAAGCACAGGTAGTCCCAGACTCTAGGCCAGTGATGGTGAACCTATGACATGCGTGTCAGAGGTGACACACCAACTAATTTTTCGGTTGATTTTTCTTTGTTAAATGGCATTTAAATATATAAAATAAATATCAAAAATATAAGTCTTTGTTTTACTATGGTTGCAAATATCAAAAAATTTCTATATGTGACATGGCACCAGAGTTAAGTTAGGGTTTTTCAAAATGCTAACATGCCGAGCTCAAAAGGTTTGTCATCACTGCTCTAGGCTAAGGAGTTCCAGATCATTGGACCACAAGGAAATTCAACTTCTTGGACCTCAAGCAGGTTGTCTAGGGACAGAAAGTGACAGCAACTCACATTACATAGAAATGAATACAAAGTGACAGCTAAAATAGGGAGACAAAAAACAATCCCCAAAAGAAAGAAAAGGAGAAATTGCCAGAAAAAGAACTAAATGAAATGGAGGCAAGCAATTTGTCAGAAAAGGAATTGAGAGTACTGATTATAAGGATGCCCAATGTCTGGACAAGAAATTCACCACCCTTGTTGGTTTGGCTCAGTGGATAGAGCATTGGCCTATGGACTGAAGGGTCCCGGGTTCAATTCCACTCAAGGGCAAATTCCCGGGTTGCAGGCTCAGTCCCTTGTGGGGGCATGCAGGAGTCAGCCGATCAACGATTTTCTCTCATCGTTGATATTTCTATCTCTCTGTCCCTCACTCTTCCTCTCTGAAATCAATAAAAATATATATTTTTTTAAAAATTCACCAATATGTGTAAGAATAAAAAGGAAATGTAGAATGACATAGCTGCAATCAACCAATTAACTCATATGTCTATATGCATAACCCACAGACACATACAGTGGGTGGTGAAGGTTTGAGGGGGAAGAGAATATGAGAGGGCAATGGGAAGAAAGGGATACATATGTAATACTTTCAACAATGAAGGTTTCAACAGTAGACTAGAAGAACCTGAGGACCGAATCAGAGAGTTAGAAGACAGAGTTAATAAAACACCCAATTTGAACAGCAATTGTAGGAAAAAATTAAAAGCAGAAGGAGAGTTTAAGGGAACTTTGGAACAATGTGAATCAAAGCAACATATGCATAATAGGGGTTCAGGAAGGAGTAAAAGCTGATCAAGGAATAGAAAAGCTATTTGAAGAAATGATGAGAGAAAACTTTCCTGACATGGGGAGGAAAAAAAATAACACAAGCACAGACAATCTCAAAATAGATGAACCCCAAAAGTCCCACAGTAAGAAACGTCATAATTACAATGGTAAACGTTAATGACAAAGACAGAATCTTAAGGGCAGCAAGAGCGAGACAGAAAATTCTCTATCAAAAGATTACTCAATAGAAACACGTAAAGCCAGACGGGAATGGAATTAAGTATACAAAGTAATGAAAAGCAAGGGACTGAATTCAATAATACTCTATCCAGCAAGGCTGCTATTATTCAAAATTGAAGGTGAAATCAGGAGCTTTGAAGACAAAAATAGGCTTCAGTAGTTTATTACTACCAAAACAGCAATGCAAGAAATCCTAAAGGGATTTCATGTAATAAAAAGGGTCAGAAAGAGAGGGAGAAAACACAGACATGCAGAATAAAAATGTCTATAAACAAGTACCTATAAATAATAACCTTAAAAGTAAATGGAGTAATTCTCAAATCAAAAGACATAGGGTGGCTGAATGAATAAGAAAACATGACCCATATATATGCTGTCTACAAGAGACCAAACTCAGAACAAAGGGCTCACAAAAGACTGAAAGTGAAGGGATGGAAAATTTTTTTTCAGGCAAATGGAAATGAAAGAAAAGCAGGGGTTGCAATACTTATATCTGACAAAGTAAACCTCAAAGCGAAGGCCCTAACAGGAGATAATGAAGGCCACTGCAAAATACTAAAGGGATTGATGCAACAAGAAGATATAACTCTGGTAAAGATATATACACTCAAAACAGGGGCATCCAAATACATCAAAAAAAATTCTGGAAAATATCCAGGGAGAGATGGAAAGCGATACAATCATAGTAGGGGACTTTATACCCCATTGATATTACTGGGTCAATCTTCTAGACAAAAAATCAACAAGGAAACAGCAATCTTAACTGAATCATTAGATTAGAAGCAATTAATTGACATTTTCAGAACATTTCACCCCAAAGCTATGGAATATTCATTCTTCTTAAGTGTACATCAGACATTTTCAAAGATAGCCCAAATATTAGGGCACAAGCTATGTCTCTACAAATTCAAGAAGATTGACATCTTACCAATCATCTTCTCAGATCACAATGCATAAAATTAGAAATAAACTTCAATAAAAACAATAAAAAAATTATCAAAAACATGGAGGCTACATAGCATGCTATTAAACAAAGATGGGGTTACCGATGAGATCAAAGAAGAAATAAAAAACATCCTAGAGAGAGATTCCAAGATGGTGGCTGGGAGGATGGCAGTGAGGGAGAGAGTGTGAGGGAGTGAAAGGCGAGTGTGTGGATGTGTATTGTGTGTGTGTGTGTGTGTGTGTGTGTGTGTGTGTGTGTGTGATGGAGGGACAGCTCAATCTTGCAGGACCTTGGGAGCTGGCAGACCAGGCTCGCATAGCCAGGCAGCCTCTGCTACTGATGTAATCTCTCTGGGAGTGCAGGCTCTGCTGCAGAGGCAGTGCTATCTTGAAGGGGAGAGCTGCTGTGACTGGGAACCCACCCTGACCTCCACCCAGTGTGCTCTCAGACATTACTCAGGAACCTACATCTCTTGGGCCAGGGAACTGCTTACTCGGCTGTGAATCCACGATCACCCAGACCCCAACCTCCCTGGATGAGGGCTACTGTGAGTTCCAGATGGCACTCCCCTCCCACCAGCCAGATGCTTTAGCACCAAGCACCATGTCTGCACATGAGAACAGCCATCACACAGGACTGTGAAGGAAGCCAGGAGCCGCCACCTGAGACCTCATGGGTGGCCAGCAACTGCTGCCTGTGACAGCATGAGTGAGGGGATCCAGCAGCCACCACCTGAAACTTGGTGTGTGAGGAAAGCTGGCAGCCTCCACCTGCGATTGCATGTGAGGGAAGTCAGCAGGGGCTGCCAGAGAACACTCAGGGAGCTGGCAGCTGGTGCCCATGACCATGTGGGTATGAAGGGAACCAGCAGCCATCTCCCGCAACTGTGAGGGGAGCCAGCAGCTTCCCTGCAGTCCCTGGAGAGCGGCCAGCAACTGCGTGGAGAGCAGCACCCACCTGCAACTGCCCAAGGAAAAGCTGCTGGCTATGAGTGTGCAACCCGCCACCAGGCCCTCTGCTGCAGTCACAGCAAAAAAAAATGCGCTCCACCCCCCCCCCCCAAAATGACACCTAGATCCTTCAGCCAGAACATAAATGGGGAGACAAAACAACCCACAAGGAAAGAAGAGGAAGAATTTCTAGAAAAGGAATTAAATGAAACAGAAGCATGCAATATGTTAGAAAAAGAATTCAGAATAAGGGTCATACAGTTCACTAACAGGATGGATGAGAAAATCTACAACCTATGTAAGAATTAAGAAATAAAGGGTGATATAGCTACAATAAAAAACACTATGGAAGCCTTCAACAGTAGACTATAAGCAGAGATTAAAATTAGCAGATTAGAAGACAGGGAAGCAAAACACACCCAATCTGAACTGCAATTGGAGAAAAATAAACAAACACAGGAGAGCCTGAGGGAGGTTTGGGAAAATATGAAACGAAAGGAAGAAGAGTAAGGGCTAGAAAACATTTTGAAGAAATAATGTCAGAAAACTTCCCTGATTTGGGGAAGAAAAGAGTCACACAAACACAGACAGTCCCAAACAAGATGAACCCCAAAACACCCAAACCAAGAAAAGTTGTAATTATAATAGCAAATTTAAAGACAAAGAGAATTTTAAAGTCTGCAAGAGAGAGAGACAGAAAGCTACCTACAAAGGATCTCCCATTAGATTATCAAGTGACTTCTAAAGAGAAACACATCAGGCCAGAGAGGAATGGAAGGAAATTTACAAAGTGATGCAAAGCAAGGGACTGAATACAAGAATACTCTATCCAGCAAGGCTATCATTCAAAATCGAAGGGGAAATTTGGAGCTTCACAGGCAAAGAAATGATCAGGGAGTTTATTACTACCAAGCCAGCAAAGCAAGAAAGGGACTGCTGTAAAAAAAAAAAAAAAGGGGGGGGGGGGGAAAAAAAGAAAAGAAAAGGTAGAAATAGAAAGGGAAGAAGGGACACAGGCATAAAGATTAAAAATGGCTACAAACAAGTACTTATCAATAATAACCTTATATGTAAATGGACTAAATGCTCCGATAGGGAGGGGTCGACTGTGGGTCCGGTGCCGGGGGAGCGCTGGGGAAGAGGCGGAGAGAATATAACACGTGGGACTGGGTTTACCCCTCCCGCCCTGATTCCACCTCCAGACCCGCGACATGTCGTTTGGTCATTGGCTGAATTAATAAAGGCAGGCGCGGGTTCATTTGCATAAGGGAGGGCGGTTCCATCTTGATATCTTCAGAATAGTTCACCCCAAAGCTACAGAATATTCATTCTTCTCAGGTGCATATGGGCATTTTCAAAGATAGACCACATATTGGGACACAGGCTAAGTCTCTACAAATTCAGGAAGATTTTAATCATATCGAGCATTTTCTCAGATCAGAATGGCATATAAATAGAAATCAACTAAAATAAAAACAATCAAATTGAATCAAACTCAAGGAGGCCAAATAGCATGATATGAAATAATTGTTGGGCTACCAAAGAGGTCAAAGAAGAAATAAAAAAAAACATCCTGGAAACAAATGACAATGAAAACACAACAATCCAAAGTCTATGGGACCCAATGAAAGCAGTCCTGAGAGGGAAGTTCATAGCATTACAGGCATACCTCAAAAAACAAGGAAAAACTGGTAGTAAATTATCTAACTCTATACAACTTAAAGAATTAGAAAGAGAGCAACAAGAAAAACCCAGAGTAAGCAAAAGGAAGGAGATTATGAATATCAGAGTCGAAAGAAATGACATAGAAACAAAATAAAACAACAACAAACAAATAAACAAACAAAAACCAAAAGATCAATGAAACCAAGAGCTGGCTCTTTATTTTTTTTTATTTTTTTTTTTTTAAATATATTTTATTGATTTTTTACAGAGAGGAAGGGAGAGAGATAGAGAGTCAGAAACATCGATGAGAGAGAACCATCAATGAGTCGCCTCCTGCACATCCCCCACCGGGGATGTGCCCACAACCCAGGTACATGCCCTTGACCGGAATCGAACCTGGGACCTTTCAGTCCGCAGGCCGACACTCTATCACTGAGCCAAACCGGTTTTGGCGAGAGCTGGCTCTTTAAAAGGATAAACAAAATTGATGACCCAACAGCCAGGCTCACCAAGAAGCAAGGGTGCAAATAAACAAAGTCAGAAATGAAAGAGGTGAAATAACAACAAACCCTACAGAAATACAAAGGATTGTAAAAACAAACAGACAAACAAACAAACAAACAAAAACTGCGTACAACTCTATTCCAACAAACTAAACAACCTAGAGGAAATGCGCAGTTTCCTAGAAAAATACGACCTTCCAAAACTCAACCAGGAAAAATAAAAATGTATAAATAGGCTGATAACTAAGGAGGAAATTGAAGCAGTCATCAAAAAACTTCCAGCAAACAAAAGCCTGGGGCCGTTCGATTCTGGTCAGGGGCATGTACGTTGGTTGCAGGCACATCCCCAGTGGGGGATGTGCAGGAGGCAGCTGATCGATGTTTCTATCTCATCGATGTTTCTAACTCTCTATCTCTCTCCCTTCCTCTCTGTAAAAAAATCAATACAATATATTTAAAAAAAAATAGATAAATAAAAAACTTCCAGCAAACAAGAGTCCTGGTCCAGAGGGCTTCAGAGGGGAGTTTTCCCAAACATTCCAAGAAGAACTAACATCTAGACGCCTCAAACTATTCCAAAAAATTTAAGAGGAAGACACACTTCCAAGCTCTTTTTATGAAGCCAGTACTACCCTAATTCCAAAACAATATAAAAACACTACAATAAAAGAGAATTACAGGCCAATGTTCCTGATGAATATAGATGCTAAAATCCTCAACAAACTCCTAGCAAATCAGATCCAGAATTACATTAGAAAGATCATACACCATGACAAAGTGAGATTTACTCCAGGGATGCAAGGCTGTTGCAATATTTGCAAATGAATAAACATGAAACATCAAATAAACTGAGAGACAAAAATCACACAATCATATCAATTGATACAGAAAAGGCATTTGTCAAAATCCAACACCCCTTCCTGATAAAAACTCTCAGCAAAGTGGGAATAGAGGGATCATACTTCAACATAATAAAAGCATAACATGACAAACCTACAGTGAGCATCATACTCAATGGGCAAAAACTGAAACCATTTCCCCTAAGAACAAGAACAAGACAGTTATGTCCACTTTCACCACCCTTATTCAACATAGTACTGGAAGTGCCAGCCACAGCAATCAGAAAATAAGAGGAAATAAAAGGCATCCAATTTGGAAAAGAAAAAGTAAAACTGTCATTATTCTCAGATGACATGATATTGTACATAGAAAACCAGAAATACTCCGCCAAAAAACTACTAGATTTAATAAATGAATTTGGCAATATAACAGGATACAAAATTACCTCCCAGAAACCTATGGTGTTTTTATATGCCAATAATGAATTATCAGAAAGGGAAACTAAACAAACAATTCCTTTTACAATTGCAACAAAAAAATTAAGGTACTTAGGAATAATTTAACCAAGGAGGTTAAAGACTTGTACTCAGAAAACTACAGGACATTGAAAAAAGAGATAGAGGAAGCTATAAACAAGTGGAATAATATTCCATGTTCAGGGATTGGTAGAATTAGCATTATTAAAGTGTCCATAATACTCAAAGTTATATACAGATTCAGTGGAATTAAAATACCAATGGCATATTTCACAGATCTGGAACAAATACTCCAATGGAAACAAAAATGACCCTGAATAGATGCAGCAATAATGAGAAAGAACAAAATTGGAGGAATCACAATATCAGCTATAAAGTTATATTACAAAGCCATGATAATCAAAACAGCCTGGTACTGGCACAAGGACAGGCATATAGATCAATAGAACAGAACAGAGACCTGGGAAATCAACCCAAGCCCTTACTTTCAACTAATATTTGACAAAGGAGGCAAGAGCATACAATGGAGTCAAGACAGTCTCTTCAATGAGTGGCATTGGGAAAATTGGACAGATACATGCAAAAAGATGAAGCTAGACCACCAAGGAAAAGAGTGTAGAGTTCCCTCAAAAAATTAAAAATGAAACTGCCTTTTGACCCAGTATTTCCCCTTCTAACAATATATCGTAAGAAGCCTAAAACACCAATCAGAAAGAATGTATGTACCCTTATGTTCATAGCAGCACAATTTACAATAACTAAGATCTGGAAATAGCCCAAGTGCCCATCAGTAGATGAGTGGATAAAATAGCTGTAGTACACTTTCACCATGGAATGCTATGCAGCAATAAAAATGAAGGACCTATTACATTTTGCGACAGTATGGAGAGACCTGGAGAGTATCATGCTAAGCAATATAAGCCACTTAGAGAGAGACGAGTATTATATGATGTCACTCAAATGTGAAATTTGATGAACAAAATAAACTGATGAACGAAATAGCTCCAGAGACACAGAGCCATAGAACAGACTGCACAGTCTCAAAGGAATAGCAGGGAAGGTTGTGTGGGTGGGAAACGATCAACCAAAGAACTATGCATATATGCATAACCCATGGACACAGATAATAGGGTGTTGAAAGCTTGGGGCTGAGAGTGGAGGTGGGCTAGAAGGGATCAATGGGTGGAAAAGGGGACATATGTGATACTTCCAACAATAAAGGTTTAATTTTAAAAAGAGTAAGAGATCCTTTATTACAGCTGCATAATATTCCACAGTGTGAATACTTTCTTATCCATTCATCTACTGATGGGTACTTAAGCTTTTGCAGATCTTTGCTATTGTAAATAATGCTGCTTATAAACATAGTGCTGCATATACTAGTATTCTTTCTGATTGGTATTTCAGCCTTCTTAGGATATATTCCTAGAGAGGGAAACACTGGGTCAAATGGCAGTTCCATTTTCAATTTTTTGAGGTTTTAACAAGGTCTCTTCAGTTTTGTTGCCTGGAACTCCAACATCCTCCAGCATGGGTCAACTGGTAATATCTGTTTCTCTCTCTACACCAAACCCCATGGTAAGTCTCGGTAGTCTTGCCCTGTGAATATTCAGCCTAGCCATCATCCAAAGGCTCTAAGAAAATCTCCAAATGGACTTTTAAAAATCTTCCTTTATATAGTTCCCTACTCTCTGATACCGTCTTGCAAATTCCAGCTTCTTCAGGTGTACTGAACTCTGATTTCTGCCTCCTCAGCCAACCAATACCACTGCATTCTGCCTGGAATCCAATTCATTGTGACATTGGAAAGTTTTCCCCTATGCAGAGAACTGGAGTGATTGTTGAGCTACCTTGTGGTTTTCCTTTCTCTCTGTAATCACAGCATTGTGCTGCCAGTTGTATAGTGTCCTAGGACAGTCAATTCATAGACATTGTCTAGTTTAATGGTTGTGTATGACAGAAGGGCTCGTACAGTACTCTATTATAATCAGAGTGAAAATCTCCAAGGGGATTCATTTTTTAACAAATTTAAGAGTCGTGATAAACCTATTTGCTCTGTCCAGACATAGTTTTGTGAAATTTTAACCATCTTAAAACATAATCATATGCATCATGTGACAGGAAGTTTGTGGGAACAACTTCAGGGGACATGGGATAAATTAGCTGGCTGCTATATTCTTTATCCTCATGTAGCATCTTATTTTGGGCTCCTTTAGAAGCAGATGCTAAGATGTGGATTTGAGTAGTAGTGGTTTATTTCAGAGGGGTATTAGTTTTCTATGGCTTCTGTAACAAATTATCACAATATTTATGGCTTAAAACAAACATATTTTTTATCTTA
The DNA here is from genome assembly GCF_000327345.1 of Myotis davidii. Classification (NCBI taxonomy): domain Eukaryota; kingdom Metazoa; phylum Chordata; class Mammalia; order Chiroptera; family Vespertilionidae; genus Myotis; species Myotis davidii. Next base: position 87,254 of record NW_006296220.1, read on the forward strand.
CAGTTTTGAAGGTCAAAAGTTTGAAATCAAAGTCATGAGGCTAAACTCTGGGTGTTCTCAGGGTCACTTTATCTCTAGAGGCTCTAGGGAAGACTCTGCTTCCTTGCCTTTTCCAGCTCACAGAAAGGCATTCCTTATATTGCTTATATGTGCCCCCTTCCACCATCTTCAAAGCCAATAATAGCACAACACTTGCTTCATTGGTAACATTGGCTTCTTGTTCTGTGTCAAATCTCTATCTTCTTCTTATAAGGACATTTGTTACTGCATTTAGAGCCCATCCATATAACCCAGGATATTATCCCCATCTCAAAATCATTCGCTTAATCATACCTGCAAAGTCTCCTTTGCCAAATTAGGTAGCATTCATAGGTTTATGGATTAGAACCTGGATATTTTTAGGAGCTATTTTCTAGCCAACCAAAGTCCATCCTCCAGCCCCTAGAGATTCATGTCCATACAACATGCAAAACATATTCATCTCATGCCATCAAATTCAAAATCCTAAACCCTTTTAGTACCAACCCAAAATCTAAAATCTTATTATCTAAGTCAGGTTTGGGTAGAATTGTGGGACTTATCTACCCTGGTGCAAAATTTCTTTACCATTTGTACACTGCTGAAACTGGAAAATGAGTTGTCTATTCTCAAAATACAATGGTGGGACACTCATAGAATAATGTTATAGGTATTCTGATTCCTCAAGGGAGAACAAGGAGAGTCACCAGCTCAGAGTAATTTCAGAAAACAACCAGCAAGTTCCACTAGGTTTCAAGGCCTTAAAATAATTCTCTAGGGCTTAGAACTCTGCCTTCCACCTGTGGTGGCTCTGCTTTCTGGACACATTTCAATATAACTAAAAAATATTCTTGTATCTGTTCTTAGAATTTTCTTTTGAAATGGTTATAACATCTATTGGTTCTCTCATGAGTTAAGTAAAATATTTTAACATGTGTTTATTTCATATATGTATAAATGTCATCATTTTATTTTATTCTGAAAATTATCTTTTAATCATTTTAGAGGTCAAACCAAAATGCACAATACATTAACCTACCAGAGGCAGGTAAATTTCAACTACAGAGAAATATATGTCATGAAGAGTTTAAGACTAGACATGGCTTTTCTTGGTCCAGGTGAATACAAAGTACCATTACAGTGATGTTAAGTCTGTTTCTCTAATTTTCATTTTCCAATCTCCTATCTTAGTCTTTGTTTAATTTTGGATATATTATAACCCATACGTATGAACCATTATTGGTAGAACTGGATGGGAATTTGGTTTTAGAGTTGGACCATTTTGAGACCTCTCTAAATGCATCCATGGTTTATAGAGATCTAATCTAGAGTAGATGAGAGACAACAGAAAATCTGAGTTTGTCAGTGTTTTTGTTTCTTGGTTTATCTGTTTTGAGCTCAAATTATTTAAGAATTCCATACCCACTGGGAGGAGAACAATATTTTGACATTGGGACTGGTGAATTTTTATATTTCTATGTTTATTCTTTATACATAGCACATTATAGAATTAAAGCTATAAACTCTGCCAGGCATGCATGGCTCAGTGGTTGAAAGTTGACCTATGAGCAAGGAGGTAACAGTTCAATTCCTGGTCAGGACATATGCCCAGGTTGTGGGCTCTATCCCCAGTGTGGGGAGAGCAGGAAGCACCCATAGATGATTCTGTCTCATCATTGATATTCGATCTTTCTCTCCTTCTATGTCCTTTCTGAAATCAATAAAAATATCTATATTTTTTAAAAATCTATAATCTTTTCTTCTCTATGCTTCTATGTCTATGTGTCTGTAATTAAGAACTTCCTTCTGAATGTATGAGTGTGGAATTTTTTCCAACCTCTGGGTAATCCTATCTAATACAAGGGTAATATGCAAATTAACCATCACTTCTCACTCCATCAGTCCGTCAAAAGGTGGCAGCGGCCAAGGAGCTGGAGTGAGCAAGAGGCTTGCATTGCCCCCAGGGATGGAGGAAGCCAAGCTTCCCACCTGACTTGGCCGGCCCTGAGCTCTGATCAAGGCTAAAAA
>NW_006296220.1:91088-91511 GCF_000327345.1 Myotis davidii
TTTTCTTCTCTATGCTTCTATGTCTATGTGTCTGTAATTAAGAACTTCCTTCTGAATGTATGAGTGTGGAATTTTTTCCAACCTCTGGGTAATCCTATCTAATACAAGGGTAATATGCAAATTAACCATCACTTCTCACTCCATCAGTCCGTCAAAAGGTGGCAGCGGCCAAGGAGCTGGAGTGAGCAAGAGGCTTGCATTGCCCCCAGGGATGGAGGAAGCCAAGCTTCCCACCTGACTTGGCCGGCCCTGAGCTCTGATCAAGGCTAAAAAGTTTCAATTATAGAAGATAAATAAATCCCAGATACCTGCTTCCCACCAGCCTGGCCTCGGCTCAAGGAAGTGCTGGGAGTCTCGGTATCCAGGGGCAACCCAGGCTTTCAGCCCAACCTGGGATCCACTCAAGGCTACAAAGTTTCAATT
>NW_006296220.1:96684-97881 GCF_000327345.1 Myotis davidii
TCAATACCTGCTTCCAGCCATCAGCCATGGCCAGCCTAAAAACGGCCCACAGCCCCTCACCCAGGCTGGCCAAGCACCCAAGCAGGACCCCCCAGCCTGAAGGGGCTGTGGCCAGTCTGCAAATGGCCCTCAGCCACTCACCCAGGATGGCCAGGCACCCCAGTGGGGACCCCCACACTGAAGGTCTATGGCCAGCCTGTGAACAGCCATCAGCCCCTCACCTAGGCTGGCCAGGCACCCCAGGGGGGACCCCTACCCTGCAGGGGCTGTGGCCAGCCTGCAAACAGCCATCCACCCACTCAATTGTATTATTATCTGTATACGTAAAAAGGCTAAGCTACTGTATGCCCATATGACTGTTCACTATGACAAACACTGACCACCAGAGGACAGATGCTCAATGCAGGAGATGCCCCCTGGGTTCCAGTGCTCTCCCACAGGGGGAGCTCTTCTCAGCCACAAGCCAGTCTGATGGATGCCAGCACAGTGGTGGTGGCGGGAGCCCCTCCTGCCTCCTCAGCAGCACTAAGGATGTCTGACTGCAGCTTAGTTCTGCTCCCTGCTGGTAAGTGGACATCCCCCAAGGGCTGCTGGACTGCCAGAGGGGTTTCTGGCTGCCAGCTTGAGCCTGATCCACCAGGGAGTAGGTCTAAGCCAGCAGGTGGACATCCTCCAAGGGGTCCCAGACTACGAGAGGGTACAGGCCGGGCTGCGGGACCATCCGGGGTGCACGAATTTTTGTGCACCATGCCTCTAGTCTAAATAATAAAAGAGTAATATGTTAATTAGACCAAACATCATTCCTGACAAAGCCTGGCTGGAAGGAAGCCAGCCCAGGTACCAGGTGCCTGCGGCAGCATGAGGGAAGCCATCCCAGGTTGTGGGTAGCTATGAGTGGCTGGAGGAGGGAAGCAGCCTGGGTCTTAGGTGCTTGCCGGTGGCCATAGGAAGGAAGCCTGGGTCCCGGGTGTTGGAGGGAAGCGGGTGCTGGCAGCTGGGGGAAGGCCTACTCTTGTATGAATTTTCATGGAGGGGGCCTCTAGTACATACATAGTCACAGATAGAAACATGCAGGCAAAATGAGGAGGCAAAGCAACAACCCGCAAATGAAAGAACAAAAGAATTCTCAGAAGAAATAAATGAAATGGATATAAGAAATTTATCTGAAAAAAGAAGATGGCGGCGATATAGGCAGAC
>NW_006296221.1:0-8840 GCF_000327345.1 Myotis davidii
CAGCTGACCAATGGGTGCCAGACACTGGGCTCATGGCTGGGGAGCACAGCTGCAGGGGTGCAAGCCTCTCACAGGAACACTCCCCCTGTGCACCCCTCCCCCATCCAGAATGGGACTAGGATCAGGACCGCATTGGGACTGACTGGGTGCAAGCCCGTGGCCATTTCTCGGTCCTGGGCACACAGGTATCGCCCTAGGACGGGTGCTCGGAGACCACAGCAGAGCGGCAGCGAGCCTACCTAGCAGGGGTGGTGGCAGGCGCAGTGGGGCTGGGATGAGTGGGAGCAATGCAGAGCCCAGCCCAGGCTCAGGCTCCTCCCAGCCACCTGCTACTGCATGCACTACTACATCCCTTGGGGAACGTAAGACTGCCAATTTTGGCCAATCCGCGCAGGCTAGGCCCAGGGACCCCATCAGTGCAGGAATTCGTGCACTGGGCCTCTAGTTTTCTAATGATTATAAGAGCAACATCTTGAAAATATTCAGAAATATATTTCTAGGGAAGGCAAAAATACCCAGAAACATTTTAAATAAAAATATAATAATGATTATCTAGACAATTACATTTACTCAGCCTAACCTGTTTCTGTAGGCTTTTGTGCCTTTAAGTTGCCTTTGGTTAAATTTCAAGCTTTGTAACTGGTAAATTGTTCTAATACAATGAAGTTCACTAGCTGATATAAAAACATAAAAAGTCTGGGATAATAAGATTATTTCATTGAGGTGTAAATAAAATTGCATGTGTCATGTTTGCATGTGCATATGTGTATACAGTCAATATACACATTTTAAAACATTTAAATAATATAGAATTCAGAAATATATACACAACAAATGAATGTCCTGTTTCAATCTCATTTCATAGAGATCAGAACTTTCTCAACATGTAGACTGACAGCTAGGAATGATTCTGAAGGAACATTATTTCTAAAGCAATCAGTCCATAATGCCAGTCACAGGGTTTTTTTTTTGTTATTTCTCTTTATTTTGTTTTTTTTTTTAAATCCTCACTTGAAGATATTTTTTTCCATTGATTTTTAAAGTGAAAGGGAAGAAGGGAAGGGGTGAAAAAGAGAGAGACATCTCAATGTGAGAGAGACACATTGACTATTTGCCTCCTGCACACTCCCTGACCAGGTCTGGGGATGGAACCAGCAACTGCAACCCAGGCTCATGCTCTTGACCAGGAATCAAACCCAAGACCCTTCAATCTATGGGCTGATGCTGTAACCACTGAGCACCAGCCAGGGCAGCCAGTCACAGGTTTTTACCTCACTCAGGATCCATACCAGAAAAAAAAAAAAGGACATATCTCCATTCATACTTTCATTAAGCACTTGTCCATTGTTAATTCCTTTAGATTTGAACTTCAGAAAAATCCATAAGTAAAGCACAATTTGCTTAGGCATGGTGATAATATTTGCCATCTGTGGCACAATAGTCCTTCTTGGGCTCCTTGAAAGCAAGGTCAATTATAATTATTGCACTGCTTTTACTGTTGGGCTTGTTTCGTGGCTGATGTTAAACGGTGTACGCATTCCTTGCTACAAGACTGCACAGAACACAGACAATATAAACAAATATAAATTACCATGAAAATCTAATTCATCCACCTTTTAACTACACATCATTCCGCAATTCTAAATATCCATAATTCTCAGCATGTGGAACCGGTGACCTCATTAGGCATGAGGAAATGTGTTCTTATTTTAGGCTCAGAAATAAATGCTGCCCACACACTGCTATGGTTCATCTTAGATTATTTTCCTCTTCTGAATTTTCACAAGGCCAGAGAGTTCTGCAAAGAACTGTGGTGGAGCAACTAAAAAACTCTGAAAGCAATTCCAAGATTTGGTGTGCACTGAGAAAACTGTTTCTCTACTGGGACACAAATCTAAGAGGACACAACAGAAAAGGTGTAACTGTCACATCCCAGACCTTCCCCTCACCTCACTGCCAAAGAGCTAGAGAGACAGAAACACAGGCACTCCGCGTAAAAATATATTAATACCTGACAATTCGCCGAAACCGGTTTGGCTCGGTGGATGGAGCGTCGGCCTACGGACTGAAGGGTCCCAGGTTGGATCCGGTCAAGGGCATGGACCTTGGTTGCAGGCACATCCCCAGTGGGAGATGTGCAGGAGGCAGCTGATTGATGTTTCTCTCATCGATGTTTCTAGCTCTCTATCTCTCTCCCTTCCTCTCTGTAATAAATCAATAAAATATATTTAAAAAAATACCTGACAATTCATTTTCACAACAAAATACAGGCATACTCTGAACAACTTCTTCCCAATAAGCACCTCCCTGGTTGGAGGCCTTTTAGCACTAAACCCCAGTGCTCCAGAGCATTCCTGTATGTTAACAAAATGTTATGCTGCTAATGTTTCTATAAGAGCAGTTTTACATCTCCAAAATTCAATCCCCTATTTATCACAAAATAACTGTGGTAAACCTTAAGTTACATTCCAAACACCATTGGTCATAAGACACAGTTATATCTGGACACTTGAAAAGGTCATTAGTGTCAAAAATAAAAAAAATAATGTGTCTATTGGTGCATGTGAGGGCAAAATAGCGTCATAACCAGTGAGAATAATTTTCAGTCGTTGTGTGCTCATGCTGAGTATATTTCTGCAGGGAATTTCTTACATAACTAGTGCTTTTGCTGGTGGGTCCCTAAAAGTTGAGAAGGAACTAAAGAAAATTGTGGACAAGGAGGAGAAGAAAGCAAGAAGGCGGGAAAAAGTTAATGAGCCATATTGATTGGTCATCAGAAAGGAGTATTTTAAGAATTTTGTATTTTAAAATAATAGTTTGCTACTTACATATAAAGCATGTTTCAGTTGCATTTTAGAATGTTGATTGGAGGTTTAGTTGGTGTTTAAATGAGGTATAATTTCCCCCCACTTGAAATAAGAGCTTTTACCCTGAGTATCTGATTTTCAGGAATAGATTTCTGTCAAAAACCTAGAAATGCCTGTAACATAAGTATAGAGATTATCACAAAGTAATGTATAATTTATGTAGTGTGTCCATCAAAACACTATTTATTAAAAATGTCAAAGTTTATTCAAAGGCAAATTTAAATCATTTAAAATGATCACATATGTTTTATAATGTAACTAGAGGCCCAGTGCACGAGATTCGTACACTCGGGGGGAGGGGTGTATCCTCAGCCCAGCCTGTGCCCTCTCACAGTCTGGGAGCCCTCAAAGAATGTCCAACTGACAGCTTAGGGGGAGCGGGCCTAAGCAGTCAGTCGGACAACCTTTGCTCTGCCATGGAGACAGGAAAGGCTCCCGCCACCGACACTGTGCTTTCCAGCCGTGAACCCGGCTTCTGGCTGAGCAGTGCTCCCCCTGTGGGAGCGCACTGACCACCGGGGGGCAGCTCCTGTGTTGAGTGTCTGCCCTCTGGTGGTCAGTGTGCACCATAGCGACTGGTTGTTCTACAGTCGATTTGCATATTAGCCTTTTCTTATATAGGATGAGATAATAAAATGATTATAAGCAATCTGATAAAAGTATATTCTAACTTATACTATGATTAAAGAACATTAACTTAGAATTTGAATTATAACTAACTTCTTATCTATAATCTAGTCTTCTAAATTTAAGAACTATACTAATACTTTGTGATAACACTACAGGATTCACTGTATCCACTTACATCTTACTAGCTATATTAGAAAAAGTCTGTGTGACACTTCACACAGTAGATGCAGTGATACCATAGTTGGCCAATATCTGCATCATGTCAAATGAACAGTAAAATACTAGATTCCAAAAAATACTAAATCTCAACACCCAGGCTGCTCTACTTACTAGAAGTAAGATTAGGCAAATTGCATTATTTCTCAACTTAATATGGCTGAGGTAATAATAATGCCTACTTCGTAGAGTTGTTTTGGTTAAATGTAGAAAAAGGTTCAGGTAATAAAGGTCATTTATTGGTACAAATTGCTTCCTTTCCAAGTGAATAATGTATTTTAGCCCTGATATTTTTAACATAATTTTCCTTGCATGTGCAATGTAAGTAATAATACAACCTACCTTACAGAGCTGAGAGGATTAAATACACAGATTCACATTAAGTTTTTAGCCCAAAACCTGGAACAGAGTAAATCCTTAATAAGTGTGAGATTTTTATGTTATTGTGAAAACCCAGTGTACTGGGGTTTTTATTCTTATAAGGGAATAAAAAGACATTTCTGCAGCCATTTGTCCTCAGAAATAACCAACAAATGGCTTTTGCTGTGTGTAAACAAGCCATGCCCAGGGTCAGAGCCTGACACAGAAATGTCACAGTGACTCTTCACTGAATAACACATCACCTTAATCCATAGGGACAGGGAAATGCTGAAAAATATAGACAAGACTACTTAAAGCCAACCAACAAACAAACACAGAACAAAAGTGGCATGTGGTAATAATAGTAAATGTTTAAGATTGCAGCTATCATTCTTTTTTAACCTCTCTTTCCGATTTACTGGTTAAATGCATTTGCCTCTGAACACTAATGCTCTGCTCTTGCCACAAGACAATTATACTTCTCTTTTCCCTAAATACTTCATTTTGAGCAGAGATTTGACTATATCCACAGGCTATGTTTTCAAAGAGGGCAACAGGTCTACTGTTGATAAAGAGATTCATTGTAAAACTCATTTTTTCTATTAATACCCAGTGACAGTCATTTTGATGAAATGCGGTAACAGATGTGAGTTGACACCTACAGAATTAAAACTGAGTTTCTACCTGGTATTATGCCAATTGTAGGCACCAAATAAAATGTCATGGCACGAAAGCCTAGCATCTGATTATAGAAGCTTTTTAGAAAACATACTGCATAATGTACTTGGAGTTCTAAATATTTATCATTATACGAAGTTCAAACTAGTTCAAATGTCTACTCTCACATGGAAAGTCACTTGGCTACCCCTTCATATTGAACATCCATCTGAAGATCATTATTAATAAGGGAAAACATATTGTTATATCTAGAGACTTTTCCATGGAGTCTATTAACAAATATACCAATTCATCAAAACTCCTTGTCAGTCCCAGAAGGAAAGCCTAGCTATAAATGTATCTATTTGTCAATGAATGTCTATGGTTCTTTGCACATCAACAAATTATTTAGAAGAAACTGGATTAGGAGATCCCCGTTCCCATGAATTTGTTTCATAAAGACCTTAATAAATGAGGAACTTGCATTGATGGCCTTTTCCAGTAACCATATATTCTCCTTAATGGTTCCCAGCAGAAAAGGTTGAATGTACACATTGCTCCGAGTACTAAACCATCCCAAAGGAAAGAGAAAGAGAGATAAAGTGACCTGTCAGAGAAAATTCTCCATAGGGAACGGGGATTAGCATTGCTTACTAAAGCTTAATGAAAGGAAAAATCTAAACATTTTATCAAATGAAAGAAAGAAATATTTTGTCTTCTGTCTTCCATATGTTTATCAGGATATCAATGCTATTCTAATGGCTCTATCATTCAGAATACCATTGCACATTTTCAAAATCTCCTTTAATAAATACATACCTTTTGAACGAACACCATTCATTGATTCCAAAAATGTTTATTAAGTATTCAATGCATGGCAGATAAAATTGGATATAATCAAATAAATATAACTCCTATTTTCTGGTTGTTAAATTTTTTCAAGAATGCCAAAACAACGAATAACATGATACAGAACACTGTTTATCAAGAGGAACAGACAAAATGGGGAACAAATGAAAGAAGTCAGCTGGTGGAAAGAGGTGATTCGAGCAAGATTCCAGGTATGGATTTTACTCTCTTTATAGTTTCCCTTCTAGACTACAAGCCCACTGAGGGCAAACTCCAAGTCTGAATATACAAATATCAGTGTTCACATTTATGTTTTCAACTTTTAAAGTTGCCAATACATTTTTACATTTGCCAATTTCACTTGGTATTTACTACCTCATATGAATTATGATTGATTATTTTCCACTTAATTTATATTTTAATGTTTTGTTATGTTAACCTTTAGCAAGGCTCCATACAGAGTTTTACTCACAGTAAACCTTCTATATATCCTCCCTATAACTGCATTAACTAGAAAGTAACTAGAATTTACATGCAACTACAGTAGCTTTGCCAAAAATACAATCTTCTCACATACATTACATACTTTTCAACACAGTTCTATGCATGTAAAAATAAAATTGCTCCATAATTAGAAAAAAAGTGTACTTTACTGGATTTACAAGAATATGATGACCAAAATTAACATTTGCCTAACCTGTACCTATTTTCCAGGTTGGTGAAAATTAAATATTGTTTGCTATAACCCCTCACACACTATGTGGTTTTTAAAATCATGTACAAGATTTACTTTAACTTTTGAAGAAAAAATATAAATTAAGTGGAAAATAACCAATCATAATTCATATGAGGTAGTAAATACCAAATGAAATTGGCAAATGTAAAAATGTATTGGCAACATAAATTGAAAACATAAATGTAAACACTGATATTTGTAAAGAGTTGTTTTTGATCTCACCAACATTATAATAGAGCCTCATGGTTCTTGAAACTTCACTTTGATATAATAAAGGAAACAAGTAAATTAAAAAGGCAAAAATACAGCAAAATATTTACACACACACACACACACACAAATATCTTACTATGTGATTAAAATACTTTCTAAGAAAAATGGTGAAATAATATATGTAGATATTAAAATAAGATATAATGTACATCATAAGAATATTAAACATTAGCAACATCATATAATAAAAATGTATTGGAAACACACACACACACACACACACACACACACACACACACACCACAACTAGACATCAAACCCACCACAACCTTGGTGTTGCTCTAACCAACTGAGCTACCCAGCCAGGGCCCCACACAATCTAAATGGAAGGTGGAAGATTTTATATATGTACGTGCATGTGTATATGTTGGTGTGTGTGCCGAAGTACCATGATAGAAGAGACAAGACAGACTCGTATCTGTTTTCCCTGTGAAGTCTCCTTTCATATAAAGATATGCGGTGAGCTTCATAAGCTGCCACTAGGAAAACAGCACGGTAAGGCTTGAGCAGTTGCATTCTCATCACATGACATGTAAATTACAGTAAAGGCGGAAACACAAGCGTGAGGTGCTTCTCAGTCTTTATGGCTTCTTCAATCTCTGAAGGATTATTATGTACCTTATAATTTGTTATATTCCCACCAGACAATAGAGGACAGCTAATTCCCAATGTCACAGCGGAGAAAAAAAAAGTTATTATTCTATGTAATCACTGTCAATTACGTTGGCAATAAAAAGTGGAGAACACAGAATGTCACAGAAAAAATATGAAATGATCAGGTGGGGTCTACAAATCCTGACTGTGAGTGAGCGCATTTTAATTATTCCCCTCAGAAACGGATGTCTTTATTGCCTAAGGGACACGGAACAGTTCGTGAAAAGGGATGTCACCAGCCGGAGCCTGAAAATGCAGGGTGGCAGAATCCAGCGCGTGCTTTACATACGTTACCCTTATTTCTGGGATGAGAATTGAATGTAGACAAGGGAAGAAAGAGTCTGGCCAATTAAGAAGTTTTTGCAATCATTTCAGTAAGTGATGGTGGCTCAGACTAGGCACCAGAGGTGAAAGAGATGAGAATTGCTCCAATTCTGAACAAAATTTGAAAGCAAATCTAGGAGAATGAGCTTATTGGAGATGATCTGGGTTGTAGGTAGGGCAGGTGAGTATGGGAAGACAAATCAAGTATTCAGTTTGGGACCTGATTTTAAAATATCAAATATGATATCTGATTTGAACTATGGAGGAGATATCTGGACTAGATACTTGCATTGATTTGAAGAGAAAAACACACTAAAATTAAGATTTGGGTACACACTTCCAGGTATAAAATACATAAATAGTGGGAATACATGGGGACTATAGTTAATAGTATATTATATATTTGACTAATCGTGGTGATCATTTTCAATATATACAAATATTAAATCATATTTTGTTCACCTGAAACGAATATAAGGTTATTATGTCAAATGCACCTAAAAAAAAAGAATGATCCAGGAGAGGGAAAAATAATGGCCAAGTCATGCAACAGAGAACTCTAGCCCATTTCCAAACCCATTTCCTTCTCTCCCCACAGCACTTTTAGATCGCATTTCCTGGCCTCCCTAGAAGGTTGGTTTGATTGAATTCTAGCTGAAGTGCCACTCCTAATCCTAGGGCACATCAGTTTCTCATGCACGATAGATACCAACAATGTATTTTCATAATAAACCCAGCTCGGCTTGTGTTTGCCACCTGTGACTTCAATGTAGAATGAAGATGGTGTGGTCAAGATGGGCTGGGACTATTGCTGTTGGCAATGAGGCTCTGTGCTTTGATAAAACCAGTTTCACCTTGTATCGGTGATCATGTGAGATAGCAATGGTTTGGAGGCAAGGCTCTCATGTTTATCTTAGTTAAAGGAACTTAGGATGTGTTGTTGTTTTTTTTAATTTATTTCAAACAATGCCTATTGAACTTATATCAAGAAAAAACACCTTCTACTAAGCTGTAGGTGGGGAAACCAACAAGTGTATAATACGGTCCCTGACTGAAATGATGTGGTCTATAGGGGCTATGGAAAAGACTCATGAAATACCATGGAAGGTAGAACATTATACATTTACATGAGATGAAAGAGATGCAATGAAGGTCCAAATGAGGAGAACATAACAGAGTTTTTCTTTAAACTTTCCTGGAGATTTTAATTATATTTCACCCTTTGCCCCCTTTTCTTGCTCTCTGTTCCTGAGCTGCCCTTCTCAAGTCCCAAC
>NW_006296221.1:9198-10693 GCF_000327345.1 Myotis davidii
ACCTTCCCACGGGAGTGGAAGCAAGGGAGTATGTGGGGGGCCATTGGCAAGCACAACGGGGCGTTCTTAAAAATATTGTCAACTGAACCCAGGGTGCAGGCAGAGCCATGCCCTGGAGGCGGTCCTAGCCAAGAGGCAAGGAGGCCACTCAGTCTGACCTTTCCAGCCCAGGAGCTAGGGGGGTGGATCCCATTATGTCGCCAGGAACCCAAGGCGCACCCAGATGTGATGTAACTTACTGTTACTTCAAGTATAAATAAAGATCCCACCGGTATGGGAGGCACTCTGTTCGTCTATCAGAGGGCAGACGTCACACCCAGGCCCAGCTTTTCCCTCTGTTTGTGTCTCAGTCTTGTTTTTTCCTTCTTTCTTAACCCTCGTCGCATTCTACTTAAGATTTCTTGAACCTCCGCATTCTCTCTTTTGGCGCTGGTCCCGGGAAGAGAGAAGGTAACCCCATAGGAGTAGAAGGTTTTCATCCCTTTTTTCTGTTCTCCTGAGAAATGGATACTCCTTCTCTCTGTGGGAACAGGACTGGCTAGAAGTGCTTCCTACTAATGTAGTCTTTCTGACACAGAAAGCAAAGTGAGCCTGGAAAAAGATTCTTCTCACCCCCCCTCCTCCCCCGCACACACTGAAGGAACACAGCTGAGCAACATAATTGAGCTCACTGGATTTCCTTGGTTTTGCTTTACTATCCAATGCCCGAGTAAATGATAACAAGCAATCTTCTAACAAAGATTGTAAATGATAATCATTGTAAATGATTGTTAATTGCCAGCATAAATGATAACAAGTTACCTTCTAACAGCAGCTGTTATCAGCTCAAGTAATCCTTCCAGTACCACATCCCCTCTACATCAATTTCCAAATCCCCATACTCTTAGCCCTCTGTGAACATCCTTAGGATATCCCAGTGGTCAGCAAACCACGGCTCAAGAGCCACATGCGGCTCTTTGGCCCCTTGAGTGTGGTTCTTCCACAAAATACCATGCGCGGGCGTGCATGTACAGTGCGATTGAAACTTCGTGGCCCATGTGCAGAAGTCGGTATTTTGTGGAAGCGCCACACACAAGGGGCCAAAGAGCCGCATGTGGCTGGCGAGCCACAGTTTGCCGACCACTGACCTATAGCAATCAGTGTTCCAAGAGAGAACCTGTTCTCTAAAATGTTGTTAAATGCACAGAAGTCGGTATTTTGTGGAAGACCCACACTCAAGAGGCCAAAGAGCCGCATGTGGCTCTTGAGCCGTGGTTTGCTGACCACTGGGATAGGCAAATCCTGCCGAACAGGACCCTAATTCTTCCAGTCCATTCACGCCATGCCCTTTCACTTGTACAATAAATATTTCTAATTTACTTTTCAGGAAACAATGGGACTTAAAGTTCGGGAATGAATGTCACATAATAGTTAAGAACCCAGATCCTCCTGTCACAGCACCTTACTTCTAATTCAATAACAACAACAAAAGAAAAAAAAAATCATTTCAAGGCTC
>NW_006296221.1:10766-17612 GCF_000327345.1 Myotis davidii
TATTTTGTTATGCGGTTAATGTCCTATCTTTAGTAATATCTTTAGATATGTTGAGTGACATAATCTCTGAATTCTTCCAAAGACACATTTTTCCCTCTGCATGACAAATATGTCTTCCCTGTCTATGGGATTTAGGTTGTATTCCGTCTAGTTTCCCAGTCTGCTGTGTTACAGTTGAGAAACTGAATCCCATTGATACTCACTTCCTTTGAAAGTAATATGCTCATTATGTCAGGAAGCACAGGAATAATTAGTGGTTTTGTGTGTTTTTCTGTTTCATTCTTCCAACCCATGAACATGACATCCCTCTGCATTTATTTTTTGTTTTTGTCCCCCAGCAATGTTTTTATTTTTCAGTGTATTGTCTTGTACATATTTTTTAGATTTATTTCTAAATCTTTTTAGAAATAAATCATTGTTTCCTGAAAATATTTCTAAATATTTCTAAATGTTTGGAATTATTGGAAGTGGAATTTAAAGAATTTCAACTTTCAAATGTATGCTAATAGTATATAAGACTACAATGGATTTTATCTATTAATCTTCTACTTTGTGGCCTTGTCATATTATTAATTCAGTGGCTGGTAAGTAAACGCAGTGGATTTTCTATGTAAACTAATATATCATGTGCCATTAGAAAGAATTTGTACTTCCCCCTTGCCTATCTCATAAATTTTCTTTTATTTGCCTTGTTGTAGTTCTAAGGCCATCCAGGATAGTGTTAAATATAAATGGTAATAGCAAGCATCCTTGCCTTGCTCACAATATCAGGGGAAAAGAGTTCAGTTTTCCAGAATTAAATATGTTAGCTCCAGGTTTTACAAAGATGCCCATCATCGGATTAATGAGGTTCCCTGCTTAGTTTGCTGAGAGTTGAGTTTTTCATCATAATCAATGTTCAATTCTGCCAGCTTTTTCTGCATTTATTAAAAATATCATATGTTTTTACGTTTTTGTTTTTTTTTAATTTTATTTTTTATTACAAAGGGTATTACATATGTGTTCCATTTTTCCCCCCGCCCAAGACAGTCCCCTAGCCTCCCCTATCCCCCAGTGTCTTATGTCCATTGGTTATGCTTATATGCATGCATACAAGTCCTTTGGTTGATCTCTTACCCCCCTACCTCCCGCCCCCGAACCCTCCCCGGCCTTCCCGCTGCAGTTTGACACTCTGTTTGAGGCCGCTCTGCCTCTGTATCTATTATTGTTTAAAAGTTTATAATGGTCTCAATTATCCATGAGTAAGTGAGATCATGTGGTATTTTTCCTTCATTGACTGGCTTATTTCACTTAGCATGGGTTGGGAGTTTCTTTTTGTGAGAAGTTTTTTTTTTTTTAAATATATATATATAGATATAGATAGATATTGATTTTAGAGAAAAAGGGAGAGGAAGAGGGAGATAAAAACATCAATTATAACAGAGAATTATTGATCAATTGCCTCCTGCATGCCCTTGACTGGCTTATTTCACTTAGCATAATGCTCTCCAGTTCCATCCATGCTGTTGCAAATGGTAAGAGTTCCTTCCTTTTTAGAGCAGCAGAGTATTCCATCGTGTAGATGTACCACAGTTTTCTAATCCATTCATCTACTGATGGGCACTTAGGCTCTTTCCTACGTTTTTATGATACTATGGTAAATTACGTTGGTTTATTTTCAACCTGGCATCACTGAGATCATTTCTACTTAAACATGGCATTTATCCTTTTCTCATTGCATTTTATTTGCTCATGTTTTATTAAAGGTTTTGCATCTGCATTCATGAAAAATAATGGTTTTTAATTTTCTGATTGGTAATTTTGTCAGAATTTAGTATTAGGGTTTTGCTGGTCTTGTGAAATAATTCATGCAGTGTTTCTCCACTGATTTTTGCAAAAGATTGTATAAATTTGTTATCAATTTTTCCTTGATGTTTGAGAAAACATGTGTGAAACCATATGGGTTGGGAGTTTCTTTTTGTGAGAAGTTTTTTTTTTAAATATATATATATAGATATAGATAGATATTGATTTTAGAGAAAAAGGGAGAGGAAGAGGGAGATAAAAACATCAATTATAACAGAGAATTATTGATCAATTGCCTCCTGCATGCCCGACATGGGGGATCAAGCCCACAACCTTGGCATGTGGCCTGACCAGGAATGGAACTGTGACCTCCTGGTTCATACACAGGTTGACACTCAACCACTGAGCCATGCTGGCTGGGCTGTGGAAGAATTTTTGATAACAAGTTCAATTTATTTAATAGATATAAAACTATTTAAGTTTTCTGTTTCTTTTATTAATTATGGTAATTAATTTTATAATAAATGTAGCTATTTTGTCCAAGTTCCATATTTGATTGTTTCAACTTCTTCATAATATTTTTTATCCCTTCAGTGTTTGCAGGATCTGTAATAATAACCATTCATGCATTCTTAACATTGGTAACTTCTGCTGCATCTCTTATTTTCTTGAATAGTCTAGGTAAGGATATGGCAATTTTGTTGATCTTATACTATAACTAGCTTTGAGGTTTTTTCCTAATTTTGAAATAAAAAAGCTGTGGTACATTTACACAAGGGAATACTTTGGAGCTGTAAAAAAGAAGCATGGATGGACCTGGAGATTATTATGCTAAGCAAAAAAAGCCAATCTGAGAAAGATGAATATCACATGATTTCACTTACCTGTGGAATCTAATGAACAAAATAAACTGATGAAAAAGAGGTCCAGAAACATGGAAGCATAGAACAGATGGACAGATCTTACAGAGACAGGAGTGGGGGTGGGGCAGTGGAGAAGAAATTAACCAAAGAACTTATATGCACATATGCATAACCTATGGACAGACAATAGTGTAGTGAAGGACTTGGGGGGGTGAGGGGGGGTGGAGAGGGTCAATGGGGGAGAAAATGGGAGACATCTGTAATACCCTCAATAATAAAAATAAATTTTAAAAACTACGCTGTTCATTTCTGCTCTATTTATTTTCATTCCTCTACTTACAATAAGTTTGCTTTTCTTAATCTACCTTCTACAGACAGAACATTAGGTCAGTGATTTTAGAACTTTCCTCTTCTGTAACAAAAACATTTAAAACTCTATGTTTCCTTTAAAGCACTGCTTTAGCTGCATCCCACTCAAATCTTTGCCAAATCCCTGGCTACCTGTTTGATGAGAAGAAATGCAACTAACCTATTTGAAAGTTAATTTCTTAAATTCCCAAAAGGGAACAAGAATGCCTACATCCCTAAATTTGTCTGCATCTATATACCAGTGTACTCATTGACATTAGTAATCCTATTCTTTTTTTTCTTTTCCAATTTTACCCTTTATTTCTTTTTTTTATTGCTTAAAGTATTACAAAGAGTATACATTAGTAATTCCATTCTTCATATGGATGCTCTAAGACTTCAATTCTCCAATTGTTTTTATCCTCTCTTTCCCCATTAACTCTTAACTCTGAATCCACAGCAGGAAACACAAAACTGTAAGGGCTCTGCCCCCATCAACATAAAATCAAATCACTATCTTTCCCTTCCCAGACAATATAATTGAAAAAATAATGTATAGTCACCGATTTCTTTAAGACATGAAAGAGCAGAGCAGAAGAGGAGTACAGGGTAAAGAATGTTCACTTCATTTCAGAGGCAAAGGGTATTCAGGTAAGTATAAGAGTTGCATTTTAGGAAAATGACTGGACAGAATGTGAAAGAGATTGGATGGGAAATGACTGTAGGTAGGACCCATATTATAAGTATACAAGGAAGTAGTTCAGGAATGAGCTTTAAAACAGAGTGTTACATTGAAGATGGAAAAAAGAATAAAGACCAGAGAGATATTAGGGAGAAAGCAATGACAGTCAAGAATTCTCTCAGGCCCTAGCTGGTTTGGCTCACTGGGAGCGTCAGCCTGTGGAATGAAGGATCTGGGTTTGATTCCAGTCAAGGGCACATGCTCTTGTTATGGGCTCAATCCCCAATAGGGGACATGCAGGAGGCAGCTGATCAATGATTCTCTTTCATTATTGATGTTTCTATCTCTTTCTCTCCTCTCCCTTCCTCTCTGAAATAAAAATATATTTAAAAAAATAATTCTCTCAGATTTTTGTTTAATAAAAATACTTTCTTTGTAGTCTTAATGGGAAGATTTTAAAAAGTAACATTTTAAAGCATCTTGTAGATCAATAATTACTATTAGTACCACATAATTGGGCATATATAGTGTCTAATATTTAAAGTATATTAATCTTTGAATTAGAAAGCTTTTGCCAACAGTGATGAAAATATGGATTATAAAACTGTGTGAGACTCTGACCTCCTCTATTATCTCAATACCCATAGCTTTCCTCTCAAGTCTGGTCTAGCTTAGAGTGAAATTGCTTTGTTTTTGGAAACTCCCATTTTCCCTCTTCTTAATACAATGTCCAAGAACAAACATTGGATTTGGAAACAAAAAGAAATGAGTCTAAATCTTTGCCAAATCCCTGGCTACATGTTTGATGAGAAGAAATGCAACTAACCTATTTGAAAGTTAATTTCTTAAATTTCAAAAAGGGAACAAGAATCCCTACGTCCTTGAGTTTTGAAAGAGTTAATGAGAACAGGGTGAACAGTCTAGGCTGACGGATGTCCTTGTCCACTGCATGGGTTATTTTGCTAATAGAAGATGCTTGGAATAAAGTATTTGTGTTTCTATCAAATATTCCTAAACAAATTTATAAGCTTAAAAATATGGGCTTAATTCTAGCTGTATTTTACTAAAGTGATAGTACATTCACATGTATGTAATCTTTTATTAACCTAAAAATATGCATCTAAATTCTATGTTTATATTGGTTTAACTATTCCCATAGTTTAAAATAAAGCATTTTTATTTTTTAAATTGTATTTATTTATTTATTTTTAATCCTCATCTGAGAATATTTCTTCCATTGATTTTTTAGACAGAGTGGAAGGGAGGGAGGAGGGGGGAGGGAGAGAGAAAGAGGAGAAAGAGACAGACAGACGTTGATTGCCTCCTGTTTCGGGAGAGGAGGGGAGGGAGAAAGGGAGGGAGAGAGAGAGAGAAAGACAGACAGACGTTGATTGCCTCCTGTTTCGGGAGAGGAAGGGAGGGAGAAAGGGAGGGAGAGAGAGAGAGAGAGAAAAAGAGAGAGAGAGAGAGAGAGAGAGAGAGAGAATGAGAGAGATTGGTTGTCTCCTGCTTGCACCCTGGGCCAATGCTCTAACCATTTGGAAACACTTTAACTTCCTGGTTGCTTCATTTGCCTTTAGCAAGACCTCTTTCTTGAAGTCCAAAAAAACACCAACACTGCATGCAGCAAGTCAATTTTCTCATTTTCATTTTTTTTTCTTTCCTGAGGATACTAAAGAGAGGGTTATTCTTTTATTCAGAGAAAATATCCTGGACCCATAGCAAATTGAAAATAATTTACCTGGGTCAAATCTACCACTTGCCTGCTCCCAAGTTCATCTACCCCAGCCAGCCCTGAGCTGCTGCATGAGCAATTGCGGAAGTTTATTTCCATTAGCTGGGAACTTCTCAGCTCAGGAGGCCATACTTTCATCTGCACACTTGATCATCCCATTAAGTGCTCTTTCTTCCAGAGCTTTTATATTAAAAGACAGTTAAATAAGTCTGCAGAGTCCCAGCATTGATCCCTGGAGAATACTACTCTTACTAACCAGCAAGTCAAAGACAAAATTCTTCCCTAAACTTCTTTCTTATTTTTAAAAGCTATTTGTAGCTTAATGGCCAAGTGCTTCTGCCAATTTCATGATAACTGCATTTATAACAGGTATGCATCTTGAACCTGCACCCCTAGCCAAAAGAGATGGGTGTCCAGCTAAAAACAAAAGACAAGTCTTCCGAAGCCAGAAATCACACTCGAGTGGAGCGATGGCCAAAATGAGAGAAATATACACTGTATCTGTGATTAAAAAACTTCTGTATTTGTGGAAAGCCTCCTGAGTTCATTTCTTCATCTATAAAGTACAATTTATAACACCCACCTCAAGGTAATTGTAAGAATACATATATGTCTGTGTGCTTAGTACATGGTAGGCTCTATGTTTCAAATATATAAGTGAAATAATGGGGTGCCAATGGCATGGATGAAGAACCACTGCTCCTGCCTACCACATGAGAAAAACAAATACGTTTTTCTTGCTCATTAATCTATGTAACATCATAGATGGGATCGCTTCTCTTGAATCCGTTCTTACAGAAAAGACAATAGGTGGACAGAAATAGCCTGAAAAAGAAATACAGGTTAACATATTTCTTAGCAGAATCTATTGCTGCTAAGGTGAGGCCATGGGCTGCATGTGGCCCACAATGAATATTTTTGTGGCCTAGCTCATATAAGGGTATGTAAGAAACGTTTTAATAAAAATTTTGTAACTTAAGTTTTACAACATCCTGTTATACATAATTACAAATGTCGCACTACAACGTTCACTAATAACTGATTACTGTAATTGTGTTGCATTCATTTCCCTTACGTGACTTAGGCGCAGGCACACCATTTCTCTCCACTGATAGTAGCAGCGAATATTTTAGCCACCAATTGCCATGTCATTAGTCTTCTCCTGACTTGTTTGGTATGCACAACAGGAAATATTTTGCTTTCGGTTTATTTGTGTTACACTTACTAATTTATGCCGTTATTCAATGTCTGGTAGGTTAATGTTCAAGAAAAATATTAATTTTTATTAAAATGTTCTATAATTTTATGTTAATGATTACTCATTTATTTCAGCCCTTTGTATTCAGCATATCTCTATTGAAATAAACTTGCATTTCTATGAAAATTGAAGCTTTGGGGGGGTTTTTTGCAGCCTACATAAACTTAAACCTTGT
>NW_006296221.1:17991-20172 GCF_000327345.1 Myotis davidii
GGTTTCTGTTCACCAGTCAATAGACTTTTGTTTATTTCTGATTTTGAACCATCACAAATCATGCTGCAGTGAAATTTTAATACAGGTTTTTGTGTGGTCAGGTTGTTTTTATTTCCATTAAGTGCATACCTATAAATGGGATTGTTGAGCCATCAAATGTACATTTAACATTTTAAGAAAATGACAAACTGGTTTCCATTGTGGCTGTAAAATTTGTTTTTCCTACCAGCAATGTACAGTCACCCTTCTTATCCACAGGCTCCATATCCATGAATTTAACCAACCTCAGATCAAAAATATTTTTTAAAAAAGTTACACTGTTGCTGACATGTACTATGTAATTAGGCCTGTTATGGTTGCATCTGTACTGAACATGTACAGACTTTTTTCATGTCATTAGTCCCTAAACAAGGCATTATCACAACTATTTATTTAGCATTTACATGTATTAGACATTATAAGCAATCTAGAGATGATTTAAAGGATTGTGTAAGTTATATGCAAAAACTATGCCATTTCATGTAAGGGACTTAAGCATCCCTGGATTTTATTGCGGGTGAGGAGTCCTCAACAAATCCTGAATCCTTATACAGGAGGAGGATTGTATATGAATCCCGTCACTCTATTTCCTCAAAAAACTTGGTTTTTGTCATTTAAAAAAAATTTAATTGTCCTAATAGATGAATGTTGTATTAGTTTTCTAGGGCTGCCATAACAAAACACTAGTCCTGTTGGCATACACAACAGACATGTATTTTCTCATTTTTCTTTTCTAATGTATGACTTCATGGCTTATGATTTTATATGTAAACCCTTGCTTAGTTTTAGGCCTCACAAATTTTTCTCCTTTCCTTTGAGAAATTTTATAGTTTTAGGTTTTACATTTACATCTATGGTTCAGTCTGAGTTAATTTTTCATGGGTTGAAGTTCATTTTTTACATATGGATGTCCAATTGCTCATTCGTTGGAAAGACTCCTTTTCTTGTTGAATTATCTTGACAACTTGGTCAAAAATGAATTAACTCTGTGTGGGTCTATTTCTGGACTTGCTGTTTTGTTACATTGATCTATATGTCTATCCTTTTCCCAATACGCATTGTCGTATTTACCACAGCTTTACATCAAACCCTGGGAGTCTAGTAGTATGTCCTCTATGTTTTATTTTTTCAAAAAATTTTAGTTGTTTTAGCTAAATGGCATTGACTTTAAATTTCAGAGTCAGTTTTTCAATTTCTACAAGGAAAAAGTCTGCAGGAATATTTATTGGTACTGTATTTAATAGGTAGAACCATTTAGGAAGGAATAGACTCATAACAATTGATTTTTTTTGAAACATAAGCTCATCTTCATAGAAAAACTACTCCTAAGATCCAGATGCCAATATCTACCTATTTACAGGACTTTCCCATTGGTTATGCTACAGGCATTTCAAACTCAGCCATTAAACTCTTGGCTTCTGCTTCTCATTTGGGGTTCACTCGTTACACAGTGAATTGGACCACCAAATGGTGCACCACCACTAACTGCTTTGGCCAAATAATTAGGATTCAACATTCATCCTTGTCTTTCTTTCACATATCATGTCATATCTTCATATCTAGCAGCAAATTCTATTTTTCTCTTCCATCAAAATTTGTCCTGAATTTCTCTGCCAACATCCTAGACCAAGAAATCGTGATATCCTG
This sequence comes from Myotis davidii, assembly GCF_000327345.1. Classification (NCBI taxonomy): domain Eukaryota; kingdom Metazoa; phylum Chordata; class Mammalia; order Chiroptera; family Vespertilionidae; genus Myotis; species Myotis davidii. The sequence goes on from NW_006296221.1 coordinate 19,678, forward strand.
CCTAAGGTAAGGCAGTGGCTTTCTAACAGGTCTCCCGACCTCCAAACATGCCTGTTCTACCTACTATTCATAGAGAAGCCAGGGTGTTGTTTATAAAATATGAATTAAAAAGTATACACTCCCCCATGTATACAAACAAACTACCATAGCTTCCAAGTATAATTAAAAATTTTTTTAAAAAATTCCTTACCAAGTCCTAAGAGGGCTGTTGTGGCGTTACCAAATCCTAAATCATTTCCTCTGCCTTGTTCATTATACCACCGGTGCACGAGCATGCTTCCTGTTTTCAAATATCTTATTCATCTCACAAGGCTTGTGAACTTGTGTTTTCTTGGTCTAGAATGCTTTTACTCCAGATCTTCACATACCTTAGATTCTTCATTTCAATTTTGTTTCTCATCAAATATCACTACCTCAGAAAGTGCTGGGATTACTTCCCATGAAACTATAGACTTCAATCTCTCTATCACACCCTGCATATTCCTCTGTAGTTGT
>NW_006296221.1:20883-22815 GCF_000327345.1 Myotis davidii
CTCCCTTTAACCTCTTTTAAAACAAAACTAGTTCAAATGAGGTCTACAGCCACTTCCAAGTATGTTGCCTACACTATTTCCAAGGAAACTGCCTACCATGTATGCCGGACTGCACCCACAAACTCCAAGTATCGGAAAAATGTCCCCTTTTTACTGAAGGTGGTGGGTATAGTGTCAGCAAATGCCTTTAAGATAAGCCATCGAAAAACTCCATATCATTTACAGAATAAGGATGACAGGAGACAGTATTTCTGAGTTTTACACCTCCCTCCCCACGGCCAGTACCTTATTCTACATTCAGTTAAGCTTAGTAACCCATACAAATGGGAAGGAGCTGAGCTACAGAGCTAAAAAGATGTGTTACTCCATGATTTGGAATGTGCTTCAGTACTCACATTTATATATGACCTTTTACCATCTTATAGAGATTCACAAAGTTTCAAAGGAAATGGCTTATACATTTTAAAAGATTCTGTGTAAAATCTAGAGAGTAGGCCATCCTCCTCCCCCGGTTCTCATCCACACCCTGGTATGCATTCAAGTGAGACCGACACTACTACCTGGAAACACGATGCAAAATCTCAGGTAAACAGAACAACCCTTCTTTATTTCTCTAAAATTCTTTCTACTAATAGGTAGTTTGTCTTATTGTAACATGGAGGGTTCATTTATAGAACAAAAGTGAATAAGGCAGAAAGAAAAGTAACAAAGGGCATTATCATCAGATACTTTTCCAACGGAAAGCAGACATGGTGGATGCACAACATTGAGCTCCCACCCAAACACACGTGCACACATGAGCACACATGAACACACATGAGTACGCATGAGCATGCACACGGGTGCACACGCCCACTCGTATGCACACGCATACTGTACACGCGGGCTTTGAGACTAGACCTCCCTCCCTCTTCATGGCTGCTGGGGATCTAAAAGCTGACAGCTCTCAGCTGATTCCTGTCTCCCAACAATTCCCCCCACCAACTCGCATAAAGTGACTGAGCAGGCGCTAGGGGCCTTCCCAGTCCCAGAGCTCCCTGAGGCCTCCCCTCTATCCATTCCTGCAGCTGCACTTTGTCTCAGAGGTTGACCCTCAGGGCACTACCCAATAAGCTTCCTGCACACAGATTTCTCTCTCAGACGCTGGAAATCACAATCTACAATAGTTAATGCCTGAAGTGGTCCAAGGAAGCAGACTGGACGACCTACTGGCCAGCTGCCCACAAGAACACCTTTGCAGGCAACAGGCAGAATACTGATATCTCTTGGCATGAAGTGGCACTGAAATTTGTTAAACTTTTACTCTTAGCAACTGGTATGTGCTGGAAGGGAATGAGCTGGTGGAAGAAGTATCAGGCTTTTAAGAAGCACACGAAAATAGTTCTTATAGACAACGGAATTGGATTACTATTTTGAGGGAATGAAAAACTGAATGTGATTAAACAGCAATTAAATCCTAAGAGGTCCTCCATGGCAATATAAAGAGACTCCCCATCTTATGAACCCAGAGGACAGAAAAGTAAAATTTAATCATAAAAGCAGCAGAATCTCAGAGGGGGTTGAGAAGGTTGAATTCTTATCCCCAACAGGTTTTGGGTACCAACAGGGTTTCCAGTAAAATATGGAGAGCTATGGAACTGGGTAACAGAACACGCTGTCCCTGTGAACAAGATGGAGACATTAAGACTATTTCTCAATCTATACAAACAGAAGGAATTAAGGAAAGCGAAGAGTAGCCGCCCCAATAAAAAGTTTCAAAATTTTGTCGAGTTTCTGAATGTGAGCCAGTTTTCAGACCCAAAACCCACGTACTGAAGCTGTCAAGTTTCCAGAATGAAGGGCCTTGCAACACTGTGGCAAGGATGTGTGACATTATTCCCCCATTTCTGCTTCAAAGGAACCTACCACCACTGACTTCAGGAAATATTCAGT
>NW_006296221.1:22861-30754 GCF_000327345.1 Myotis davidii
AATGCCCAAACATGAAGGACTGCCCTACCCAAGGTTCAGGCAGACTTTGATAATCAAGAACCCAAAGCCCTTGTCCTTGGTTGATTTGTTGATGATAGCCATTCTGACAGGTGTGAGGTGGTACCCCATTGGCATTTTGATTTGCATCTCTCTGATGATTAGTTATTTTGAGCATGTTTTCATATGCCTCTTGGCCTTCTGTATGTCCACTTTCAAGAAATGATTGTTTATCTTCCTTTTGTTAAGTTGTATGAGTTCCCTATAAATTTTGGAGATTAAGCCCTTATCAGATGTAACATTGGCAAATATGTTCCCCCATGCAGTGGACTCTTTTGTTATTTTGTTGATGATTTCTTTTGCTATGCAGAAGTGGGAATGAGGAGCGGGGAGGTTAACGATCAACCAAAGAACTTGTATGAATATAAGCATAACCAATGGACACAGACAATAGGGGGGTAAAGGCTTAGGCTGGAGGGTGGGGGCAGGTTGGGAGAGGTCAATGGGGGACAATGGGGACATATGTAATACTTTCAACAATAAAGAATTTAAAAAAAAAACACCCAAAATATTGCCAGTTCCTTTTGTTAGAGAGGGGGTTATAGAAGCCAGGTAATGAGTGGAATGCTGACTGTGTCTGGCTCACAGTACATCGACTTCATTTGTGAACCCACCTGGTAGTAAGTTTCCTAAACCCCAAATAAACGCTTGAATGGATATACTCGGTAGTTGGCATACCCTACATTGGCTCATTTTCCTGTAGGTTAAGAACTATCATAGTGGGGAAGGGCAAGTGGTAACCTCTGAAAGCACCCTTCTACTATCCAAAAGACAAAAATGTAAAAAGACTATCATGTCCTCGAGGTTAGTGCCATTCTGCAGGTGGTGATGCCCATTATATCTCCATTTAATTCGTGCCTCTGTCTCCTGAAAAAGCCGGGTGGATTCTGGAGAATGACACTGACTACTGCTATTTCAGTCAGGTAGCAGCCCCAACTGCAGTTGTGTGCACTGAGGAATCTTTGCTACAGCATCTTAACCAGCCTCTGATGGATGGTATGCAACCAGTGATCTTGCAGATATATTCTATTCATGCTTATCAAGAATGAAAATTTGAAATAGCATTTCTAAGTATTTGCTTAAAACAGATAATAGTAAAGTATACTTTTTAAAAATAAATCACAGGCCTATGATAACACTACTTTCTGGTAACAAATAGTTCCAGGGGAAATGGACCAAACGGGAATCCCAGACATGGGTGACTCATAGGTGAATGAGAATTGACAAATAGGTTGTAATTTTTGGAAGACAAATATCCTGTAGAGAAAATCCCTATAAATATGTGAAGGCTGACTATATCAGTGAGGCTTGGTGCAGGTCTGGAGTTCTAAGACATGTTAGGTTATCTTCCCCATTGGAAAGGATACATTTTTGCATTTTGCATCTTCTGCCACTAAGGATGAAGAATAATACCTGTTAGGTCTCAGGTTTTGGAGGCAGGATATTCCACTCTGGGTATACTACGCTGATTCATATATCAGGTGACAAAATGCTCCCAACTTTGAGTAGAACTGAGGAGCAATGTGGTCTCAGACTCTGGTGCCGTTACCCAAAAGACTGTACTAAGCCCTTAAGTAGCTCAGACACAAACACAAATGAAACCCCTATAAAAATAAAAAATAATTAAAATGTACTGAATACATGTGTCAGGTAATATCATCTAAGAGCATTACCTGCATTATCTAATTTATTTCTCAGAGTAACTATGAAGTATATGGACTATCACAATATACCAATATGAAAACTGAAGGATTAGAAAGGTTAGTTAATTTGTCCGAGGTTATAAAATGAGCAGGTGGCAGAGCTGGGATTTATTACATTTGTAGTTGCCTAAATTTAAAAGCATGGCTTTAAATTTTATGCAGAACATATAATGAAAAACAAAATACATTAAAAATAATTAAAATGCATATGCTAACTATGCAATGCAACAGAACACTACCTATACTTATAAATACAATTCAGTTTGTGAAATTTACACATTATCTTTCAAAATTTGTCACAAAAATTCTTTTGTTTTGCAAAGACAAAACAGAAATTCATAATTGCTTTTACCAGTAATTTATGTACTTGGAGGATTTTAAAGTCAACCTCTCTAAAGTAGTCACATTTTGATATATTGAACACTTGCTGAAACATTAATTCTTTGAACACCAAATCTAAATTTTTACCAGCCAATTAGCCACATCATGCCAGGATCTTGCATATCTCTCCTAGCAGAAAAATAAATGAAATTTATCTCCCCTGTGCTTCCCACTTCAAGTGAACTAGAATACACTTTTCAAGAAGTGTTTGTTGGGTCTAAAGTTCACTTGGAGCTTAAGTTAAATAATGTCTCTAGAGAATGTTTACTAAAACTCAGACATCTTTATAAAAGCCCTAAAGTGCTTTTGGATTTTCAGACAATGGCCTTGAATCTCACACTTCACAAATATGTAGTTAAACATACTGCATTTTTAAAGAATATCAAAGCATATTTCAACCATTGTTAACCCTTCAAAATCTTTCCTGGTCTGTATAAGGCAGAATTTTATAGCTAAATATCCACCATCATAAATAACTGATGGCTGAATTTTGATTATTTTGATGGTTAGCTAATTTACAATGAAGTAAAACATGTTATAGATGATGATAAATTATTCCAAACTTTAAAAAATTCAACAATTCTTTATTGAACTCTTATTTTACTCCAAGTCCTCTTATAACTGTTGCTGATTAAGTATTGAATAAACTGTATACCTCCTGCCTCTGTTAAGATTATATTCTAATCCAATGGAGTTATAGAAAATTAATAAATGAAGAATCAAATTTTAGGCTGTGATAAACTACAATGAAAACAAACACAGGGGTGTGGAGAAAATAACACATTAATTGACTTAATCATAATCTCTTCTGAATTTGAAGTACTGATTTTATATCTAAAAACTCAAACCACTCATGACCACCTTCAAAATATCACTCTGGAAACTGTAAGGTGGTATTTTGAAGTGGCACATGAAACCGATATTAGTTCGCTAGCATTGCCATAGAAAATAGCACAGACTGGGCGGCTTAAATGACAGAACTTGATTGTTTAAGAGTTTTGGAAGCTAGAAGTCTAAGATCAAGATGTTAGCAGGGCTCATTTCTTCTAAGGCCTCTCTCTTTAGTCTCCAGAGAGCCATTCTTTTGTGTCTTCACAAGGCTCTTGGTTCTTTGTGCATGTGATTCCCTTCTCTCTCTCTCTCTCTCTCTCTCTCTCTCTCTCTCTCTCTCTCTCTCTCTCTCTCTCTCTCTCTCTCTCTCTCTCTCTCTCTCTCTCTCTCTCTCTCTTTCTCCTTTTCTCTCTCTCTCATCATCCTGGATATTATTTTCCTCTTGATTTTTAGAGAGAGTGTAAGGGAGAGAGAGAGGGAGGAAGAGAGAGAGAGAGAGAGAGAGAGAGAGAGAGAGAGAGAGAGAGAGAGAGAGAGAGAGAGAGAGAGAGAGAGAGAGAGAGAGAGAGAGAGAGAGAGATGGATGTGAGAGAGACACATTGATCAGTTGCCTTCCCCACATGCCCTAACAGGAGCCAGGTATCAAACCTGCAACCCAGGTACTCTCCCTTGACTGGGAAGTGCACCTGTGACCTTCAGGGGGGGCGGGGGGCAATGCTCTAGCCATTGAGCAAAGCTGGCCAGGACTCTGGTATCTCTGTGTATCCAAATCTTCTCTTCTTATAAGGACACCAGTCAGATTAGATTAATTCCCCCTAAGGGACTCACTTTAACTTAATCACCTCTATAAAGGCCCTGTCTCCAGATACAGCTGCATGTTTGAGGTACTGGGAGTCAGGGCTTGAACATCTGAGTTTAGGGGGTCATAATTCAGCCCATAACAATACCCAATGGTTTTTTGTTACAATCAAGCAGAACATTTTATTAAGGGATTAATACAGGGTAGGAGGAAATGAGGAAGAACACACGAATATGTGTACATAAACACAGAGAAATAGAGATTAGAGTTTTCCTGTGTGTTTTTTTATAGCTAGTGATTGACTTGAATTATACCAGAATCATGGTTCCTTCACTCCTAAAGTTGAGGGCATTCCCAACATTCTGGCATGTTTCAGCTATTGAAGTAGCATATATCATATACAACTCCAGTTGCTCACATTCGAATGATAACATTAGGCAGTCCTTATCTAAAATTAGGACCCAGTCTAAGCTAATACTTGTTACTTACAGTATTTTAGAACTGAAAGAGCCTTGAGGGACACCCTTTCCACACTCCCTTGAATTAAAAATTTCCATGAATGACCTCTTTTACATATTGGGTTCCTCACGGAGCTTCAATTTAAAGGCAGAGAGCCCCATGGTTAGTTGTCGCATACAATGGTCAGAAACCATTTAATGTTCCAGTAGCCTTATTTTGCTACTACTACTTAAGAAATTGTGTCTCTAACTTTAGACAGCCAGGAAGTAAAAAAGCAAGACTGTAAATTGAGGGGTTTTTATTCTAATTATTTGTTCATTTCTCTTCCTTTCTGTACCTTGCTCTGCTACAGGAGTAAAAATGAGCTAAAGTGGTTTGAAGTGTGTCTGTGTGTACACATACATATACCTATGCATAATCCTTGCAACACTGAGAGGCTGGAGTTACCCTCTCTGTGTCACAGATGCAGATCACAAGCGTCAGAGTGGTTAAACACCATTTCCAAGATTGTAGAATCAGAGGAAATGGCAGAGATATAATTTGAAGCCAACACGGTCTGATTTCAAGCCCAGGTCTTATTTTTCCTTCAATACATGATTTCCTCAAATGGTAAAACTCTAATTCTTAGGTTCCAGTTACTTTGTGGATGTGACTTTCTATGTGATATAAGCATGAGAGCTGTGTTTACATGATAATTTGGACACATACAATATTACTATTCAAATTTCCTCCTCAACTTTCAAATTACCTTCCAGAATGTTCCACGAGTATTGACATTAACTAGTTGAATCACCCTATGAAGATTTACAACACATTAAAACTGAGAGAATACTTCCTGAACCAGTACTTTCCACATTCTCAATAACACACAAGTCAAGATTCTTGAATAGACACTCCAATTAGGTCTGACTAGGCTTCCAACTTGACAATCTACCCAACTTTGCAAGGCAAATTTCATAGGAAATATCAATACTGAATAACAAGCTCACCATTCATAAGTGAATTGAAGGGTTACACAGCCAGCAAACTCAAAACCCCTGGTGAGACCTGTCAGCCAAGGGAGGAAGCGATAGGAAAGAGAGCAGGAAGCAACAACAGAAACCAGAGAAGGCATTGCCATCTGGTCTGTCTGTTGCATTCCCCATCCTCTCCTGACTGTGGCTGCTCGATAGAGTGCAATAAGCTGTCAGAGCTTCGAGGCAGGAACCTAGAGGGAAAGTTCAAACTCACCATGCAGGGCCTTCACGCCACTGCTTGGTGTCTGTCCTTCCTTTGAAAGGCAGATGGTCCAATGAGTAATATGTGGAGCCAGCACACCTGTGAGAGAGTTTGTTGCCAAGAGGGTCAAGCATATGGAGTATGTAAAAACTGACAGCCCAAAATAAACAGAGCAAAACAAAAGGGAATTAAGAGATGGGTAATTTGTTCTCTGTGTCACAGATTAGAGCAAGGGAGAAATGAGTTCCAGTTCTGATTCAGAATCAGCTATCAACTATTTTACAACCGAAGTAGGATCTGATCAATTGACATTCAACCATGATTTTTAACCTTCCCACAGGAAATAGGGACTGTTTTCATATATTATACGTGTGAAAGACTTTCGTTATCAGTCAGGGTTTCTAAACGTCGGTGTTATTGACATTGGGGGCCAGATAATTCTTTCTTATGAGGAACTGTCTCCTGTGTGTTATGCAGTATAACTGAGATGTTTAGCAGTATAACTGGCCTCTACCCACTAAATTTCAGAAGCAAACCCCTACGGTCCTACCAACCAAAAATGTCTCCGGAAATTCTCCTGAGGGAAATAATCACCCCCTGGTTGACCACTAGTCTAGGACATTCAAATAAACACAAAAAGTGCTTTAACCACAACCACATTGCCCAGCTCTATCAAATCAAGGTGTGATAATGTCGTTTACCCTATTAGGCATTCAGGGAATGGCCTGTTGGCTCATTAAGCTAGAAAAATATTGGGTTTGGCTGTAAGAATGCTATCTATGTTTTTTTCCCAGGACTAGACCTTCATAGGAGATGTGTGGAATAGATTTGCTCTCGGGAAAAAGCTGGCTTTATGTTCATTCCATTTGGCTCTTTCTTTCATAAGAGAGGAAGATAAAGATTTTACTGGGATCTGATAAAAGCCCAAATTTCTATATTTCTATCCCCTATTCTCTTTTGGATCTCTCTAAATGTTATAAGAAAATGAGTTCAGTATAAATAATAGTTCTATTTGTGCAACTTGCCTCCCTAGTATCCAAATCAGGAAGTTCATATTATATAATTTTTCTAGAACTTATACTGTCGCCCTGCTTTTTTAAAATTAACTTTACGCCGAAACCGGTTTGGCTCAGTGGATAGAGCGTCGGCCTGCAGACTGAAAGGTCCCAGGTTCGATTCCGGACAAGGGCATGTACCTGGGTTGCGGGCACATCCCCAGTGGGAGATGTGCAGGAGGCAGCTGATCGATGTTTCTCTCTCATCGATGTTTCTAACTCTCTATCTCTCTCCCTTCCTCTCTGTAAAAAAAAATCAATAAAATATATTTAAAAAATAAAATTAAATTAAATTAACTTTACAATTATAAGTTTTCAAGAGTTTGTTATGGTTTATACATATGTTATCCATTATACCCCTAACTTACTAAAAGAAAAAATAAGGTCAATATTTTAGTTTACTAAAATTCAGATCTTTTTATACTCAAACACATGAGTTTTTTCACACAAAAAGGTGAATCCGATCGCTACAGTCAAAATATGTTCTATGCAATGTGCTAATGACATGCCATATGGGGAAACTTTCAGTACAGCGAATGTCCCTGCTGATGTATAGAGAGCACTTTCAAATGTTCACAGAACAGCTCGTTGCAAAAATATTCAGCCTAGCACATATTTTTAATTATTTTTTAATGTTTAGGAAAAATGATGTGTGCAATAGTATTTTGTTTGTTGAATTAAAATGTCAAATACAATTTTGTTAAATAATATGGAAGACAAATTCCTTTATAGGAGGTTATAGCCTAATTTGTTGAACAAATCAAGTAAATGCAACCTTATGAAATACCTTATCCTAAGGCAAATGCAATCTGGTGAGATTTAAATAAAATGTGTTTTTTTTTCTAATATGAAATAAAAGAAATGATGAGTCTCTATGTAAAAATCATTTCTATAAGGGTACTTTTATATTGAATACCTTGCAATTACTAGGTAGAACAATGAATATGTATATATGCGCGTGTGTATATATTTGTATGCACATATATACTTATTAAGTACATCACGGTAAGATTGTGAGAAGTAGTATGATGCAATAGGTTATTTGTTAATGTCCTCTATAAAGTGCTGTTACTGCCCTGGACAGTGTGGCTCAGTTGAAAATGTTGGCCTGAGCAGGGTCGCAGGTTTCCTTCCTGGTCCCAGTCAGAGGCGCATATGCCCATGTCCCCATTGCAACATGTCAGGGAATTAAGTACCCCTCCTCCTCAGCATCCCTCAACTATTGACTGATGAGATTTTATGCAAAATTTCCGCTTTCCCTGGACCCTCCTGTGGGATACCTTTGAAGCAAACCACCCCTCCTCCTCAGCAGCCCTCAACTATTGCCTGATGAGATTTTTGCAAAATTTCCACTTTGCCTGGACCCTCCTGTGGGATACCTTTGAAGCAA
>NW_006296221.1:31043-33653 GCF_000327345.1 Myotis davidii
TGAAGCAAGCTTTCTCGCCTGGATCCCAGAATTCCCAGCAGAATTAAGCTCCAGTTACCCACCAATGCCTCCTGACTAAATAACACTCTTTGCTGGCTGCCTCCCACCTTTTCCTTATTTCCTATCCTTGCTTCACTCTTAAACCTTCTACATTCAAACCCTTGTCTAAGGACTGCTTGGAGAAAAACCCAAATGATGCAAACATTTAACTTTTCCAGACTGTCACAAAGAGTTTTATATCCAGAAACATGAGTCCAATTTGGCCTGAACTCTCCCTTCCTAGCTTTATAAATGTGGATAACACAATGAAATTCTGTAAAGGCTCTTATTTTCCTCTGAAACATGGGTAATAATAGTAATTATTTTGTAGTGTTGGTATGAAGACTAAAGTTGATAAAGTACTGGCTAAATGGCTAATATGCAATTTTTTAATGATTACACAGCTAGATTACAGTGGACATGGTATTTGTTGTTTGTTGTTGTTTTTTTAAATAATCTTTATTGTTGAAAGTATTACATAGGTCCCCCTTTCCCCCATTAACCTTTCCAGCCTGCTCCCATCCCCCCTACTCCCCCCAGGCCCTCACCACCCCACTGTCTGTGTCCAGGGGTTATGCATATATGCATACAAGTTCATTGATTGATCTCCCCCACCCACTCATTAAAATATGAATAAGGTCAAATTTCTACCTGTTTTTGAACCTCTGTTTTTCATCTCCAAAGCATTTTGCTTCCAAAATTCCTAAAGGCTCCATGGCTTTTTGTATTCTGAATCTTACTTTCAAAGTGACTGAATGTGACCTAATTTAGTTCCGGATACTTGCTTTTCAAAATTCAGTCTAATCAAGGCACTGTTCACTGTTATTTTTTTTAAAAAATTGCTGAAACTTGCCCAACTTTTCACCCACACAGGCACTTGAAGCTGGATCTCTTTAACCCTGGGTAGAATTTAGACAGATGGCTAGCACTTCACACAGAATCCAAAGGAGGGAAAACTAGCAGTTGATAAAAGAAAGAAGAAAAAGAAAAGAACTCACATTGATTTTCTTTTTCCAAATTCTTACAATAAAACTCGCTAAGTTGTTTCACTCTTGTCCTACAACAACACTGTTGGCTTAAAGGCCTTTATGGATTTTTATTTTTTATATAACAACAACCACATCTTTCGTGCTCAAAATGCCATTGCAACCTCATCTTTGAGAAGCAACAGTTCCTCCTTTGATTCTGAGAACTTTTATCTTGCTTGCCTTTTATCAAACTGCCTCTGCCATCAGCCATCCAAGTCATCTGATCTCGATCTTCCATTTCAGGTTGCACTGTTTCTCATTGTGTTTGTACTTTTAATCTCAGAGCACATCCTATCAGGCAACCCTTCTCAGTCAACTACATGTTTTCTCACTTGGATGTTTGTAATGCAGCTATATTTCAATTTAAAAATTAATATCATTTCCATTATTTCTTCATGCAGATGCAAAATTTATCATGAAAAAAATAGATTACACAGAATCATTTTATAAAGCCCCTCTCCTGTTCAGGCAATAGGTAAGTTCAAGAATAAATTAAATAATGTTATTCATTTAGTCAGTGCTTTATCCTTGGCAAAATATTTGCAGACAGGTTACAATCCTGAAGTACACAGGACAGGTGATTAGAAATGTTTTTAATGTCTTCTCCAGGTAAAGAAACTATATGTAATCCAGCGGTTTGTAGCTCACCAAAGCTCTCCCTAATAGAATATGCACCTGATGTTGAAGCCCCTCTGTTCTGACTCTGACCCTCTGTGCTTCATATTATACTAATCACTGCATTTTCCCATTGTGAAGTGCATGCTTTACTAGGTGTACCGGTTAATAATGTGGATTTTTTTTTCAATAGATGGAGCTACACATATGTTGACATATATGTGATTTGATATGTATGCTATTTTGTTGTATTGACAATAAGCTTCAAAACTTCATATTCATATGTTAACTTTGCTGAAGGTGTTAACATCATGATATTTTTACACTTAAAAATGTAGAAATTTCATGCCAAAAAAAGAGAGCATTTGTGGGAAGTTTTAATTCATTACTTTATTTTGAAGAAAAAGTTATCGTATAGTTCAGGAAGCTTATGGTGAACATGCTCCATCTCAAGGTATTGTGAATGCTGGTTTAAACGCTTTAAAAGTGGTGATTTTGATGTGAAAGACAAAGAACATCCAGGTCAACTGAAAAAGTTTGAAGACCAACAATTACAAGCATTATTGGAAGAAGATGCGCGTCAAACTCAAAAACAACTTGCAGAAAGATTAAATGCTGCTCAGCAAACAATTTCCGATCCTTTACAAGCCATGGAAAAGATTTTAAAGGAAGGAAAATGGGTGCCATATCAACAAAAGACAAATGGAAAACCGAAAAGTCATCAGTAAAATGTTGCTTCAACGACATGAAAGAGAGTCTTTTTTGCATAGAATTGTGACTGGCGAAGAAAAGTGAATTTATTTTGAGAATCCCAAACGCACAAAATCATGGGTTGATCCGGGTTAACGATCAAGATCGACTGCAAGGCCAAATCGCTTCGGAAAGAAGACAATGCCCTGCGTTAGGTGGGGTCAGGAAGCTGTGGGGT
>NW_006296221.1:33795-55515 GCF_000327345.1 Myotis davidii
CTAGCTCTTGCTCCTTCAGATTCCCACTTGTTCCTATCGATGGCACACGCACTTTCTGAGCAGCACTTCAAAACGTACAAAGAAGTGGAAAACTGGGTCTCTAAATGGTTTGCCTCAAAATAAGAAAAGTTCTATTGGGACAGTATTCAAAAATTACCTGAAAGATAGGGAAATGTGTAGCTAGCAATGGACATTACTTTGAATAAAGCATTTTTGATGTTTCTCTTGAAATTATCATGTTTTCTTTGATTACAAAATCTGCATTATTAACCGGTACACCTGGTAATGTTTTCAATATCAATATTATCAGTACTGATTCTCAGTAATATAAAACTCAATCCTAATTCTAATATATGAACTTGGCAGGGTATGCAGTTGAAAAGCAAGGGATTTATATAACAGACAAAGCTAGATTTGATGTCTGATTCTGTTCATTAATCACTGAGTTATGCTGTATCTCAGATATTGATAACAAGGCTAATCGTACCTACACTACAGAAGTTATTGTGGGGACTGAATGAAATATGTTAGAGCTAACCATGGTATCTGGTAAACAGCGAATAACCAATGAGTGGTGCTAGTGTTATATTCTCTTTAGTCAGTCCTTGAAACATTTTTTTCCAATTTGGAGACCCATTTTGAACTCTGGGTTTCAATATCTTCCCACCTACACATGTGTTTCTGCCTCCAACTTGCTACCACTCTATTCCTATCAAAAGCTCTTCTTTATTTCCCTTGTCATCCAACATATGAACTATATAAACATAATAGCCAGTTTAAAAGGGAATTTTGAGGTCATCTCATCTAACACCATTTTGGAATGGAAAACCTGAGTCCCAGGCTGGTGAAGTGGCTCAAGCAGGGAGATAGATGACCGGCATGAACTTGAAAGGTGGCCTTACCTGGAAGTACACACATTTTATAGGGGATACAAGGGGATAAAACTTAGAGTGAATTTCACTGTACCATCTTCCAGAAGATGATCCTTGGCAGGGGGAGAAGTACTAAAATCATACATCACAGACCATCCCCGTGTTAAAAGCTGTCCCTGCTCTTGTAAAACGCACTATTTCCATTGCCTATCTCACGTCTCTGAGAAATGAATCTAAGGCAATGAGTATCTTTAGCAGGACCTCTTAAGCAGGACTCCATTATTTCTACCCCTTTCTCTTTGTTCTTCTCAATCTCTCTCACACCCTCATCCTCATGTTCCCTCTTGGCTTAGGACCTTGTCCCATTTTTAACTGTCATTATACACAGCAATTGTTTCTAGTTCTGCTCTCTCAAGATTAAGATTGAATTTTGTTCATGTCTAAGTCATTGCTTTCAAACTCATTTGACTGTTAACTACAAAAAAAATAACATTTACATAAAAGAGTACACACACACAATTAAAGCAAGCTTCATTAATACACTTATATCATATGCAATACATTTTCTGTTCTAATTATTTTAGTGTTCATTTTCCACTATAATATCTTCCTTAAGGTAGAAGCCACAGTTTAAAAAAAATTGTCTGCATTAAGACAGAGAAGAAAGACATTCACTTTAATGTAAATTATGTTTTATGTTTGCATACCAAATTATTGAATGATTGGCACTTTCTTTATTGTACATTTCTTTAATACAGAGTTTTAAAATAAATCATTATTTCAAAAATAAATAAATAAATTTCAATTAAAAAAAATCTATCAAAAGAAAAGATTGGGACTTGAAAATTAGAATGAAACTACTGTAGGGTATACAGTTGCTATTATTAAGCTACCAGGGATCAAGTAAAACACTACTTAAGAAAACCTTTACTAATTAATAGGAGATGAAGGAGTAAAATTGTCAGGATTGGAAAAGTTCTTTATAGTCACTAAAGCTCCTTCCTTTACTAGTCACTCCTTTCTCTTAATTCCAAAGCCATGATTCTGGGACAGCTGAGGAGTCCTGACACATTTAGTACCAGTTGTTAAAATGCTAAGGGAGTTTGAATAAGTATTTCTTCCATCATCTCAATGACAAACACAAGGCAAAGAAGAAAAAACACAACACATTCAGAATCCGAAGTAAATCCCAGTTTAATGAGTGCCTATGGCATCTCACATAGTAGGCCACATTTTCTGGTAAAAGTGAAAAACAAAGTTACAATTTTCGGAGATGCTTTTATTTGCATGCACACGCGCTATTTCTCTAAGAATCCAGTAAGGTCATGCAAAAGCGGATTGTTTTTCTTTCCTGATTAGCCAAACATACAGACACTATCAATGTGTCCTTTGCTGACCATGTTTCTATACCAGACCTGTAGTAAAGTACATGTGCCAGGCATGTGCCCACCTTGTCTTACTGTTCAATAAAAAGAAGACTGGCTTATCCAGCTGTGTTTAATCCAATGGGTCAGTGACACAGTTTACCCCCAAACCACTCATACAAAGCTATTAGGAAGAACACATTGTTTATTGTTGAAACTGGGGAGGTTCTATGAACTATTATTTTTTTGTCTTTTGTAGACAAAAGATTTAGTCTCATTGATAGTGTTCACTGGAAGGAGGAATCAACTGAGAGTCTAGATGTTTTCCACCCATTCGGCGATAATATCCGCCCAGCAGCAAGGAGAAATCTCTTAAAAAGCCCTTTGATAAATGGTTCACTTTTTCTACTCTCTATCTTTATGAATCTACAGCCATTTTATGTGCAAAATTACCAATATCTACAGCTGTCTTATATTTCCCCAATGCCGGTCCCAAAGAAAAAATGTGCTACAAAACTCAGAGAAAGCTTTCATTTCAAAATACTTATAGGACTTGGTGAGAAAATATATCCCATATACCTGTAAAACCCTGCCTCTTGTGACTTCCAGATAATTGGCTACAGAAAATAATTTGAGAGTTCCAGAAAAGGAAAAACACATTTAAAAAATCCAGTAGATTATCTTCTTGTTGGATGAGGATGGTCTTTTTCTGCCTTGCATTTTTTTAGGCCACATTCTCAGATACACAACAGAGGTGATGGTAAGAGAAGCAGAGGTCAGCACAATCTATTTTCCTAAGTCAGATATTGTATTTAATTGTGTTCTATCAAAGATGCCCATCGCAGAAGAAATAACATTTTTACCAAGTACTACCTTTGAAAAACTCATCCTCTCAGTTCAGCCTCTAAATATTTACATTAATTCACGGTGGGAACCTTTTTGAAACTGAACCTAAATTGACTGAAAGCTGCCTACGCCCAGTGATTTTTTCCAGCCAAACTCTTTGGACAGCAATGCAAGTTCTTTAAAGAGAAGCTCGTATGACTCTTGGGCTTTTCTGAAACCATCTCTAGACCATGCATCCACTCCAGGTTGCACACCTCTCAGTTCCCTAAAATCCTTAGCATGTCTTGACCCATGTGAGATTCTGTCAAGAAACGTGTTAATCGAGTGAGAATTGCTTCACACCTACTCTCCGTATGCCTGCAAGAAATATTTTTAATTCCGCTCACCCCAAAGAGAGCAAATGTTGAAGCCGTAAGTGGAAACTACCTGCAGCATTGTCTGCTGAGGAACATCAGGACCAAATGGATGATTCTTTCCCAAAACAGGAGGATGTAAAATCCTGATTGATGCTACCCAGGCGTAAGCAAAATAATGAAAAGCTGAATGTAAGTTGATTGAATTTTTTTTCTTGTTTTCTTGCTCAAAAATCCTCTGACCCTGAATGTGACAGTGTCTAGAATTATTAGGTGACAATTAACAGCTGACTTAAATCTTTATGGCTTTCTGTATATATTCACCAAAACAAAATCCATTAAGCTTACTCTCCTATAACCAAGCAGTGTCCTTCACAGAAGAAATATTAGAGTAATTATTTTAGTATTATAATGTTCTTGTCCTGGGCAAAGAAACCACACACACAGCCTGGTTTTTACAAAATGTATCCAACTCATGCGGTCTCTCCTGTCTTTAAAGCAAAAAACAATGTGCCCAACTGATTTACCCTCAATTATACCCAGTTTCATTGTATTCACTTTCTAGTTTCCTAGTACCCCATGAGCTTCCAGAAATTTCCAAGTTCAGCTAAGAATGGGCAAGAGCACTCCATATTCAGAGATTGGGAAGGTATTTCAGGCTTCTATTTCAGACACAGGCCAAGTAAGCATTTACTTAAACTGACAAGTCTTGAGAGAAAGCATTTTCTCCTCTTTATAATCCAGATAGGAACATGTTATGGAATTTAAAATGTTGGTATGAAAATGAGATGTGAATATAAAAATTAAAATTTGGATTGGTCCTAAATTTTATGATTGTTTAAACAAGTCATGCCATCACTTATTATGGCCTGTTAAAATTTTTATTAGATTGTTGGAATGAAAAACATGAATTATCACAAATATCAGCTCAAAGTCTGTATGCAGGTTACTAAACTAACCTCATTCCTCCAGTGGAAACTATTTACCTTGAACATCTACAGTTTCCCTAGAGCAGCGGTTCTCAACCTGTGGGTCGCGACCCCTTTGGGGGCGGGGTCGCCTAAGACCATCGGAAAACACATATATAATTACATATTGTTTTGTGATTAATCACTATGGCATTAGGAAGGTTGAGAACCACTGCCCTAGAGAAAAGCCTCTAATTCCTATTTGGAAAAGAAGAAAAAAAGTATGTTTTAAAAAGATACAATCTTTAAAAAAATGAAAAAAATTCAACCAATTAGTTTAATAGAAAAAAATGAATTTGTCAAAATAATATACCTATGTGTGTATGCATGTAGATCACTTGATAAACGTGTGTAATTAATTTTAAGATGGAAGTAATAAAATATTGCTTTAAAGACAGAATAGCTGTGCAATAGGTAATTCTTGCCAAGGTAATATAGGCTTTTTCATCCATTCTCTCACTTTAAAGGTTTATTCTGTCCCTACTTCTCAGATGAGCAAAAAGAATCCCAGAGAGTTGAAAGAACTTCTTCCGAAAGACATCAAATTAATTATGGATGATGGACTACAATCTTGCTGCTGTTTCATGTCCCTGTGGTCCAAAATATTTTTGAGAACTAATTCAAATCTTAAAGCAGCTATAGCAACATGCATAACACATCTACTTATCATCAGAGAAGTAAACTCAGAGCAGCAGTCGCTAATGGTTTATAAAGCATATGTTTGGTAATCACTGGGAGAAACGCTGCTCAGAACCCAGGGCTCCTTTACTTTTACTACAATTAGAACCTTCCTTCAACCTTCAATGCTTTAAAAGTAATTAAGAAAATTTGGAGTTACAGGCATTCAATTGCAAGAGGGGTATTTTGAGTGAAAACAGAATTGCATAATACTGTAACTTCTGTATTAAAGAACAAAAATAATAATCCTCACTTACTTCTTTTTACTTAATATTTGAAAAGTGGTAGACCATTCAAGTTGAAATGTAGAAATCATATGGAAAAAGACGTTTTTGTTTACCCAGGATATGAGAGATAACCAGGAAAAAAAATTCACTCCATGGCCTTAGAGCAGGTACCAAAATCTTTTAATGAAAAGCCTGGCTATTTAACCAGATTTGCTTTCCCCCATCATTCTTCAAAATCACCATACATGTTCATCTCTGCCCTTTGACTGGGAAATGCTATGCCCTCTTTCCTCACTCTCCCACCCACAAAAGGTAGCAGTTGGGTTGAGCCCCATGATAATAGTTGACATATATTAAAACCTATTTTTGTGTAGATACAGATTGTCTGGGAAATGTTATGCCATTTAAACCTCACAATATCCTCCACTCCACTTCTTCAGCCATTCTCCCTCCTCCATCTGACATTTTTTCCCATTGGGATAGCTGTAACACAATGTCTTGACCATTCCTCGCCAGCCAATCTCCTTTGCCAACATGCTCATAACATGCTCATCCTGTAGTGTAAAATCCATGCTATTGCACCCACATGAAATGCTTCCATCTGCTTCTCAATATCTCCAAATCCACACCCATCGTAAGGCCTCCCACCATGAACTGATGTACATGCATTCTGCATAAGGAGGCGCCAAGTTTGGGGAAAAGGTGATAACTATTCAATTCTACATTATCTTTCTCAAGTATTTAAACAGGATATCTGAATTCCTTACTTTCTGGGTGCGCCTCTCTACCATCACCACTCTCTCTACTCCTTCATCCATTAGATATTCCAAAAACGTGCTCAATCTCAAGTATGAGCCTGGCTTGGGTCGATTGCTGGGTTCTCTGTTCTATCCCATGGCTCTATATGCCATGTGTATGGACATAAAGAGTTATTAAAGACTGGGATGCACAAGCTGCAAGGCATGCAAAGCTCATTTGATTCACAGGGCAAAGGATCATTAGTGGAGTTATTTGTTAGAAGAGTCACTCATTTATGTCAACACACCCAAGAGAACAAATTAGTCACAGCAAAGGCACTTAAAACAACATCACCCTTTCCTTCTTAGTGCCTGCATGGTCATTTCCAAGTTTTACAGGTTTACAAGTTTACTATCACAAAGTGAAATTCCACATGCAAAATAAACCAATGGTCTCAAAAAGTTATAAATGAATAATTTAACAATGGATTTCACCTTCCCCCTCCTATGGGACACGAAGGGGGTGGGGGGGAATTCTCCAGTGAAAGTCTTTCCCAGAAGCATGAATCAGTGACAGAGCCACTGGGGGAGATTCCTGGGTTCCAGTCTGTACTCATGACAAGCCCAGATTCAGCACCAGCGAGTCGCTTCTGGAATGTGGACAATTCATCTATAAAAGCCTAGCATTCATACTGGAGCATCAGATAATAAATAGCTACAATAAAATATGAAATGTATTAAAATTCAGGCTAGAACTATGAAGGAAGCAATGCCTGCTGTGGGGTCATTGAGGGAAACATCAAACAGGAGGTGAGGTTTACCCTGGACTTGGGTAAAGGATGAGCTTTCTCATCTATGTTAAAAAAAAAAATCCACGAAGACTTTAATCTCTGAAATTTTTGAATGGGTATAAAATGAAATGATGCCAAGTGTAGCAACCAATTAGCGCAATGCTTTGAGAGCGGGATCTTTCATCAAGGTGACAATTGAGGCTTCTGGGTAGACACAGCCCCTAAGAGTGTGTGATTCCTGTACTTCTGCTCACACATTCACGGAGTGAGAACGACAATGGATACTCTCGCTGTTGAGAAAAAGAGAGATTTCAAAGAGCCGAAGTGATTATAGGCCTTCGCAGAGAGAAAGGAGAGATGCCAGCCAGTGTGATCTTTTAAAATATTTATCTGATCATGCCACTCCATCTTTACAACTTTCTAGCTGCTGACTCCTGAAATGAGGATAAATCCAAACTCTTCCTCGTGGCTGCCAGAGAGCCCTACCATCTGAGCCCTACCTGCCTCTTTGATCTTCTTCTACATTACTAGTCTTTGCCCCTTTACTCCAGTCATAACAACCTGCCTACTCAAAACTTCCAGCCCGAGGGCCTTTCCACTGGTATTTGCTCCTCAAGAAAAGTTTGACACCTTAACTTTTATCATCTTGCTCTTGTCATTTCTCCAGACATGAACAATGCCATCCTAACCAAACTCTCTACAACACCCCCCCACCCCCACCAGTCAGTCTCTAATAAATAACTGTTATGTGTTAAACTGTGGCCTTCAAAGAAGATATGTTAAGTCCTAATACTCAGAATCTCTCAGAATATGACCTTACTTAGAGATAGGGCACTTACAGAGGCAACCGAGTTAAAATGAGGTAAACAGGGTGGGCCTTAATCCAATAAGAATGGTGTATACTAAAGGGGAATTTGGACACAGACGCACTCACACAGAGAAAGAACACATAAAAACAAAGGTAGAAATTGGGGTGATGTTTCTACAAGCTAGCCACTCAGTTAATGGTACTTTGTTACAGGAGCCCTAGCAAAAATAACTCAATTGTCCAATGATTTTTAAAACATTTACCAATAACTGAAACCATCTTCGGGATGTATTCAGTCCTTCACTGGAAGGCAAGTTCCAAGAGAACACTGACCTCTACACTCTTGTTCCTGACGTTACCTTAGCACCCAAAACAGTGAACTAGCATGCAGTAGCCACTCCATAAGTACTTTGGAATGAATGACAGAAAGAAAGAATGACTGTAAAGTAGGGTAGAATTTACATGAAGTCCAAGACTGAAAAGGAAAAATCTTGGAACATTTCCTGAAGATATATAAGCAACATTACTATTTCTTAATTAGTTTGCATATTACTGGGATGTTTAGCAGTAAGAACATTGAACTGGGATAAATTTATTTGCTGTATCTACATTTCACAAATGTTTTTCAGCCACTTGCATTTTGGGGATGAGAAAGTTAGTCGTTATTTTTATTTGGTTTTCTCATTCATGGTTGTTTATAAATCTAAATTTCTAGAAAGAGCTCCCTTTTTTTTTCTTCTAGTTCTACTCCTTAGGCATTCTAATGCCATTGTCATAAGTGTTCCCCATCAGTCCCTAATTAAAATCTTTCAAAAATGTGACATTTCCATAAAGCTTTTATGTGGCATTCCACCCGGTATATTTTTAAACTTAATTCATATGAGAACATGAAAAAGAAAACCATCTCCACCATTGAAAAGAAATTACATTTGTTGTTGTTTACATTGTATAAAAGCAATACACATCTTGCCATATCTTCCTTCACCTGCCACAAATATTCAAAATTGGGCACAACAATCACCATCTCTTAGTAATAAATGGCCTTAACTAGTTAAGAGAGATACAATAATAATTCTAAAGGGAAAAACTACTAAAAATTTTACTTTATGGAACTACATGAAAGTAGTCAATGAAGATGCCTCCGATTGCACACTCCAGAAAATAAAATATCATTTTTTTTCACCTAAAAACCTGGCAAAATTCAACATATTTCTGTGTTTACTATATATAATCACAAAATAGCTTAAAATGTATGGTCTGTTTAATATCTACTACATGAAAAGGATTGTAACTCATTGAATTAGTTGTAATTCACTATCCTATATAATAAAAGGCTAATATGCAAATTGTTCCCACCGCTGGGAGTTCGAAGGGGAGTTCAGCCAGGAGTTCAACCAGGGACGGGGCTGGCCTGCCAACCACTGGTGGTCCCTTCCCCCAGTCATCCTGCCCCCGATCACCCACACACACACCCAGATTTGGGGTGGGGCTGACGGGACCCCACTCTTGCAGGAATTCATGCACCAGGCCTCTAGTATTTAATAAAAAGTCTGAGGGCCACAATGGGGAGGAAAGATGTTAAGATCTGTGATTCATGATAGTAATGATGCATCACAGGCTATTTGTGGTGGCTATTTATAGTTTCCCTTTGTGGAGACCAATGAGAAGTAGTTTTTGCATTAGTGAAAAGGACTGATGCAATTTAAAAACGCAACTGTATTGATCTGCTTGATTTTAATTATGATGAGGAGTTCCTCAAGCTGGATTGAAAAGCTTTTCTTAAAGTAAAAATGGGTCCTTTCCCTTATCTTGTCATATTTGTAATGCCTATCTTATTTGGCATTTTAATATGGTTATTAAAATATCCACATTCTCCTTCAGTGAGACAAATCTACAAACTCAAATTAGAACTTTGATAAGCCTTGCTTTTCTCTGAGTTACCTGTTGTAAAATGAAGCCTCAAGAGACAAGCATTCCACAGAGAAAATGTGCTGTAAAATCCAACATTAATACCACAAAATCAGGAATAATGTTTTTGTTAGGGACTCATTCAATTACAGGAATCATGCGCTGGTTCATTTACTTTGGCGAGAAGTAGGAGGCAAGGCGCCCCTATCTATCATTAGTATATCTCACAGTGGAAGTTTTTATTTCTTTCTGCTGAGCTATAATTGAGACTTGGGTGTAAGTCTCCTTCCCTAATGCACATCTGCATTTCTTAATTGTTTTTTTTACAATTCAATATCATTAATTTGATGTTTTGCTCTATTTGATCATGTGTGAAGAATAGTATCATTTCCTTAATAAATGATTTGTCATACTTAAATAAGATTTGTGACATGGTCTAGTTTTCAAACTGATTAATTCAAGTATGTCCTGGTGAGAAGGAGTATAGCTTTTTGTGGGATCTACAAAAATAACAATATAGCCAAAAAATAAAAATAAAAGGTGCCTAAAGCAGGCAATTTCTATAATAACTATTGCTTTGAAGAGTTTGTTAAACTAATTAATATATGACATTATTTTCCTTTCCTAAATATTATTTTGTATCTTTCCGATTTATTGGCTTTTAGTTTATATTAATATGTTTCCCAATTTTTTTCTCAATTCTGAGGGTTTTAATTTCCATTTATATAAGTACAGACTTTAAATTGAGGGTGAAAGATTAAATTGGAAAATATGTTTAGAAGTTCATTTAAAAATTAGAATATTAGTCAGTATTAAATTACTACTTTTAGTCTTGGCTAATTAAATTTTGTTTTGTTCATCTGGGTTTACAGAGCTCTCTTTTATGAAGCAATCTGCTTCTACAATATAAGCATCCTCAAAATTGTGACTTAGTCCCTTGGTATATAGATGCCTTTTCCTAGTGACCATGTCAGATTATATTGGGAAATCTATTTTCATTAATGTTTCTTGTAACATCCAAACCTAAGAGTACCTGGTTCTGTCATTAATGTGGCTTGTAGCAGGGGCCTTAAGCAAGAGAAACAAAAATGAAAAAACTCCTATTATGAGAAGAATGAATGACTTTGGCTAACTGGTATAATAACCAACAATTCCAGAATGGATGAAGGGGAATTCCTTTTGGGGGTTAAAGACAAAATCATTCCACATGTTGCATGAGTGTCCCGGACCACAGCTATAAGTAGAGTATTATTTTCAGGAAATAGTTTTGGAAAGGCCTCTTCTCCAATTTCAAGGGGCCTGATTCTTGGTAGGGGAGAAAGTATAAAATTTGAAACTATTAATATGAGTTTGCATCCTTGCTCTGTTCAGTATGTTTATATAAATTTTTAAAAGTTGAGTTGTCACTTAAAGCTATATTCCTTTTGTAAAATAGAAGTAATGCTTATCTCACAGAGCTAATATGATAAATACTTTTTAATAATTTTATAAACTTCTAGAAAGTAATGGGCTATCTGTCCAGAATCAAAAACTGGCTAATATGCCACAATAAAATGGGATACAGTAGAACCACATAAAAGAGTAAAACCTCATTCATCTAGACATTTAAGATCCCTTAGTTTCTTAAAAAAAATTTTCAGTGCAAAAATATCCAAACATTCTTTATTTACTTTTTACTCTCAATTGATTTTGTTAACTATTCATTTTTAGTACAAATTTTTTCATTGCTAAATCTAGTGACCAAAAGGAGTCTTCCACATCTAAAAGTGCATAATGAATCATGAACTAAAGTTTCATGATGGTGAGGACCGTATCTATTTTATTCACCAAAGATAACACTGTCCCAAATAAATATAATGAGGCCTGGATATTTAATATCTCAGTGGCCATATGAACAGTGTCAAAAGAATCAGGTGAAACTTATTTGACTATATTTTATTTAAACTAATATTTCTAAAACATTGACCTTTCCATTTATGAGCAATTAAAACTTATACCGCTTTAAGTATTTTTAATTAAAGTTAAATAAAATGTAAAATTATTTCCTTAGTCACAGAGACACATCTCGGGTGCTTGGCAATCACCTGGAGTAGTGGCTCCCATGTTGGGCAGTGCGGCTTTGGAACAGGAGGCATTCAATACATATTGTGTGAGTGAGTGAATGAATGAATGAATGAATACATAAATAAATAAATAAAAATAATCTCCATGTGTGTGGCCAATTGTCTTCCGTGAAAAATATTACTCATGTTGCTCAAATGACTTTGAGAGTCTTCCTGGAAGTAATCACTAAACAAAAGGTCAAATGAGTTTATCCCACAATTCAGATGAAGGTATATTTTGTTTAAATGATCTCCCAGCCTCTTACTTGGGGTCAGGTTGTTAATCAATATATACACAATATTTATAAAAAGACACTACTTTATTTATTTTTATATTTTTTTAATCCTCACCCCAGGATATTTTTCCACTGACATTTAGAGAGAGTGGAAGAAAGGGGGAAAGACAGAGGGAAATATCGACGTGAGAGAATAAACGCTTGGTTGCCTCCTGCAGGAGCTCTGAGCTGGGGAGGAGCCTGCGATGGAGATACGTGCCCCTCACTGGAATCAAACTTGGGAGCCTTCGGTCCTCAGGCCCACGCTCTATCCATTGAGCCAAATCGGCTAGGTCCGCAGTGGTCGGCGGGCTCATTAGTCAACAGAGCCAAATATCAACAGTACAACGATTGAAATTTCTTTTGAGAGCCACATTTTTTAAACTTAAACTATATAGGTAGGTACGTTGTTATTAACTTAATTAGGGTACTCCTAAGGCTTAGGAAGAGCCACACTTAAGGGGCCAAAGAGCCGCATGTGGCTCGCAAGCCACAGTTTACCGACCAATGGCTAGGGCAAAAGACACTACGTTAGCCCTGACCAGGTGGCTCAGTTGGTTAGCATTATCTATGCACCAGATGTTGCTCCTTTGATTCCTGGTCCCCGGTACAAACGTGGGTTTCAGGTTTGATTCCTGATTTGGGCAAGTATAGGAGGCAACCAATCGATGTTTCTCTCTCTCTCTCTCTCTCTCTCTCTCTCTCTCTCTCTCTCTCTCTTCCTACTCCTCTTCTCTCTCCTCTTCCTCCTCCTCACCCTCTAATAAACAGAGGATATCTGGTGAGGATTAAAAAATAAAAATAAAAAGATACTATTTATATGAAAAGAATAACATGGTAATAACTTAAAATTGCCTTACTTGTATAATAATAAAAATCATGTATGTTGTATTTTTTTAAAAAAAGAGAGGAAATAGTTATTTTAACAAATTCCATTTTTTATATGTTAGAAAAAATTTTTCTCAGGGAAAAAAATCTTTACAATGGCCATGGATAGTCAAAGATGTCTGTGTCAGCATATCTTTCTGGTATTTTTTGGAAGCTCTATAAGTCTATACAAGTTTCTCAGACACAAGTTTAATATATATTTTTGTGCAAGTAAAGTTAGAAAGTTATTTATAACTATATCTACATTAGAAAGAAAAATGTATCTGTTCTTGATCTTGCATTATTCAGATTTTAATATTTATTAATCCAAGCATGCTTTACTTTATTCTCACTCAAAAATAAAAATAAAGACTACTAACTTTGCTTTAAATTTTGCATTATGAATCTGGAAGCCTAGCTTATATTTCCCACAGTGTGTTAAAAAAAAATGACTTTCTACCAGAAGAAACATATGTGCTTGAAGGTTTGTAATCCAATTGACTCTAAGCATCCTAAGTGCCTCCCAGGCATGGATTCTGCCTGTGTAATAGAATGCATAGCCGCCCTCAAGATCACTGCTGATAAGGGATAAGCATGCAAAGCTAAGTCCTCCTTTCAAAATAATGATATTTTCAGCGAAAAGCTGGGTGAGTAGGAGTTTGCTAATATAAGAATTCCTCTGAAAGTCAGACTCTGAATAACTACACTTTAGAGTCTTACTTCCTTTTACACTGTCGAGGAGCCACAAAATCCAACCACTTTTACACAGACTTGCTGATTTTCAACTTTTCTCTCACTTGGGTAATTCTTATGACCAAATTACTTTAGGATTTGTGTCACTGAGCAAAGAAAATGTTCTAAGGTACTGAGCAAGGAAGGTAATTTCATTCTGTTCAAGCTTCCTTAAACCATCAGGTTTTAAAGGAAGCCATCGTTACGTGCAATCATTGGGTTTCTCTTTAATTGACCAACTGTCTGCAAGTTATCTTGGGTCGGCCAGCTATGCCTAGCTTTCAGAAAACCAGTGCAAGGATGGTACAAAATTCAATGGCCAAGGCATTATGGAAAATTAATACTAAAATTATGTACTTGGCATTTAAATGTCCTGTCAGATTTCAATTGACATTAGTTGTCACTGTGCTAGCAAGGTGAGAAGAAAGACCAAGAATAAAATGTTCATGAGATGTGACTTAAACTCTATTTTTTAAAATAGGTTCCACCAATGTTAAGTTCAAGGTACTTTGACACCAAACTGTGAACAACCTTGACTCTATGAATGACTTTTAAGTGATCAGGTTAGCAGCAAAAGTATCAATCTAATTTAGAATGGCCAGTGGTCTTGGCACCTTGCAATATAACTTGAGACCTGAAAATTGGCTCTTCATTCACTTCCACTCTTTAGTGATTAGACCGAAGGAGCAGTGCATCTTGGCAATTGCTTCACAGGAAGCCAGGCGGGAGACTCGTCCAGACCCCACGCTAAAATTGTCAGGGTTGATGCAAAGCTCTCATGAAGCAGGACAACCTCAATGAGACATTATGGTATTGACATGAAATAGTGGTAACTAATGTCTTCACTTATAAAAAGTTTTGAGCCTGTGATGGTTTGTGATGCGTCCGCTTGGTGAAGCTAGCTAGACTACAAGGATAAGATGAAGGGCTAGCAGGTATTTCAGTAACTCTTCATGTATCTGCTTGTAATATAAATCGCAAATATTATTCCCTTTGTAAGTCTCTTACCTTTGTTCCTGTTCTTTTTCTTAACCCATAAAAAGTATTTTGTCCTTTTAAATGAATTCATCGTTGTTTATATTGTTTCAAAATTTAAAAATTAGGAAGGATTTTTTAAATTCCCAAATTATAAAGTATTTTATCAATAATATTTTCTAAAATTTAAATGGTTTTGTTTTTTACATTTAGGTATTTGTTCCATTTGGTATTTTTCCTAGTACACAGCAGGTGAAGTATAAATCTAGTTTTAATTTTTTCAAATGATGATCCAGTAATCCCAAAATCATTTTTTTTAAAAAAAATCTACCTTTAGCCCTGACTGGTTTGAGCTGGTCAGTGGATAGAGCGTCAGCCTGTGGACTCAAGGGTCCCGGGTTCGATTCCAGTCAAGGGCATGTACCTTGGTTGCAGGCACATCCCCAGTGGGGGGTATAAAGGAGGCAGCTGATCTAAGTTTCTCTCTCATCGATGTTTCTAAATCTCTATCCCTCTCCCTTCCTGTCTGTAAAAAATCAATAAAATATATTTTTTAAAAATCTACCTTTAGCTCAGTCATTATGGATCAGTGGTGAAGCATTGACCTATGAACTATCATGTGACAGTTTGATTCCTGGTCAGGGTATACCAGGTGTACCAGTTAATAATGCAGATTTTTTTTTCCAATAGATGGAGTTACACATACTGGTATGCCCGGGTTGAGGGCTCCATCCCAAGTGTGGGGCGTGCAGGAGGCAGCCAATCAATGATTCTCTCTCATCATTGATGTTTCTATCTCTCTCCCTCTTCCTTCCTCTCTGAAATCAATAAAATATATTTTTTAAAATCTACCTTTCTCTGCATCAATATTAATTTCTAAATGTACTTGAATCTATAGAATTCCTTTGGTCTTTTTGAGCTTTCATACCCACATACCACACGCTTCTAGTTATGTAGCCTTTATAGTATATTAATATTTGGTAGAGCTACTCCTCTCCTCTAATGCTCTTGTGTTTTGGGTTACTTTTATGGCCATTTCTTTGTGTATTTTTTCATGTGAACTTCATAACCAACTAATATGCCTTGAGGATGAAACATGCTGTTAAGTGCATTGAAATCACATTAAATTTACAAAACAAATTGTATCAGAATTGACTATTTCAAGATGCCATCTATCTTTCCAAAAACGTCACATATTTTCATTTGTTTAAAATGCTTATGTTTATCAGGGAAAAAATTAGAACTATTGATCTTAAGAAGACTAGGAACCAGTTAACAAATAGGTAGTTTGGGTAAGTACCTAGAAACAGAGGTTTAGTTCAGAATAGAAATCAAATAATATAAATTGTGCTTCCACTGTCAATAATTCTACTCTGTATTCCAAGAATATAACAAAATGCATTGGTTTCAACTAAAAGCTATGATGCCAAAACAGAAAGTTTGGAGAAAAGCTGGTTTTAAAAGACTACACTCTTGCGAGATTTGAATTCTGGGACAGGAGGGATTCTTTTGTCAGAAGAATACATTGAGCAAAGATGAAATTGTTCTTCTGAGTTCTATTAGTGAACACGATGTTCTGGCAAAATTGAATTTTAAGATAGCTGCTAATTGCAGCTTGTATTTCCCATGGCTTCCCAAAAACACCTGGCAGCAAGTATGCTCAGAAAGTATGAAATAAAATTTTGGAAAAATGACAATCTCATTACTCTCAAATACTGCAAAGCCCTGCCACAAGCAAAGAGGAGGGTACAGCTAAGAAATATACAATAAAATCAGTTAACAGCTTTTATTTTCATCTTTGTACTCAGACAGGGTGTTTTTATTTTTTTATTTTAGTGACTAAAGGCCCAGAGCATGAAATTCATTCATGAGTGGGAGGGGGTGTACTTTAGCCCAGCCTGCACCCTCTTGCAATCTGGGACCTCTCAGGTAGGGTCCCTAGGCCTGGCTGACAATCAGGTTCTATCAGGGTTTTCCTCCCCCTAGCTGCCAGCAG
Source organism: Myotis davidii (assembly GCF_000327345.1). Taxonomy (NCBI): domain Eukaryota; kingdom Metazoa; phylum Chordata; class Mammalia; order Chiroptera; family Vespertilionidae; genus Myotis; species Myotis davidii. Next base: position 50,295 of record NW_006296221.1, read on the forward strand.
CTGGCCCCACCCCCATCGCTACCACTGCTTGCCATCTGTGCAGCGCTGCCCCACACTCCCTGCCACCAGTTGCCTCCTTCTGTGGGCAACAGGCGTGGGTGCCATTGCTTGGCTGACCTGAGCCTCCTCTATGGGGCGATTGCTGGCCGGCCCCGCACACCCACCACAGCATCGCTGGCCAGTGGCCTTGGCCTCCCTCTGTGGGGTGATTGATCACGGGGCCCCCATATCAGTTGCTCCATCCACCCACCGCAGCACCACCAACTGGGTAGCCTGGGCCTCCCTCTTTGGGGTGATGGCGGGCCCGACCAATCACATCACACCCACCTTGGCTGGCCTGGCACCAGTGCAAGTCATAGTGTGGTCATCAGGAAGGTCATCCAGACGGTCGTTCTGCTGTTTGGTCATTTGGTCATTCGGTTAATTTGCATTTCATGCTTTTATTACTATAGATAACTCCTCCAACTATATCCCATGCATGGGAAATTTACCTTTCCAAATCAGCTTCTTTTTCTATTGAACTATTGTCCTCTCTCTCTTTTGCCACTAAATTATTCAACTAAAGCTCTACTAAACTCTTTTAGGAGGACTTCAATACAAACACACCTTATGAGATCATCTGTCCCATTGATGATTAGAATCAACAAAGTATAGGGGGGAAAAAGAAAAAAATCAGAAATTGCAACACACACATGCTAGCCCCTGCCCTGCCACTTATTCAGTGATTTAAATTTGATTTACTCTCTTCACCTTTCTGAGCTACATCTATACAATTTCTCATTTGTAAAATGGGAATCACTGCACTTATCCTACCTACAACAATCAGTTTTGAAAATTAAACAGGTTCATGCATAATAAATTTTTGAATTTGGGAAGTGCTATAAAATTTGAAAAATAGCTCAATACTATATATTTTTCTTTTTATGAAATAACTAGAGGCCTGGTACACAGATTTGTGCACCAGTGGGGTCCTTCGGTCTGGCCTGTGCCCTCTCGCAGTCTGGGATTTCTCTGGGGATGTTGAATAGCTGGTTTCAGCCTGATCCCTGCAGGCCCGATCCAGACAGGAGGGAGCTCAATCCCCTGGTGGTCAGTGGGTGTCATAGAGACCGGTTGCATTGGCTTATATATATATATATAGATGGAAAATGCCCAAAGTATGAAAAAGAAAATTAACACATTGTATGCGGGAAACATATTTATATGTTTTATGTTGACCAGTAGTAGAGCGCGGGACACGTATTAATACATTTTTTATAGACTAGCGGTAGAATGTGGGTAACGTATAAATACGTTTATTTTTATACTTTTTTATTGCTCTAAAGGGATGCTAACATGCAGATATACTAATTCCAATGCGGGTAACGTATAAATACGTTTATTTTTATACTTTTTCATTGCTCTAAAGGTATGCTAACATGCAGATATACTAATTCCAAAGGACAAAATTTGGGTCTCTAACACATACAATGGTGAATTATGTATGTAGTTCCAGGTATAACGGTAATCAATCTATTCAACTGCAAAAATGGCCCATGCCACCTGTTAGTGCGTGATAAAAACTACCCACAAACAATGTGTTAAATTCATTTATAATTCCACCAACCAGAGGTAATAACATAATAATATATTTTCTCCATTTTCTCTGACTGTACTTACACCCTCTGCATACACATACACACATTGACATAATTACACGTTAAAACATTCATACTGCTGGTATAATATTATATACTAGGGGCCCAGTGCACGAATTTGTGCACCTTGAAAGGAACTGTGGGCCACAAGGCTGCGGTGGGCACAGGGGTGGGTCTTGGCCTATCCTCTGTGCCCCTGCATGGCCCCTTCTGCCGTGGCTCCCGGTCCCCTGTCTGCTGGCAGCCCCACTCCCGCTGCCATTGTTTCCACGCTATGACAGTGCTAGCCTCACTCACACCTGCTGATGGCGTGAAGCGATTGGGGCTGGCACCATCAGCGAGTGCCAGTGGCAGCTGTTGCCTCAATTGCCCCTCAAGAGCAGGGGGAGGTGGAGAAGCCCTCAGGGGTGATCAGGGCCAGCAGCTGCCACTCGCACCCACTGATGGCACCGAGAGATCAGGACTGGTGCCAGGCGCTAGCAGCAGGTGTGAGCGGTGGCTCCAGCTCCAGCTGTGTGTGTGAGCAGGGTCATCACCAGCAGTGGGTGAGCGAGGTGGCTGCCAGTCCTGATCACCCCTCAGGAGCAGGGGGAGGTGGAGAAGCCCTGAAGGGCAATCGGGGCTAGCAGCTGTTGCTCACACCTGCTGACAGCACCAAGCGATCGGGCTGGTGCTGGGCACTGGCAGCAGGGGCGAGCAGGGCTGGTATTGGCAACAGGTGCAAGTGTCGGGTGGGACTGCGGCATGCGGGAGCAAAGAATTTTCAGTAACCACCAGAGGCTAGCCCTGACGACAGCAACCAGCGCCCCACTTTGGTCTGGCACCCCCACTCACCTGCTCCACCATCCCACTGCACCCAATGCCCACCATCTTCTGCCCTTTGCCGCCTGCTGCCGACACCTGCCATGTTCCGCGTGTGCCCCCTGGAGCTCAGTGCAAGTAATAGTGACTGATTGTTTGGTTGTTATGGTTGCACAGTCACTTTGCATATTAGCATTGTATATAGATAGATTGATAGATAGATAGTAAATTCTCTATTTTAGTTTTTTATTCAATATTATATTACAACTTGGCAAAATTATCTGTGTATGTGTTTTCAATGCCATAATTCACTCAGATGTCTCTACTGTTTGCTACCTGGGGATATATTTCATATGTTGTTACTTTTAAACTGTCAGTGATCATAAAATAAATTATCACTAAACTAAACTTGATGGCACTAGATTAGAGAAATTTCATTCATCATGTGATATCAATGATAAAAATGAATGAGATACTCTCCCAATCCTCTATGCTATTTATACTTGACTAGAGTGTAAATAGCTTTTGAATTAAAAGAAAATATTTAAAAAATTCAAGTTTCACTGAATGCCTTATGCTTCTCTCTCTCCATATATACATATATATGCACATATATGTATGTATATACTATTATATATATATATACTAGAGGCCCAGTACACAAAAATTTGTGCACTTGGGGGCAGGGGTCCCTCAGCTCGGCCTGTGCCCTCTCACAATCTGGGACCCCTCAGGAGATGACCACCTGCTGGCTTAGGCCTGCTCCCCAGGGGATTGGGCCTAAGCTGGCAATCAGACATCCCTCTAGCAGCCCGGCAGCCCTTGGGGGATGTCCACCTGCCAGCAGGGAGCAGACCTAAGCTGCAGTTGGACATCCTTAGCTCTGCTGAGGAGGCAGGAGAGGCTCCCACTACCTCAGCTGTACTGGCAGCCATCAGCCTGGCTTGTGACTGAGCAGAGCTCCCCCATGTGGGAGCGCACTGACCACCCAAGGGCAGCTCCTGCATTGAGTGCCTGCCCCCTAGTGGTCAGTGTGTGTCATAGTGACCAGTCATTCCCAGTCATTCTGCTGTTAGGGTCAGTTTGCATATTACCCTTTTACTATATAGGATAGAGGCCTGGTGCACGGGTGGGGGCTGGCTGGTTTGCCCTGAAGGGTGTCCTGAATCAGGGTGGGTGTCCTACTTGGGTGCCTGGCCAGCCTGGGTGAGGGGCTGATGGCTGTTTTCAGCTGGTCACAACCATTACAGGGGGGGGGTCCCCACTGGGGTGCCTGGCCTGTCTAGGTGTGGGGCTGAGGGCCGTTTTTAGGCTGGCCGGAGACTGAAGCTTCCAGCCTCTCCTTTCTTTCTTTTTTTCTTTTTTATTCTGGGATTTATTTACCTTCTATAACTGAAACTTTGTTGCTGTCACTGGAGCTGAGAGCCAGCTCCTACTCGCTCCAGCTCTGTGGCCATGGTCTGCTGAAAGGAGGTATCTGGGGTTTGTTTAGCTTCTATAATTAAAACTTTGTTGCTTTCAGAGCTCAGAGCTGGGCCGTGGCAGGCGGGAATCCTTGGCTTCCTCCATCACTGGAGCAAGCAAGCCTCCTGCTCGCTTCAGCTGCATGGCTGCCGGCTGCCATCTTGGTTGGGTTAATTTGCATATCATGCTGATTAGCCAATGGGAGGTGTAGCAAAGGTACAGTCAATTACCAAGTTTGTCTATTATTGGGTAGACACACACACACACACATGCACACAAACATATATAGGCACATATATTAATTAATTTTAAAACTTTGTGAAATATATTTTTCACTGAGGTAAAATTACAGAAAATGAAATGTCCAAATTATAAGTGTGCAATTGGATGAGTTTTGGCATATACTTAAGTATAATCAATACTCCATCAAAGTATATAACATTTCCTAGAAAATTCCGTCATGCCCCTTACAATTATTTCCCCCTCAGAGGTCACTATTGTCCTTATTTCTACAGCATAGTTTTATCTATTCTTGAATGAAACTAGTACAAATGAAATAATACAATATGTGCTTTGTTGTGCGTCTGGCTTCTTTCACTCAACAAAATGTTTTTGAAATTCACCCGCCTTCTTGAGTGTATCAGTAATGAAATCTTTTTTCTTTCCATTGTGTGAATGGGAAACAATTGGTCGTTTGCATTTGGGGCCTATTGAAAATCAATCTGCTAGAGATGTTCTTGCAAAAGTTTGTGGGGTTTTTTGTTGACATATTTTTACTTCTTTTGGATACATACTTAGGAATGTGTGTGGTTGTTTAAGAAACCGCCAAACTGTTTTCCAAAATGGTTTCACAATTTTACACACTCACCAGCAATTTATGAGACCTTCACTTGCTGTACAGCATCGCCAATATTGGGTTTGTGTATATTCTTGGTAATCTAGCATGTCTGATATTCCAGAAACTGCACCCAGACATAACATGGGGTGAATTCATGGGTGTTTTTCTTCTCTCAGGGGTCACAGTATTATGTCATTCAGTACATACAAACAGTTCTATTTTGCTTAGTTTTATACTGATTTACTAAAGGAATATAAATCTGATACTAGTTATTCTGTTGAGGTGAGAAGCCGTAAGATGGAAGTATCCAATTTTTATATTTTTTTATAGGTGGCATATCTCTGAGAGGTTACATGAAAAGGTAGTGGAAGTAGGGTTTAAACAATGGTTTAGGGCAGTGATTCTCAACCTTCTGGCCATTTAAATACAGTTCCTCATGTTGTGACCCAACCATAAAATTATTTTTGTTGCTACTTCATAA
>NW_006296221.1:56183-86151 GCF_000327345.1 Myotis davidii
GCTCTTCTCCTGGCTGGACTAGTGCAACCATCAGCCTTGAGCGTGTCCAAGTGATAACTCTGTGTTTCTCCATCAGCTTCCACTCTGACCAAGTAGATCAACTGTATTTTATTTCTGATAGAGAAGAGAAGGGGTAAAAGGGACAATTAATATCCATCTAACTCTATGCCAGGCTCCTAAGATGAATTTGCCTTTTGTAAGTCTTCTCTATATCCCAGTGAAGAAAGTTCATTCCTGTGAGGCTCAAATCCATACAGCAGCTAGATATGAAAGTGAGTTACAACCCTGCATCTGACTCTAAAGGCTCAGCTCTTCTCAGTAGGACTTGGAACCACACTCCACATTAAAAAACAAACAGACAACAAAAGAAACCTAACACGTAATTACACCATTTCGCAGAATAATTATAAATTGTTTCACAGAAAAAAAAAACGGTTCTTTCTTGCCTTTATTCTGGAAGCTGTACGGGCTATCAGAAAGCTTTAAAATATGTCTAGTTTGTGAAAAACGGGATATTTTCTTGGTTGATTTTTTACTTAACAAAAGTTACCTTCTTATTTTTACATTCTCAATGTTGCTTTCCTCAATTAACCTCATTATGTTATATTCTGCCTGCTTTTACAAAAATTTTGGACTTATGTGATTTAACATCATCCCAGAGCCCAAAATGTTGGTCCTCTTAAGACTGAATGGCCCTTCGCAGGCTCAGCATCCACATACAAAGGGGCCCTAACTGTAAGAAGGCTCCATCATCTTCCAAAGAGTCTAAACTAGAGAAATTACTTTAGTAATGTGTTTTTCTTTGCCACACAGTAGCCCGTGCATGCTGAGACTGCTGTATATAAGCCATGGATAAGATTTACCTATGATTTACACAGTTAGCATTTCTTCATGTAAATCAATATTGCTCTGCATAGCAAAACACTGTAAAGTAAGTTAGTTATAAAAGCAATTTTCCCTTTATAAGATATCGATTTTTAAATGACTAATCAAGGTTTGAGGTTGTCCCATGGGAGGAAACAAGACAAAAGCAAAACTAAAATTAATAAAGCTATATGCATAACCCATGGACACAGACAATAGGGTGGTGAAGGCCTGGGGTGGGGGTAGGAGTTGGGCTAGAAGGGGTTAATGGGGGAGGAAAGGGGACATAGGTAATACTTTCAACAACAAAGATTTGATTTTTTTAAAAAGAATAGAGAAAAAATAAAGCTATATAAACAATTACTCTGAACATGAGTGCTCGAGCAATTAATGATATGGCTCAAAGATCAATGTTATTAATTCAAGAGAGAGCATAGTAACAAATGGAAATTTATAGTTAATTTTAACAATTTTACATTTAAGGAGAAGTAAAATAATTGTAAACTTGCATTTTGGAATAAATCTGATCAAATGCTGGGTTCAGAGACACTCACATTCTCCTCGGTGATGTTTCAAGGTTACTGTGAGGCAAGGGAGGCGCAGAGGCAGCAAGATAAAGTTCACCCTGCCTCAGCGACCTTGATAATGGCCAATTTAAGGCTCTGAGAATAAGCGAATCCCTAAATGAAGCTATAGCTTATGTTTTGGTATTTCGTTTAAACTGTAGCTTCGGTGGAAATCGACATGAAATATTTGATTCCTCAAGGAGTCTTTCTGTTGAACGACCCGAATGGAGTCTTGGAAGCACAGCTACCTGCAAGCATAAGGATAATGAGGAACAAGAAATTAAAGCGAGAATTATCTTCTACACAGAGCTGTGTGGCACTAGACCCAGAATGCCATTTCTTGAACATCAGAGTACTTAGGCCCTAAAAAGAAAAAAGAAAAAAAAGTTGCAAAAGACACTAAGTATTTGGAGCACGCAAAACAGTATAGCCAACCGTTTGCTCCGGCTTAGACTCATGGAATGACTGCATTTATGAGTGCCATATGCACGTCCTTACACAGGCTCTCTGAGACAGTCCATGCTCATTTTACAACATAGGCTGTGGGAGGAAGGTTGTCTGACATCACTTAAGTAATCAGAGAAAATAGCAAAACAAACTAGGAAAGCTGTTTGATTCCTCAGAGTCGCAGTGTTTTAGGCTCAATATCAATGGCTTGCCTCTTTGTAAGTATTCAGTTCCAGTGGTAAGCTATATTTAAGCATAAAAAATGAAATTATTGCAAGGCCTTTTCTTTCACAAAATACAATTTATATTAGTGTAATGGGTCAATATTTTTTCTAAGGTATTGCATTTGTCCTAGCGGGAAAGAAAATGTATTATAAATAGCCTTTTTCTCCGTCTGTGTGCTGAAGACTTTACATACAATTTTCAAAAATTCATTGATTCACCGAGTATTTTTTAAATACCTTACCATAGTATAACAATCAAATGTTAAGGTACATATTATTAGAATAATATTTATTAAAAATGTGGAAACTGAGCCTCAAAGAAGTCAAATAATTTATCAAAATTCATAAAGATAAAGCTATCGACATCAGTACTTAAATTCAGGGTATTTAGCCCTGTATCTTTACACAACACAAACATAAAGGATCTCTGATGCTTATGGCCATGGCGTATTTGGAATATCACCTTTGGAAGAACTCTTCCATCCTCTCACACAGACTCAGTCTGTGATGTTATTTTATACCAATACAGGGTAGACTGTCAGAATAAAATAGATTTTGATAGAAATTTGTAAGGAGAAACACAAAATGTCAGATAGAATGGGCTATTCTTTACAGCTTATAGAATAAGTCAAAGAAGGTCTGTGAGAGAGGGAGAAAAATATATAGAAACCTTGTATATCAGAATGGGCTATTCTTTACGGCTTATAGAATAAGTCAAAGAAGGTCTGAGAGGGAGAAAAATATATAGAAACCTTGTATATTTCCAATTAATAAATAGTGAGAATCATGTAAGATCATTTCCATTTCTGTCCTTATGGCCAGTAAGTTCAGAGCTAAATTTAATCAAGCGAAGTCTATATTTCATCCCTGACTTCAATTATAGTGACATCTGCATTATCTAAATGGTCTAGAAGCTATTTTCATCTTCATTTTAACTTTCTCCATTTTTTGAAAGCTATCACAAACTCTTTGAATACTTGGAAAAGGTTATGTTGATACCCTGCTATACTCATTATAAAAGAAGGAGTCTAAAGTCATGTTAACAAAGCAATACACAGAAAATCATAGAATATTAGAGATAACTTTCACCTATATTTAAATGTATAAAGTGTCAGTATTTGCTCTCTATGAATCCACTATATTGATGATTTTACATCAAAAGTATGTTTCTATAATTAATATTAATATTTGATGACAGGAGTACTCTAAAGCCCTCTTTTTCATGAATCAATAGTATGGCTATCCTAATAATATCTCATAAGCACATTCCACCTGGTATCTTGATAACAAACTTGAAATTTTTTTCTCTAAAAAACCTTAAAAATCTAAAGATTATTATTATTATGATTTTTTTTCAATTAACATGCCACCTACACTCATTTTATAGCAGTCCTAAACAAAGCTCAATGTCATTTCCTATCCCAATTGTCATCACCTCCAACTACCCCTTTACACAGCTCAGTTTTAGGCCCTTTATATTAATTCAATTTTCATGCAAGGCAGATTTTTACACAAAAGAGAACTTTTGAAGTATTTATAGGTTTCTACAAAAGACCTGATTAATGATAGCTGCTCTAGAAGTATTGTTTACTGCATAATATTTTATGAAACAGAAATTTGTTTTGAAATCACTCCAATCTTTGCAAAGTAGTAGCATACTCAATTTTTTTTTTTCATTCAGCAATACCAATTGCTTTTCTTAGCATGATCTCCTATTGGCTACCACCCAGAGATGATCAACTAATCCCATCAAAATGGGAGTCAAAGATGTGGGCAGGGATTCCTGAGTATTTTTTGAATCAACAAATGTCAAGTATCTTAAAGTGATTTCAGTCTTACTTGCTCCATATTTTCTCTGCCAGATGATATTTTCATATTAGCCAAAAATAAACACCCATCTCCTGTTTCTATCAACTATAAAATAGTGTCAGTTTAAAAAGAGAAATTAAAAAATTATGTTATTGAAAAATTTTTCTGTTAGCCCACTATACTCTTGAACTACTTTGACATAATTTCTACATCAAAATGAAAATAAACTTGCAAAACATTTTCTCTAAGCTTCGTTTACAAATGAAGAGAAACTAACTTCAGAAACTGCTGTGTTGTGTGCAAATCCATGCTTACGGATCAGGCATTTTTTTAATTGCCGTAAGAAATCATAGGCAAGAGGAAAAATATTTTAGCAAAATCAGAGGCCAGGTGAGTTGAATAAACTAAAGGGTAGGCAACATGAAAACATGAGTCTGTAAGAACAAACCAAGACCAACCATTTAGGCCCTTGTAAATCATGCTGAAGAGTGTTTGGTGCTAATAAGAGTCCTGAGTGACTTCATTTAGAAGGATGGTATAATTAAATCTACATTTTTTCATATGCAATAGAGGTGATGTGGTTCCTTGCAGCTTTCAAATTCAGAGGCATAAAGTAGAAGTCTTGGCAGATTTGCTTAGCAATCTATATATTTGAATAATTGTGGTTCCAAAGGACCATTTTCTTGGTGACAAAACCATTATCTGAGATGCAGAAGAAGATCTGGGAGGGGCTGGGTCAGGAAAAAGATGAGCTGATTTCCTGGCTTTTAATTACATAACCTTGAGCAAAAGTGAGTTATGGCAGAACGTTGGGCCTGTGCAAAAAATCCTGTGTTTTTTACTCCACCCTGTGCTCATATTTTAGTCTGGCACACAGGACATATATTAATTTCACTAGAAAACAAGAGGTCATGGCCCTGAGTCCTTCATACAAGTGAAAATATAAATGAAGATAATAATAATAATAATATCAATACTACTTAAAATGCCATGTCCCGGGCACTTGGTTAATTGTTTATAGAGTGTCTCATTGGAACTTCACAACTGTATAAGTTAACTATTATTATGATTTCTACTTTAAAGCTAGAAAACAGTTACAGAAAGTTACTTCTGTTGCCCCAGTTCACCCCAGAATTCTTTAGAATTTGAGAACTTTATGCTCTAGTACAGCAATTTTCAACCACTGTGCCATAAGAATTTTTAAAACATGCAATACCTGAGTATGTATAGCCAAGGGCACTACCTTCCTTTTCCTTAGATTGTCCAATAAAAAATGACAATGCCCAGCATATCAATAGCCGTCCAATGTGAATGAATCAAATTATACCTATTTTTTTGTCAGATTGGCAAAAAATATAATATTTTTGGTGTGCCACAGAATGTTATTTAGTAATTAGTTTGTATGCCATGAGATAAAAATTGTTGAAAATCACTACGCTAGTGCAACCAATAACACTAGATGGATTTACTCACATGCAAGCCTTGCCACTTTTAAGTCAAATTGGGTTGTGCAGGGTAAAGCAGGCCCAGTGCACAGGGCCTCTGACAGCATGGGGTCCTCCTGGCCTTATGTACATGTGAGGAAGCCACTGTCTTAACTCTTCCCAGTACTCCCACACCCACCTCTGCACCACAGAGTTTATTATGATAAGACAGCACATTTGGGGCTGTCTGGCATGTTATATTCCCAATAATAAGCTGATTTACAAACAATGTAGAACAAAGTCTCTTTTCCTTGAATTCAGAATTCATCCACTCAAATCATTTTCATTCATTCTGGCTGGAAATTCTCATTTTTCCTTCGGATGCTAGAGCAATTGTGATCAGCTCAAGTTTTCCCGAGGTGACAGAAAGTATTCTAGTAGAGAGGAGCTGGAGAGAAAAAGGAGTGTTCATTAAAGAACATTATGTTCATGTGTGTCACGTACAGGTGTTCACATCCACACACTGAGAATTTGAAAGCAGAATTCGCCGGCATTCTCTCTGTTGGCCCTCACCTATTCCTCCATCTGGGAAGGAGCAGCATGCAGTGAGAAGGTGGGATTTCACATGCAGTGCTGGGATTGTCCATTAGATAACCCAGCAGCCTTGGGTGTTGGGGATGTTTCTTCCCCTTTTCAAAGGATCCCTTTCCTGCACAGATCAACCATTATTGTAACATCTGTAGCATTTGTTTATGTCTTTTATTCTGCAGGAAGAAAAATGACTTGTCTGTCCAGGGGTTAGAGGGCAAAAATTTGTATCCCATGACCATGTTCTCTGATAAGGCAATGACATTAGAAATTGATAAAATATAATTTGGAGTAGCATGTATTTGAAAATATATACATTTTGTTCTTTTAAATAACTTATTGATCAAATATTGTGATACATATTAGAAAATATTTAGAACAGAAATAAACTGAAACATGGCATCAAATTTTGTAGGATGTACATATTGAAATATCGAGAGTAATAAATAATATTGTGTATTTTGCAAAATAAAGGTAATGGAAATGAGGTTATCATTCAACTGATAAAGTTAAACAAAGAATAACAGTAAAAAATAAAGTAGGTTAAAAAATAAGTATGATGAAAGGAGAACAAATTAGTGAAATACAAAATCAGTAAAAATAAAATTTATTCATCATACAGAATAATAAAATATATAATCTAGTATGATTGATCTTAAAAAAGGGAAAACAGACTTACTATCAGGAATATTATAATATTCATATAATAGGTATCTTTTTGTGACAGCAAAATCACAAAGATGGTGATTAATATCAATATTTAATGCAATTACAACAAAAATTTTCAAAAGACTTTTCACTGAACTTTAAAAAACCCTACCTAAAATTATTTTGAAAATAATTAAATTTGACAAAATGATATTTGAAGAGGAATAAGGAGGCGGGGAGGGGGGCGGCTGTTAAAAGAGAAAGATGAAAAGAAAGAAAAAAAAACAACGAACAAGCAGGAAGCTGAGAGAGAAAAATACTCATTCCATCAGATATTCAGCATTTCTATAAAGTTACAGTAATTAAAAGAGTGGTTTTTCTACAAGGATAGAAACAGACTAACAAGCCTAAAATCCGACCCATGTGCAAGTGGCAGCTTGGTACCCAATGGACTTTACATTACACATTAGCTGCTATGTCAAGTTAGATGAAATCAAAAAAGTGACAATGGCTTTGAAAATAGTCACAGCAACTTTAATAGAAGGAATTTCATTGAAACCTTGATTAGAGTGAGATGATAAGACAATGAGAGTTATTATACATCTTTTAAAGCTCCTACGATTATAGGTGAGAAGAGAAATGAAGGAAGGGATGGCTTGGGGTCAAAGGAGGACTTTTTATTTATTTTTTTAAATATGAGGGACCCTAGAGCATAACTGTGTTCTATTGGAAATTTTCTAATGTAGGAGAAATTGTTGATGTGGGAAAGAAAGGTAATAATTGTGAAGCTAAATCCTCAAAATCCTTGAGTGGGTGAGAGGAGATGCAATACAGAGCATAGGTGGAATGTTGGCTTTAGGAGTAAGGAAACTACTTTCACTATTATAGTAGGGAAGGAAAATATGGAACAAGTGGATTTGTGGTAGAAAGAGGAGGGATGCCTACCTGGTTACTAACTCTGCCCTAACCAGTTGGGTGACCTTGGGAGATACTTCTATTTTCCATGCCTCAGGTTCTCCAAGTGGAAGGAGAATATTAACATCATAGTATTTGTGATGTTTTCAGGAGGTGCATATATGGAACGGCATACTACTTAGAGCAGGGGTCTTCAAACTTTTTAAACAGGGGGCCAGTTCTCTGTCCCTCAGACCACTGGAGGGCCGGACTATAGTTAAAAAAGAACAACTATGAACAAATTCCTATGCACACTGCACATATCTTATTTGGAAGTAAAAAAAACAAAACGGAAACAAATACAATATTTGTATTTGCATGTGGCCCGCGGGCCATAGTTTGAGGACCCCTGACTTAGAGCTTACTTAATGCTCAGGAAAAATTATGACCATTCATGCATGACCATAGTCTGAGGAAAGCACCACTGAATCGGTCCACTAGAACTTGCTGATCACTTTAGTATAAATTAGCTCATTGTGACTTGTAAGTAAATAATACAATTTTGATAGTGGAAAAGATAAAAGAAGAGAAAGGATTTAAAAATTAGATTAGGGCTGTCAGAGTCAGGCTCTTAGAGAAATTAAAAGCATGGGCCCTGCCTGGTGTTGCCTAGTGGTTAGAGGACTAATCCCAGCACCAAAGGTTCCCAGTCAAGGACACACACTTAGGTTAGAGGGTTGATCCTGGGCCCTGGTCAGGGCTCCTGTAGACCAATCAATGTGTCTCATATCAATGTTTCTCTCCCTCCCTCCCTTGCACTCTCTCCAACAAAAAAAAAAGAAAGAAAAGAAAATCAGTGGAAAAAATATCCTCAGGTGAGGATTAACAAAAAATAAATAAATACATAAATAAAAGCTTGGATCTGGGAATCACAAATGAGTAGTAGTTGTTTTATTGTTTCATCTCTGAACCTCTATTTCTTCATTTATGAATTAGGAAAAACAATAGTATTACCCCACAGGTATATGAATACTAGACCTATAACAATTATAAAATAACCTAATAATGCTCTTATCTTACCTAATAATAGGCAAACATGTAAATTAACCATCCCTCCACTACGCTCACCAGCCAATCAGGAGAGTATGCAAATTAACCCCCCAAAAGATGGCGGTTAATTTGCATACATAGGGGCAAAGTGGTGGAGCGAAGACTGAAGGCTCCATCCGGAGCCACAAAGACTGAAGGCTCCATCTGGAGCAAAGGCCTGGGTCCCAGGTGCCAGAGGAAAATTGGTGCCGGCAGCAAATCTCTTCATGCAACAGGCCTCTAGTATATCCTATATAATAAAAGAAGTAATATGCAAATGAGGTTGGGACTCTGTAATGGTCACAACCAGCTCAGAAGGAGGGGCTGGGTGCAGCCCCGAGCCTGAGAAAATAACACACAGACATAGCCCGGAGCCTGAGAAATCAACACAGAAGGGCACCAGCTCTGAGCCTCTGTTATCTATATTTTTTTATAGGTCAGTAGGACATCCCCTGAGGGCTCCTTGACTTTGAGAAGGGGCAGGCTGGGCTGAGGGACCCCATCCCCCAGTTCATGAATTTCGTGCATCGGGCCTCTATCCCCTGAGGGGTCCCAGACTGCAAGAAGGCACAGGCCAGGCTGAGGGATACCCCTGAGTGCACAAATTTTTGTGTACTGGGACTCTAGTATATATATAAAACCCTAATATGCAAATAGACCTAACAATGGAATGACCAAACCGGTTGCTATGATGTGCGTTTACCACTGGGCGGGGGGGGGCACAGAACATGGTGGGCATCAGCTGTGGCAGGATGGTGGAACAGGTGAGCAGGAGTGCCCAGACCATGGCAGGGTGTCAGTCACTATCATCGGGGTGAGCTTCTGATGATTATTGAAAATGCTTTGCTCCCGCATGCTATGGTCCCACCCGCCACTCATACCTGCTTCCAGTGCTGGTCCCAATCACCCCTGAGAGCTTCTCCACCTCCCCCTGTTCCTGAGGGGCAATCGAGGCAGCAGCCGTCACTCACATCCAATGATGGCACTGGCCCTGCTCGCACCCACTCCTAGTGTCGGCCCCAATCACTCCGCGCCATCAGTGCATGGGAGCAGCAGCACAGGAGCAGGGTTGCCAGCAGACAGGGGACCAGGGCCGCAGCAGGAGGGGCCAGGAGGGGGCACGGAGGATGGGCCAAGACTCAACCCTGTGGTGGGCCACAGCCTCACAGCCCACAGTTCCTTTCAAGGTGCATGAATTTGTTCACTGAACCCCTAGTGATTACATAATTTTGTATTTTATATATAATGCTTTAAAATATTTTATATAGTTATATGATTTATAATACATATATAAAATTACAAAATTATAAAATTTTATATAAAGTATACAATATAAAATATTAGTTGTACAAATTAAAAATATGAATATTACTTTATAAATTTTCTTTAAAGTTAGAAAAGTATTAATAACGAGAATAATTTTTTGCATTTATTTCATTTTTGTCTTGTTGTAACATGTTATTTCATAGAACTCTCACAATTTAATCCATCATTTAATTAGTACTATAATGAAAATTAAAGTGCATAAGATAAATCTTTTATATAGTAAGTGTTCACTAAAAATTAATTATTGAAAAACAGTATAGAACTGAGTATTGAAGTCTAGATTTACACCAATGGAATTTGAATGTTGACTGTTCCTACTGGATTTATGACTTTGGCAAGTACTTCTCTCTCTGTGTCTATTTCCTCATCTCTAAACTGGGGAAACATAGCAGCATTTCAAAGGTTGTTTTATGGATTAAATTTGTAATATATAGCTTATTATATAATAACTAGAGGCCCAATGCACAAAATTTGTACAAGAGTAGGCCTTCGCAGCCACAGCTGCCTGGATCCCTCCCTCGCAGCCACTGGTGGCTGCCTCAATCCTGCCGCTGCAGAGAAGGGCAGAGCCCTTTGCTGCATTCACAATATGCAGCCATAAAAAATTAAGTCATCTATGATTTCCCTCTATTTGTCTAAACAAAGTTATCGCAATTACTTGACCTTGAGCCTTTATTTAGAGAAAAAAAAGCAAAAACGATAAAACAAAGTTCTCACAAACAAAACTCTTTGGAGTTCAAGTGCTTGGAAATATTACACTGTTGGTCTTTTCATTTTCAGTTCCTCTGGCAACAAATGCACCATAAGAGCTCTCCAAATCCCTCAGTCCTGTGCTCTTAGAGGGCGATTTGCCATTTCAAACGCTTTAAGCGAGCAAAGGATTCTAGGTTAAATATGCATTTCAACTAATGAAACAGCAGCATCTCCTATCTGATATCAAGCACAGAGGGAAACTTCCAGAAATAGTATTTCAGAATGTTTCTGTCTGGAGGCAGTGGTTTTCCCATCATTAATGCATTTAAGCAAGTGCCACACAACTACTCCATGAGAATGTCAGGAGTGGAGAGGCCTCCACTGTTTCATCTATCAAGCGTGCCTCTCTCGTCCTCCTGTATGATGCTTTCTTCCCGCTCTGACCACGAGTTTCCAAACAAACATTCTTATTACTTGACTCTTCCTCTCTGGATACAGATGCAGATCTAGTAATAGGCAGAGAAGCCAAAAGGGACCATCACAGATTTTTCCTGATACTCTTCAGACTGAATCTAAGAAAAACACTAGGGTGTAGGGGTGAAGATTGTAGGCTCTTGAGCCAGATTTCCTGTATTTGCATCAGTTTCTCCACTTACAGGTTGAGGATAACCAGAGAGGCAGAGCACAGAGGATTTTTAGCGCGGTGAAAATGCTCTGATATTATAATGATGGACACATGTCATTATACATTTGCCAAACCCATAGAATGCACAACACCAAGAGTGAACCATTATGTAAATTATGGATTTTGAGTGATTGTGATGTGTCACTGTAGGTCTCATTATGGTGTAATATATGGATAGTGGGAGAGGCAATGCATGCTTGGGGCAGAGGGTATAGGGAAAATCTGTACTTTCCCTCAGTTTTGTTGTGAACCTAAAACAGCTCTAAAACCTTAAAGTCTTACATTCTAAAAATGTAAAAATAATTAGCAATAACATTATGATTGCTGTCAATCAACTTCTCACTGGTCATGGATTTGTAGGAAGTGGATCTGGGTGACAACAAGGTAAGATCCCTGGGCCTCAAGTATATTTCTAGCTATTCATGAAACCAAATGCATCCCTACTCTTCTAATAGGTTCTCCTATTGACCAACAATAAAACGTGGAAACCAAACATTTAGATAATAAGCTTTGGATAATATCGAATGGGTAGTAATTCTAGATTATGCACTTCAATGATTCTGTGTCTACCTTAGAATGACCCATGTGCATTGCCCTTTGGCCTGGCTTTTGCTATTAAACATTGTCTGTGTGGCCTGAATTTCCAAAGACAGTAGGCATCAGAGGAAATCATACTCTCCCCATCCAAAGGCCCAGGAGGGAAACCTCTAAACAGCTCAGAAAAGCACCCTCAGAGAGTCATTGTCCAACCCCTGCCAGGCTCAAAATGCACAGAGCCATTTTCTGGCACCTTTGCTCTCCTATCCCCTAAAATCCAACCTGCCAGTCTAGGATGAGGCAAGAGAAAAGAGAGCAAAGGGAGAGAAAACTGAACAGCCCACCATATTCCCTCTGCAAAAACAGGTATCCAGCATGTGCTTCAAATGCCAAGATGAGCATATTTTATAAAATAAGATGAAGGCAATGGTCTTCCAGAAAGAGCATAGCTGATTTAAAAGTCTAAAAAAAAGATTTATAAGGAAAATATGATCCACGGAAACAATATATATATACATTTTTATATCATTTTTCATATTTCAATTATAGTTGACATACAATATTATATTATATTAGTCCCTGGTGTGCAACAGAGTAATTAGACATTTATATAACTTACAAAGTGATCAGCCCAATAAGTCTAGTACCCATCTGACACTATCCATTGTTATTACAATATATTGACTATATATTCCATGCTGAACTTGACATCCCCATGATAAAAATATATTTTAAACCTTTGTTCTTTTGTTCAGTTGTTTTTAATCAAGTCACATCCTAAAGACAATAAAAAGTCTTTGTTCATCAATTCAGTCTGTAAAATTATCTCAGAACTTGATGCAGAACACCAACTTTCATTGCACGTTTGCAGGAATAACCAGAGGGGAAATGGTGTGAGCACCCTATGGCAATGCTCAATATTCCCCCATCCCAAAGGGAGTTGAAAAATTTAAATGCTACTCAGCTGCAGCACAATAAAGTACTCAAATTAAATCATTTTTATTCAATTTACTGAGAAAAATATTATTTATCTAATCAGTAACAGAGAAAATAACTAAAACACAAAACAAAATAAACCTCTTAAGACAACTGCTTTGAAATGGAAGATAAATATGAAAGTTGGGTTGATGGGCAAGAAGAGCAGCACCCCCAGAGAACAGGGGAATCAGAACTGACAAGAGAAAGGGGTAGGCAGAGATGGAGTTCACTGAGACTTCCATGCTATCATGTCATAAAATACTGTAATTAAAAAGAGAAAATCAGGCCGAAACCGGTTTGGCTCAGTGGATAGAGCGTCGGCCTGCGGACTGAAAGGTCCCAGGTTCGATTTCGGTCAAGGGCATGTACCTGGGTTGCAGGCACATCCCCAGTGGGAGGTATGCAGGAGGCAGCTGATCAATGTTTCTCTCTCATCGATGTTTCTAACTCTATCTCTCTCTCCCTTTCTCTCTGTAAAAAAATCAATAAGATATATTTTAAAAGAGAGAGAGAGAGAGAGAGAAAATCAGGTGATGCCTCGCCGGCATGGCTCAGTGGTGGTGGGTCAACCTATGAACTAGGAGGTCAAGGTTTGAGCCCTGGTCAGGGCACATGCCCAGGTTGCAGGCTAGATCCCCAGTAGGGGGCATGCAGGAGGCAGCCGATCAATGATTCTCTCTCATCATTGATGTTTCTATTCTCTCTCCCTCTCCCTTCTTCTTTGAAATCAATAAAAATTTTAAAAAAGAGAAAACCACTTCATTCTCAGTTAAATTAGTACCAAAAAAGAGTTAATTTTACTCATGGTCAAATAATGTATCAAAACGGGACTCAAGCTTAGGTCTTTGGATTGTCGCTACTGAGGACATCTGTCTCCATTTCTCTGAGCTTGACCTCTAAAGCAGGCATCCGTATGATGTTCCAAGAGAACATCAGTAAAGGTTTTGGAGAAGAACTTTAAAAATAAACCATAGTGAAAGAATCCTAAGGGCCCAGGGAGCAGAAAGATCAATACTCATAAATAAATAGAAACAAAACGTTCCCACCGTGAAAGACTTAGTGTCTGTGGGCCATGTGCTTCGGAAGCACGGAAATAAGGCAACAACCTATAAAAGAATAAAATTCCTTAACACATGGTTCCAGGAGGCTTCGTTACAGCAGGGAGGATGTGAGGGTGAGAAAAGGCCTATTAAAAGCTTGGAGGTACTTTGAAAGTGGGAGTTCTAAATATAAGAAATTACTGTAATTTCTTTTTTCCTGTAGAACCTAGGGTCTGTGGTTTATTAGCTTGGTCTTCATTGTAGGACTAAAGCAGAAATTACCACTTTTCCTTTCTATGAGGTGTTTGCTGTGGTGAGAAAGAAACTCTAATCCCTCCTTACTGGCTCTGTCTGCCCTCCATTCCTATTCATTTTGCTGGAAGAGATCATTAAGCCCCGCTGTGCTCAGCAGTGATCATGGCAATAGAAGGCTAGACATTTGATGGATATGACAAGAGAGCAAGACTTCACACCCCAGATTTTATGTTGAGGGGTTAGAGGAAAAGGACCTTATGACTGAGAGGAGGTGATTTCAAGAGGCACGCTTCTCCCGGGGAAGTTCCAGGGCCAGCTCATCACCCCCAGCCGTGGTTTTGTTTCTCAGAGATGAATGGAGCAGTGGGGCCAGGAATTGTCTCTGAAAAAGACAGATCATTCCTATGACAGTGAGGCTGAGATTGAGATTTTAAGAGCCTCTTCATATACAACCTTTAAAAGAAACACAATCTGGAAGCTATGGCTGATTGTGTTAGATTAATACCATTGGAACATGGGACCGGGGGTCGGGGGTGGGAGGGAGATAGATTGCAATTGATAGAAAAATGCAAATGAAATGGTTTGGTTATTTAATTGGGCATAGCACTAGGTATGATTTCAAACTACTAAGAAATGCCATGAATCATCCAGATGGGCAGCCTATTGAGCTGTCGGTTGCGGAGAAAGTCACTCAACATAGCAAGGCTGTGAGAACGGTTATGAACATCAGGGTAAAATGTTGTAGTCTGAAGTTTGAAACAGATCAAACAAGAGACATGTTATCCTTGTCATGTGTGTGTTTCTGTGTGCCTGTGGGATGGAAAAGGAAGCACGAACACATCTTATACTTAAGAAGTTAAGAATAACCACTACATAAACACCTTCCACATGGCTCTCACTGCCTAGAACGGAACTATGAGGCATGAACACTGTATGTCCAGCTCTTGAGATATAATCAGGACCTGATTTTTTGCTGGTCCCCAATAACTACCTGAAATTCATACTGTAGACAAGAATGACTAATGAATTTGACTTGACAGAAGAGGTGAAATCTATTTGCCCTGCTGCTGATCTTCATCATGTGTGTGTACCATGCACAATGAATTTGGACTACCTTTCAAGATAGAAAGGACATGAAATAATTTAAGGCAATGTGTAATAACAAGATGAACACTGGATGGGGTTTTGCCTACAAAGCCTTGAACAAAAGGGCTTTATCTATAAAATCAATGACTTTCTGATGCTTGCGCTAGCTGCTTCACAGTATTTTTAGGAATAGCCTGGAAGCAATCTGCCAGCTGGATAGCCTGGGAACCCAGGGGCCTGGGTAAGGTATTCCAGTGGTGATGAGGCATGCAGTACTAACAGACTGGCTCAGAACTGGAAAAATGTGAAGAGGAAAGAGCCTTATAGGGAAGTGATACTTTTTAAAATATTTTACTTTTAATTATAAAATAATTAAAATATATAGTAAAAAATGGAAAAGAATACAAAGTAAAACTTGTGTGTCTAGCAACAAAGAAATGGCAGTATCAAAACTGTGCCACACTTGCTTAAGAATTTTTAGGGAAAGGAAGGAGAAAGAAAGAGGGAGGAAGAGAGGAAGGGAGGGATCAAAGGAAGAAAGGAGAGATGGAAAACTTCACACCTACAAAAAATGCATCATTATTCTTTGTTTCCTCTCCAGATATTACCACTTTCCTCACACTGATGTATTATCTCCCTGTATTTTAAAAAATGTTTATTAAATATATTTGTGGGTAAGAATTAGTTCTTATTGAATAAGATTAATTCTTGCTTCTAAACTCTACAAAAATGCTATCATACTATACACATATTTTTGTAACTTTTTTTATGTAATGTCATTTTTTAAATTGTTTCAATGCATGTAAGTGTTAAACATTTTAAAATATTTTTGAGTAGTCAATTTCTCAATGAAATTCTGTCAACTTTTTACACATGTTGAAGCTATACTGTTAAATCTCTATTGATAGAAATGTGGGTTGTTTCTAAATACTTTTTACTACAAATGATGCTACACTGAACATTCTTATACCTAAATTCTCAAACACCCAGGTACATGTGTCAATAGAATAAAATTCTTGAAGGAACTAGATCAAAGCATTTGAATATTTTCAATAATTGCAGAGATTTTACCAAATGATCTGTCCTACAGTTTAAACTGAAGAAACTGGGAAAAAAATGGCCTAGTTAGAGCTGAATAAATGTTGAGTTAATAATATCTATCACTGGAGAATAAGGACCTCAGTCAAACTTGGTGAAATCTTTAAAAAGTTCTACCTGCTACTTTTCAAACTGCAGCTCTTTCTCTGCATCTCGATAAGGTGGCTGCCTTTGCTACAGAAGCTTAAAATAGATCCATTTTCATTTTCGGAAAACTTTGATTTTGTTCTTATATATATTTTCTCTTCACTGTTCCCTTGGCATTCACGGGTGCCAGTGTAATATACTTGGATGAAAAGTCATATCTGCTCTCTCACAAATCAGCTTGTACTTCTCCAAACAGGAGCATTAGTGATCAACGGCCCCTGCTTTGCCAGCCACTATGAAAAACACATAACAAAAAGGGGTCCTGGAGCCTTTGAAGAATTTTCTTGATGAACTTTGCAAGTTCCAATTTTCATCTTCTCAAGAAGTATTACCATGTTTCCACTGAATCACCAGTGCAAGCTGCTACCAGTAAATCCAAGCAGCCTTTCTATCTACTTGAGGCCAAAGGTTAAAATGCAGGCGTCCACGCGGTGCAAAATGACTGTGTTTTTCTTCAGAGGACAGGCAGCTGAATTTTTGTTCATGGAAGAAGGAGGCAGAAGTGTAGGAAAAATAGCATGGCTTATTAGTGCATGTGCTCACCCTCAGGGGAGGTTTCCGTGGGTCGAGGAGAAGAGGCAGGAAGTAGAACTGAGAGCACTGGAATCCTGACACAGCACTTGTGTGCCGTTAGCAATTGATTTATTTAATTTCTCTTGCCTTTGGTTTCATCAACTCTAAAATGGGGATACTAGGCTTACCTCCAAGGGCAGGGTGTGACATAACACGCCATGCCGAGCAGCAGGCTCAGAGAAAGCTCAGGGAATTTTGTTTTGTTGCTTTGAGTCAGGGAGTAGCAGCAGCAGCAATAGTCCTGGTGGTTTGGCAATTGTGATCCTGAGTCATTCGGTCGATAAGACAGACAGAGATGACATTACTATTCCCTGTACAGAATTGGAAAGTGAGATCCAGAAACATTAGCTCTGCCTAAAATCACAGCCCTACTCTTTGGCAGGGAAACCTGGCAGCTTTAAACCAGTGTGCTGACACATACTGGTAAAATGGAAATAGTTAAACTACACAAATTCCACTCAGTGGCATGGCTTGGGTTTGATAAATTCATGTCTTACCGGTAGAGGTCTGCTACTAGCAGGAAGAGGACTGAGAAATTCTGGTGATTCCTAATGACGTAGTAAACACACACAGACACGCAGACACACAATCTTGGACACTTCCCTTCATGACTCTGAGACTCAAAGTTCACATTTGTAAAACAGAGATAATACCTTTGTACGGGCTCACTGTACAGATCTCTGGAAGCTGCTAGAATGCTAGCACGGGGCCCAGAACATGGTAGACAAGGATGGCAGCCACCAGCATTAAGGGCAGCATTAACAGAAACAGTTAACAGTAGCAGTCACAGCTGCATAGTAATGGGAGCCAGAAGAACAGGCACATAGCAGGAAGCTATGGAGGGGCTGGAAGTGGAGGAGCAGCTGGTTTCACACCTGCCATGGACCTGGAGCCACAGCCATCAGAACCATCACCAAGTGTGCCCTCTGAAATGCCACCCAAGCTTCGCTGTTCTTCCAACTCTTTTCTCCGAAATCTATTTCTAAACCATCTATTTCTTGAAGCTTCTGGGTTGAATGAGGTGTGTGTTTTTTCAACTACTTTTTTTTTCCCCCTAAAAAATAATAAAGGCAGAAAGGATATAAAAATATGTTTAGATAAAAAATTGAAGTATTTGATATAGAAAATGAAACATAGCAGTATTTAGCCTGAAAAAATAATTGGATGATCATGGGTACATATACATTGAAAGAAATGATCAATGAAAACTGAATTTCATTTCTTTCTTGTTGGTACAATCTAGTTGCCTTAGTCTTTTAAGTTCTGAAATAAGTCTATTTCATTTGAGAGGCAAATACTGATGCTATTATCATTACCTTAGACTTCAGACCCAATTCAGTAAAATGAAGAATTAGTAATCACATTAAGGGAATTGGCAGGAAGGTTCAGCCTAATTTATATAAATTTACTATCAACATCCTACCTTGCAGGGCAAATGTAATGATTTTAATGACACAAATGTACACAGCATGCAGGATCACTAATTTTGCAGACATAGTTTTCATTTTCTTTTCTAAAAATTTTAGAAAATGGGACGAGGTCAGAAAACTATGGCTCATGCCCCAAACCCAGCCTGCCACCTCCTTCGTATATAAAGTTTTATTGGAACACAGCCAAATTCATTGTAAACAGATTGATTATGACTGCAAAACTGAGTAGTTGCCACTGAGACCATGTGGCTGCAAAGCCAAAAATATTACAAACCCTTGAACTGGATAATAATGACTAATAAGACTTCACATTTGTGGAGCACTTACTGTATGCTACATTCTATGCTGAAACTTCCTATGCTTTATTTCATTTACATGTAAATGTATAAAATGGGTACTGAACTTTAGAATAGTCCCTAAACTCACCTCAAGGGAACTGATACAAACTCAGGTATGATGACATTAAAGTCCAGGTCTTGAGCAATAAAGGTCCCATGTAGCTCTACAGACTAGATATGTTTATGGAAATGGATACCATATAAGATAAGATGTAAAGGATTTGAGAAGTAAAATGCATGAGAAAAATGCAAATTTGTTAAAAAGGCTATTTGAGGACAGACATGATGTCTTCCCTTTTGTTTCCCTAGTCATTTTCACAGAAGTGTCATAGTTGGCACCTACCAAAAATTGTATGAATACATCAAATCCATGGGCTTAAAGGACCTAAAGATTGCATGAAATTGGAAAAAAGACAATATACAACCATGATGGAAGTCAGATATATTATGGAGAACTCCTCTAAATGGCATTAGAAGTTTAAAATTTGCTATTTGAGGAAGGAGCAAAGCTGAAGCTGTCCATCATGCCTCTGGGTGAGGGAACAGGTCTGAGTGGAATGAAGCTTCGGCCTCGCTACAGAAACTGTCCTCCAAAACACAGCTTGACATTCCAGGTTGTTCCCTGAGGCATATAATACTTACTGCCATACATCTAAGCAGAGCTGGGAATACAAGTACTAACTACTCTTTCTGCACACATTCTCCTGTGAGAAGACCATCTGGACAAGGTGTTCACTTTCTAACTGGAAAATATCATGACTTATTCCTCTGGTCACGTCTCATTTTAAGCCCTTGTTTGAAAAATTCCTAACTTCTTGTAATACGTCTCTAGTCAATCTCAGAAGGTCAAATCCTGACCAGCCAGGGTACTGAGTGATGTCATGTAAGTACCATGTATTAGAGTGAGAGATCCCCAAAACAATTAACAGAATTCAGGGGTTGCCAGGGTTGGTTAACTACTTCTTTTCTTATGTTCTCTAATTTTACACACCTATCATTTTGAAACTACTTTTAAATATATTTTTATTGATTTCAGAGAGCAAGGGAGAGGGAGAGAGAGATAGAAGCATCAATGATGAGAGAGTATCATTGATCAGGTGCCTCCTTCCTGCCCTCTATTGGGGATCAAACCCATAACCGGAGCATGTGCCCTTGACCAGAATCGAACCCTGGACCTTCCAATCCACAGTCCAATACTCTATTCACTGACCAAGCAGCGGTTCTCAACCTGTGGGTCGCGACCATCAGAAAACACATATAGCTTATCAGATATTTACATTATGATTCATAACAGTAGAAAAATTACAGTTATGAAGTAGCAATGAAAATAATTTTATGGTTAGGGGTCACCACAACATGAGGAACTGTATTAAAGGGTCGCCGCATTAGGAGGTTGAGAACCACTGAGCTAGGGCTTGAAACTACTTTTAAATGGAAGGTATTAATCCCCATCTGCAGCAGTACCCCTTCAATGACTCAAAATAGTTTACCCTTTAACCTTGACCCAACTCAGCTCAACGCTTTTATACTAAGGGGCATGTGTTGTGACCACGATGTTATAGAAAAACTCAAATGGACTCCACTTACTCTCCTTGGTCTAATCCCCAGAATTTTTCTTTATATCAACTAGCCAATGTAGGAACAAAGGCCAACTGTGACTAAACTGCTATAAGTCACGGAAGGAGGGACTATGATAAGAGGCCAGCCAGCCAGTGTCAATATGCTGGGATCATCAAAACCTATTGTCTTGAAGGCAGTACAGTCCATGCTTTTCAACTCTTTTACATGTGGAGTGAATATAAGGCAAAACAAACAAACAAGCGAACAACAGCTACAAAAAACAGAGCCATGCAAATAATTAACCTCAGAAGCCAGACTACCAAGTGACACACATGACTTGCTACCTGGTCATACATTTGAATGAGCCTATAGAAGGCTTCCATTCCTAACATATTGAGGCAATGGAGGTCCTGGATTGCATGAAATAAAACACAGCCAGTTAGATACGCATATGCACTTGGATTAAAAATACATATTCTAGGAAGTTTTAGACTAGTTTTGAATCTTAGAATGCAGCTGAAACATCTTCAAAATTGATTTCTGTCTGGTTGTCCCCTTTCAAAACCACATGCCATCCCAATGGTTCAGAGTTCTCAGAACAAAATGGCACTCTCCCTCCCCTGCATTTAATTTTGAGCACTGAGACCACCTGAATCTACACAGCTTTGACTATCGGAATTGAGATCTGAAACCACTTGTGTCAATATGATTTCCTATTTGTTCCAGGAGATTCTTGGTCAGGAAGATAAGGCTGTAAACCAATAAATAAATTTACTATTGGTTCCAGGAATTTCCTAAAGCCAGTGAATTTAAATGAATAGTTTGCTCATCTGGGCAAACAGCCCCAACACTAGGAACAATGGGTTGTTCATTTGACCAAACAATTCACTTATGGAACAACTATTTATCTAACTTCCCTCCGTAACCCTTGCTTCACTATGTCCACCCAATCAAAAACACTATATAATATACTGTACCCAATCCCAATCAGATACTGCATTGGAAGACCTGCCTTAAGTGGCTCAATCCCAGAGCCCAAAGTCCTGTAAATGTCTACCCCTGACCCTTCCTTTCTGAGACACTACTAAGACCAGGAAGGAGATCATCTCTCTTACTGAAGTAGGTTTAATAAACTATTTTTTTTATTAAATCTTTATTGTTCAGATTATTACATTTGTTCCTCTTTTTTCCCCCCATAACTCCCCTAGTTCCCGCCCCACCCTCCGCCCTCACTCCCCACCCACTGTCCTCATCCATAGGTGCACGATTTTTGTCCAGTCTCTTCCCGCATCTCCCACACCCCTTTCCCCCCCAAGAATAGTCAGTCCAATCCCTTTCTATGTCCCTGATTCTATTATGATCACCAGATTATTTATTCACTTTATTCTTAGATTCACTTGTTGATAGATGCATGTTTGTTGTTCATAATTTGTATCTTTACCTTTTTCTTCTTCTTCCTCTTCTTAAAAAATACCCTTCAGCATTTCATATAATACTGGTTTGGTGTTGATAAACTCCTTTAGCTTTTTCTTATCTGTGAAGCTCTTTATCTGACCATCAATTCTAAATTATCGCTTTTCTGGGTAGAGGAATTTTGGTTGTAACATCTTGCTATTCATCACTTTGAATATTTCTTGCCACTCCCTCTGGCCTGAAAAGTTTCTGTTGAGAAGTCAGCTGACAGTCTCATGGGAGCTCCCTTGTAGGTAACTAACTGCTTTTTTCTTGCTGCTTTTAAGATTCTCTCTTTCTCTTTAACCCTTGCCATTTTAATTATGATGTGGCTTGGTGTGGGCCTCTTTGGGTTCCTTTTGTCTGGGATTCTCTGCACTTCCTGGACTTGTAAGTCTATTTGTTTCACCAGGTAGGTGAAAAAAGTTTTCTGGTGGGAGTCTGTATAATATTCTTTATTTCAGTCGGTGTATGCTTAGTTTCTAGTTGGTTCTTTATCACAGCATCAAGGGTCTCATTAGATTTCTTGTAGATCTCAATAGCTTTATCGGCGGCTTCTAGACAGTTCTTGAGAGCCCTTAAAAGTGTGGTTCTGAACTCTATATCCTCCATGGACAATTTTGTCCTGTTTCTTTTATTTATTATTGATTGATTTATTATTTATATAATATTCCTATTTAACACAAACTCTGGAATTAACTATGTCTTAATTGTTTTTGCTCAAAAGAATGACTCAAGAAACATCCTGGCACTAAAATCTGTTTGCTTTGCTGTGTTTAAAATGTAGGTATTCTTCCTATTTGGGTCCGGTGAGATGAAAAGATCAGATGATTGCCATTGAAGAGATAATTTGTTACAGCTCCCTTTGAAGAGTGCATGCCACACAGGGTCACATGGAGAAGCACGGGGCTCACCAGGAGGCAGGAGTGAAGGAGGGGAAGCCAATCGGGAGCCGTTATCATGATTTCCACGGGAAAGGCCAGGCACAGCAGGGATAAGCAGGGTTAGGATGGGCGAGTTTGAATGATTTCTGGCTATAGCCCCTCTAGGTTTAGGGGCGGTCTCTAATTGGCCCCTCGGGAATGATGCGAGCAGAGCAATGTTGTCTACTGGAGGATAAAAGCCAGATAGAAGGAATGGTTCTGAGTATGGGCTCTAGATTGGTTAGTTCGCCTTTGAAAGTCATGCTCCTGGGCCAATCATTTGCTATCTCTAAGAACTAGAGCAGTCTCTCCCCTGTCAGTGAGGGCTCAGATACCAGAGCATCATAAATCTAGAAATTCAGAGAATATAGCAAATGCTTAACATGTTTTATTGGGTTATAACTTATAGTAAAATAAAGAAATATTAAATGTACAGCATAATAAGTTGTTTTTATTTGTACACACCCATGTGATCATCACCGAAATCAATGTTAAGACATTGCCAATACTCCAAAAGATTCCACTGAGTTCCTTTCCAGTAAATACCTGCCTCTCCCAGAAAGGTGAACATTCTTGTGAGTTCAGCCACTATAACTTAGAATTGTCTATCTTGATTTCCGTGTAATTGTGATAAGACAAACTTTGGAAAATCTACCTAAATTGCCTAAGAAAATGACAAAGGTAAAATCATGCCAATAAGAGAGAATGTAAAGTTGTTTTTCATTACAGAAAATGAGATTTACCTAGTCATCCGAAAAAGAAAAGTGATTCTTTTAGTAAGTTCTCCCTGAAACCCAGAGGTGGATATTATGACTTGTGAATTATCTTATAAGACAGAATCATTGGTAAGGTCTAAATGCTGATGAACAGAAAAAAATATAACAACTGCAAAAGAATTCCCACATTGTTTTCTCACAATTCCTAATTTGTATGTAATATCTATCTATCTATCTATCTATCTATCTATCTATCTATCTATCTATCATCTATCATCTATCTATCTATAAAAGGCTAATATGCTAAGTGTCCCTCTGCCCATTCTCTATGACACGCACTGACCACCAGTGGGCCGATGCTCAACACTAGAAATGCCAAGCTGCAGCGACTTGGCAGTGGTGGTTCTCAAGTGATGCACCCTGAAGAGAAGAAGGGAGCCTGATTCCTCATCAGGCCACACTATTCCACCTTCAGCCGTGGGTTATGTTGTTGCTGGGGCACTGTCAGCCCCAAATCTGGTTTACTGCCCTGTATGACAGCAACTTTGCAGAGTGCTCTCTCACATTCTGGGATGTGAGATCCCCTCGGGGGATGTCAGAGAGCCAGTTTTGGTCTCACACCCACAAGCCAGGCTATATATATAACTTTAGATATGGTCTTGGACTTCATAAAGCTTCTGTTGCAGTAGGGTATATAGGTCAAACCATAGACCAGAAAAAAAAATGATTGTAACTTATAATGAGTTGGATGGAGAGAAAATGTTTAGGTAGAGAAGAAAGGGGCCAGGAAAAACTTCAGATGATTATAGATCAGAAAAGACGTCTGGCAAGAAAGTATAGAACGGCCAGAGAAAAACTAAGCCAGTCCTACAAAGCACTGAGGCCAGTTTATATGCAAATTGCTCACTGAGACAAGTGAGAGAGTAAACTGACATAAGTAAGATCTACTACCTTATTTTCTTATTTATCTGCATTAGGAAGTGGAAAAGAGAAGAAAAGAATATACAAGCAGATTCCTAAAATACAGGGAACAAAACCCCAAGGTGACCTCAGTCAGTGGTCCTCCAAAAGATAACCATGAATGCCAGTATCGCCATCTAAGCCTGTTTGTGCCTACTGCTAGTAACTGTAATATATAAAATATGGTTGATTACTAAAAGGCAACAGAGACAAGGCCCACAGACTGAAAGATAATATCTAGGGATCAAAAGGAAATTTTCTGCCTTGCAGACTTTGATCTAGCTGACCTGGAGTCAGGGGCATAAACTATTCCAATTTCACTCTAGTCCGTCTGGCTAAAGTTTATTTTAGTCTTTGAAATTGATGTGGTTTATTATTATTATTATTATCATTATTATTAAATATGTTTTTATTGACTTTAGAGAGAAAGGAAGGGGGAAGAGAGAGCGGGAGGGAGAGAGAGAGAGAGAGAGAGAGAGAGAAATATGAATCAGTTGCCTCCTGCATGCCCCCTACTGGGGATTGAGTCTACAACCTGGGTATGTGCCCTGACCCAGAATTGAATCAGTGATCTCTCAGTGCATGGGACAACTGAACCACACTGACCATAGTGTAATTTATTATTTTTAATTGTGTTCTATGTACAGAACCTTGGTGTACTCCCCAAAATAATTACATTTCTTCAGGAGATTCTGAAACACTCTCAATTAATAGAAAAAGAGCCTTTATATCTGACACACTGCATTACCATCTAAACAGTTCATATTCACAGTCTATAAGCATTTTCCTCTAGCAGAGAGAACACCATTTTTTTTCTTTCTCTTTTATTAGTTCTAAGGTAGAAGAAGAAAAGATCTTTAAGGTTTGTTGGGTTGTTTTTTTTGTATCTTCTTCAGTTTTTTCTGTGACTATTCTCTTTCTTCCCTCACAATTAAATAGAACAAACAGCACAAATATTTTCTATGAAGGCTCTACATTCTTTTCACCGAGAATATTCTGAACTTGATGAGCTTCAGAATGCTGAGACACTTAAATTAGGATGTCTGGTGACCAGAACTTGTGTCCCTGTGATCAAAACACAACAAAAATTTTACAGAACTTATTTGGTAGGACTGTATCTTCGTGCCCAATATCCAGCTGTAACACATAGAAAGAATCCTAAATGTTTGTTTTTCTTCCTGTTTCCTTCCTCAAGGGTGAAACTAGAAGCATCATTAAATAGATACTGTTCTTTTAGGATGACACTCTCAACAGAAACTTGAAATCACTCCTAGAGAATTAAAAACAAGTGTCTCAGAGACTGCAAGAGGAGATACTTCAAAATGTGTTTATGAAGCTAAAGTCAAAATTTAAATTGCTTAATCCTCTCCTGGTTGAAGAGATAGATTTTAGAGAGATGAGAGATAGATAGATAGATGATAGATAGATAGATAGATAGATAGATGATAGATAGGTAATAGATAGGTAATAGATAGATAGATGATAGATATATAGATTGATAGATGATAGATAGATAGATAGATAGATAGATAGATAGATAGATAGACAGATAGATAAGAAAGAGAAAAGAGTGTGTGTATTATGGGTTGAACTGTTTTTCCTAAAAATTCATATGCTGAAGTCCTAGTTTCCAGTGCTTCATAATGTGACTGCATTTGGACATAAGGTCTTTAAAGAGGTAATTATGGTCATACAAGGTAATTGGGGTGCACTCTAATTCAATATGACTGGTGTCCTTGTAAGGAGAGATTAGGACACAGACAAGCACAGAGGAAAGGCCATATGAAAACACAGGGAAAAGACAGCCATCTTCAAGCCAAGGAGATAAAACTCAGAGGAAACCAACCCTGCCAACAACTTGATCTTGAAAGTCTATCCTCTGTAAAAATTGTCTTTTTTAATGATGATGCTAGATGTATCAAATTTATGGGTTATACCAAATATCTTTAGGACAGCTCATGTTATAGCATGTCTGGTAGCTACAATGGAATTCCAAACGGATAGATTATTATATATATCCTATATAATAAAAGGCTATTATATGCAAATGTTCATCACACTGTCACACGTAAGGACCTATCAGCAGGAGGCTGCGAGCACATCAGGTGCATACGGGTGGGCAGGGCTGTGTGCACAACCAGTCACCAGGAGATGCATGGAGCACCTCTTGGTCCCTCCCCCCGGCTCCTGCAGGCAGCAGTGGCTCCCTCCTGGCTCCCCACAGGTGCACTGTGGCTCCCACCAGCTCCTGTGGAAGAGGTGGGAGGCCTACAGTGTGTGATTTCGTGCACTGGGCCTCTAGGCCCAGTGCATGAATTCATGCATGGGTGGGGTCTGGCTGGCCTATCTAGGTTGGGCCAATCAGGCCGAACTGGCTGGGGGGGTAGGGAGCCACGAGAGGGTTGGTCGGCCCTGCCCCCAATCTGGGGGGGGGGCGATTGGGGCAGGGCCAGCCAAGGAAGGGGCTTCTGGCCCTGCCCACTGGTCAAACTCCCAGCCTAACCCCTGGTCGAACTCCCAGTCGAGGGAATAATTTGCATATTAGCTTTTTATTATATAGGATAAATAGCTCTTTCAATCAAGTTACAGTTGTTTTGTAACAAACCACCTTGAAACTCGGTCCATAAACAACAATTTTGTTATGCTCCTGAATTCTGGTCAGAGATTTGGACAAAGCCCAGCAGGGATGATTTGTCTCTGCCCATGATGCCGAAGGCCTCAGCTAGAAGGAAGCAAATACTTGGGGATCCCGCCCCGAGGGATGGGAACCAGAACAATAGTGACCAAAGATCCACTTCTAAGGTGACTTCTTCACCCACATATTTGGAATCTGGCTGAGATGACATGAAGGCTGGTCTCCGCTGAGAATGTTGGCAGGTGCTGTTACCACCTCACCATGTGGCAGAGGCTACACAGCATGACAGCTCACTTCCAAGAGAAGGTGTTCTGAGAGGCAGTGTCCCAAGAGAATCTGACAGAGGTTGCAAAGCCCTTACCATGACCTTCCTCAAAAGTCACAGGACTTCCCAGATTTCTGTAGAGTGCATGAAAATATCATCACTACCAAATTCACTCTATTCATTCCTTTATCTTTCATTCTTTGGCTACAGTGTAATACAATAACTAAAGCATGGCTTTGGAATCAGAATGACCAAGGATGCCCCCCGACTCCTGGTTCCAATAGTCAAAGTCAATGTGATAACTTACTTAATACCAAGGAGTCAGATATTTTTTGTTCAAGTATTGTTATATGAAAGTTAAATAAAATCATCTTTTTTTAAAAACAGGGCATTATAATTTTTCAGTAGTTCATAGTATATAATGGCAAATGAACAATACACAGCATGTTATCCAATAAAAGGGTAATATGCTAATTAGGCCAAGAGACCTTCCGAACAAGCCAAGGTGGTGGGGCCAAGGCGAGAAAGGGATGTCCAACTGGATAGGCCTAAACCTGCAGTCAGACATCTCCCAAGGGGTCCCAGATTGGAGAGGATGCAGGCCGGGCTGAGGGACAACACCCCCCCCCCACACACACACACAATAATTTCATGCACCAGACTACTAGTTGAAGATAAGTATATATATTTGTTATCTAAAAGGACTATCCTGTAGGAACATAATCCCAGGACATGTATAAAGGCCATTGGCTAATTTAAGAGCAAACTGAATGTAGAGTAATCGGTACACTTGGGAATAGGGTTTACTAAAATGGGCACTGACTAGACATTAAAAATCTTGACTCTCCTCTTGGTTCTGCTACTTAGAAACTCGCCTAATCTTGAATTAAGTTATTTTATGACTCTGGGCTTCAGTTTCTTTATCTAGAAAGCAGGTATCAGAACATTGCTATATTCACCTCATCAAAAATTGTGAGGGTCAAATGAGAGTTTGGATTGGAAGAGACCTTGAAAATTCTAAGGCACTGTGGAAATATCAAATCATGCTGTTTAAAAAATTACAGTTAGAGCCCAAGTAGAGAAAACTAAACTCACAAAGCAAATGCCTTGTTTTTAGGCTAAAACATTAGCATTTTGTTTATAGCAAGAGCATTTTCACACTACAGGGAGGATACTAATTAACAACCTGCAAAAGCTAAATGATAACTTTTCTGGTTTATTATAGAAACACTGCAATGTAAACCTACACAAGAAAATGTGTGTTAAATTCCTATCAGCACTTTGTTCTATGATTTTCTGCTCACTGATTATGGATTGTAGCTATTTATTGTATAAATGCACATTGTTCAGAAATATTTTATGCTCATTTAAAGCAGGCATTCTATGACTTATTTTCTTTGGGGCATAGCTGTTGAATTTAGATTATGTCTTATGTTAGAGCAAAATATTATTTTTAAATATACAGAGAGAGGCATAGTAAGCTATAAGAAAATACAATATGCACAAGTAGCATTTTCAAAATTCTTATTTTCCATTAATATGGAATTAAATACAAAATATAGCCTCACATAAAATTTAGGCCAAATGTCATCGTTAAGCATGCTGAGAATGTCTCTACAAAACTCCAATTCTCCAATTTTGGACAAATATCATGATTCATAAACACATAATGAAAAATAACTCCAGCTAATGTTTTTGATAAAAACTTATATGCTAGGCACTGTGTTACATGGTTTATATGCTTTAATTCTCAAAACAAATCTGCAATGCATGTATTATTAAAATTCTACTTTTGCAGGTCAGCAAATTCAGTTCAGAGTGTTTATCTGTCAGGGTTCATCAGAAGAAACAAACAAAAATTAAATCCCGCTAAGTCATTCGCAGGTTAAAGAAACAGTGGGCATTTTAAAAAGATAATGGTAAGCAGTATATGAAAAGCAGCAAGCACATTTGTTTTAAGAAACTTATAGTTGAAATACTTATATAAGAAATTTTTAAAAGCCTCAAAATTAATGAGCTAAGTATTCACACTAAGAAGTTAGGTGGGCTACCTGAAGAGATAAATAAAATAGAAGGAAAGAATAATAAATATAAAACCAGAAATTTTTTAACAAGTTTTTAAAAAAAATTAACAAAGAAAAAGTTGATCATTTAAATAAATTTTTCAACAAAATAAAGTTACCTCTGTTAATTCTGTGTGAGAGAATAATAAAAACATTATTATAAAGAAAAGGGAATAGAGTCATAGATCATATAAAAAATAAAGAGATCAGGGGATAGTATTAACAATTTTATGCCATTCCTAAAAAATATATAATTTACCAAGAAGAAATTAAAATCTGAAGAGTTGTAAAATTAATCAACCTGAAGCAGAGGTCAAAAAACCATTTCTATAAACATTACTCCAGGCCCTGTTTGTTTTAAAAGATAAGCACGAACAAACTTTCAACAAATTTTTGTACCTATTCTCTCAGGTAACAAAAAAGGGGGATTACTCCTCAGTTCAAACTATAAGCCCAATATGATGCTTATACCAAAGCCAGACAAATCAAAATGGACCTATTTCACTCACAAATATAGACCTCAAATTCCCCCAAAATAAACAAAACTATCACTATCGTGTATTAAAAAGATAATGTACTACTGTGTGACCAAATTATGTTTATTCCAGGTATGCAAAGATTATTTATATTATAAAATTATATTAAATATAAAAAT
>NW_006296221.1:86905-88202 GCF_000327345.1 Myotis davidii
TATGTAATTTTTAAAAATAACAAACTACATAAGAAAATTATGTAAATCATCTTAATAGATGTATAAATTTGGTAAAATGCAAAACTCATTCATGATAAGTTTTTAGTAAATTAGAAATAGAAACACCCTTAACCTGATTAAAGTGTCTATAAAAATGCATTATTCTAAAGCATTAGCTTTAGAATCAAGAACAAGACAAGAAAGCACATTTATCTCAACTTCTAATCAACAAAAATATTGAATGTTCTAACTACTACAATTAAGCAAGAAAAAGAAATTAAATTAGAAAGGATGCCTTAAAACTGTTATGTTTGGAGATATTATCATGTGGCTATAAACCTCAGAAAATAATAAAAATTTTAGAAGCATTTATCAAGGTAGATAGATATAAGCTTAACACAAAAGTCAGATATACTTCTATTCTCCACCAGTACAAATCTAGAAAACATTATTAAATAGGAGACTCCATTTAGAACTTATCAAATAAACATCAGGTTCATAAGAACAACCAGTCAGCCAGGGGGCGGGGGGGGGGGGGAGCGAGCAGGCGGTGCCAGGCCAGCCAAGGCAGGTGCCAGCAGGCAGAGGGAGGGGACAGCAATTGGGGGGTGGGGCAAATAGCAATATTAAAATATTTCTTCTAATTAAATTTACTTTCATTGTGCATGAATTCGTGCACTGGGCCACTAGTAAATATCCAAAGAGCTGTCCACTATATCAGAGATACAACGATAAGACCATAATAATATACAATTCCATATCCTTTCAATTTATAACCATTTAAATGTCTGACCAGCCCAAGTGTTAAAGAGGAGCCACAAGTTCTCTAATATTTTGCTGGTAGGAATAGGAATGAGTACAATCACTTTGGAAGAGAGTTTGCCTTTATAGTTTAACACTGAATATCATATATCTGAAGGCTTAAGCAATTCAACTCCAGTTTCATACACAAGAGAATCCTTTGCGGAGGTATAATAGAGGATGTTCATAGCAGTACTGTCTGCAATAGCTAAAACCTAAAAATAACCCAATTGCTCATTGAAAACAAAAAAACAAAATGTGCTACCTTCACATGATAGAACATTATATTGCAGTGAAATGAATTAATTACAGTGTCATGCAACAAACTAAATGAATCTTAGTTATACATTAAGTGAGATTCTGAATCTCAAAGGATTACAGGAAGCTTTATACACTCTTCTAAAAGCTAAAAATAACTAAAATATACATACTGCTTTAGGCATGGTTATAGAGGCAATAAAAACAACAGCAAGGAAATGAACACAGTGTCAGAAAG
>NW_006296221.1:88232-92209 GCF_000327345.1 Myotis davidii
GTTGGCAGGAGAATGAAAGGGGTGAAACATACAGTTGGATATTGCTCAAGGTCTTAGCATATGTATTGCATGGCAGGCTCACAGATGCTTATTACATTATTAACGGTAGCCAACTAAGGTTATAAATAAATGCGGGGCATACATTGACCAAAGACAACAGTGTATCAAAGAACAAAGAAAGAAAAATGTTCACACTTGCTCCTAAACACTCAGTAGAAAACTCTCTTTACTAATCCCATGTGGACAGCCAGGGTTGGAATAGGGCAGCCAATACCGATCACAAACCATTAGTCATGATCTGGATCTGTTCCGAAGCTATTTCCATTTCTAAGGGCTTTTGCCATAAAAGCGTTTCTCGCCTGGTACAGCAGCCCCTCAGTCGCCACGTGCACTTCAAAAGAGCCCAGTTTATGACAATTTTAATAATTTGGACACAAAAAGGGAAAGCAAAGCATGAAATCTTAAGGCATCTCAAATCATTTTAAGGTTACATACCCATAATAAAATACTTGAACAAATAATTACATGACACCATGGGGGTGAATGGAGTCTAGCTAATGAATTATGATGCCTATCTCCTTTCTTAGCTCTCTGTCAATGAATCTGCATTTTAAAAAGTCAAATAAAGGAGAGTTTCAGCTAAGACCTGTTGGGTAAAATTTAGAATGATCTCTTGGGCAAATGAGCTCACTTCTGAATAGATGTGGTGTGTGTGTGTGTCACATAAAACAAAAAGTAGGACTGCATTTATAAGACATTTCTTTTTTCTTTTTGACAGAGAAAACATCCCTGTTTACTTTAACAAGTTTATCAGCATCTGAGAATGTGGCGCAGAATGACAAGAAAGCTCTTGCTGAAGAATAATCCTCGTCAGTGTCCTTCGGAAGATTCCCCCCACTGTGCTATCCTCTCCAACGGAGTGTCACCACGGGAGCCAACACAGCAGGTTCATACAGCGAGAGCCTGATTATTTCGGTGAAGGAAGCCTGCTTGCAAAGGTCAGCAATCAATTCAGAGCCTCCCTTTATCACAGTTTACTGATAAAAGATACCTTTAAACTGCCTTTCACATTAGCACATAGCATGTGACTTTTAAGTATGCACTTGGTGAGGGAGGCTCAGAAAGTCATCCTACCCTGGGCATGAGGCACAAAGGGATGTCTTGAAGCCACACACTTTGTATGGCCAGGAAAATATCTTTCCACATTCCTCTGAGGAAAAATAAAACAATTGGTCTGAAATGGAAGCACAAAACCTATGGCTCTAAATTGATGCCATTGATAGAGGAATCAGAAGAATAAAGATGATTTGAGGCAAGACCCACGATCTAAATATATACCTAAAGTGCCTGTATTAGATTCTAGGGCTGCCATAGCAAATTGCCCCAAACTCAGTGGCTTGAAAGTACAGAATGGTATTCTCTCACCGTTTTAGGGGCCGTGAGTATGAAATCAAGGAGTCAGCAGGTTTGTTTCTCCTGGAAACTCTGAAAAGAAATCTGTTCTGCCTCTCTCCCAGCTTCTGATGGTTGCTGGCAACCCTTGGTGCATCTTGGCTTGTACACTCACTATTCTACTCTCTGCCTCCACCTTCACACGGAGCTCACTCCAGGGTCTCATCACATGGCATTCTCTTAATGCAGCGGTTCTCAACCTGTGGGTCGCGACCCCTTTGGGGTCAAATGACCCTTTCACAGGGGTTGCGTAAGACCATCGGAAAACACATATATAATTACATATTGTTTTTGTGATTAATCACTATGTTTTAATTATGTTCAATTTGTAACAATGAAATTGAGTGTCATCACAACATGAGGAACTGTATTAAAGGGTCGCGGCATTAGGAAGGTTGAGAACCACTGTCCTAATGTGTCTCTTTTCTTTTTCATATAAGACACCAGTCATATTGAGCAAGGGTAGGGTCCACCTTAGTCAAATATGACGTCATCTTAACTTGCTTATCTCTGCAAAGACCCTATTTTCAAATAAGGTCACCTTTGCAGGCACTTTAACATGTGTTTTTGTAGGACAAAATTCAACTTGCAACACTTATCAGTGGACAAGTTTGGAAAGAAAGCAGCACTATTGTAAAAAAGTAAAGTTCCTTCCCATGTCCTTCTACTCTGGGAATGAAACATCTGTTTAAACATTCCGGGAATTAATAAGTCTCCAGCTGCAAAGATTAGTAACAAACCCATATGTCAGGGGCTGGGAAGGTAACAATGGGGGAGTGAAATGGACTAGTTAGTGCAAGCTGGTTTGTGTTTTATTCAGCTAAAAAATGGCCTTTAGTCTTCTTTTTAAATCATTCAAATTTTCATGATACATCTTTCCTATTTGCATGTTTACACACAATTTTTAGAATTCTCATTATGGTTTGTTTTGCACAGGCCTCCTGCATTCAAGTTTTGACAGAGACTCTAGTTATTGAAAATGTAGAAATACTCTAAGCTTCCACAAGGAAATATGCTTTCTCTCTCTTTTTTTTTTCTTGAAACACACTTGTAGTCTAGCACACGTTTTCCAACTTTTGATTGAGACGGAGATAGAAAAGTGTTTCTCAGCTAAAAGACAAACTACAGGGAAAATGTAATAATGTGCAGTGACTGTCACAGGACTCTAGCTATGGGTCGGAGTGGAGGCTGTGGCATCTGTCCAAACTCAGCTCCAGGCAATCAGTGCCAGACAAGAACACAAGAGAAGTCCTATACAAGAGTTCTGATTTTTCAACAGAAACCCAAACCCCAAATCCAGATTTGTATAAGAAATGTCCAGATTACTTTAAAATGTTGGCTTATGAAAGCCAAAGAAAACACAAGTTTGAACTGAATTTGATTCTGGGACACAAGCTGCTATCTTTGACCACAGGATGACCATTTGAATGAATAGCTTTCCTTTCGGAAAGCCTTACTTTCCCTCTACCTCTCCTCATCTCACTGCCATCACCTCCTTCTCTTTCTATTAAGTCCCCTCCCTCCGTTTGCTTCCGCCAGAGGACATCAAATGACTTGCACTGCCTTGAATTTGCCTTGCTACTGCATAGGTCTGTGTCCTCAGACATACTGTTCCTCTTTCCTTAATGCCTTTCCCCAGTGCTCCTTGACTGAGGTTTAGTAGAGAGTCACCTACTCCAATGTTTCGTAAAGAAAAGGTACTTAGGAAAGAAAAACAATTACTATAAATACTTGATTGAGAAAGTTCTCCTAACAACAAACTGCAGAACATCAACTGCGTTTAGGAAAGAAGTAAGCATAATTCGATTTCTGAGTTCATTTAATATGAGTAAGAAAGGTGAAGATTTTATTTATGCAGAAGTTTCAGTTAACTATTAATTGGCAAAGGCAACACAGAAGAAGGGAAGTAAGAAAAATATTATCTTTCTGGATTAAGGAACACTCTTGGTGTCATTTAGTCACTGAATGACCATTTATGGACCACTTAAGCATTCTCAAATTGATAAAAATAAATCATCTACCCATAACCTGCACCTAAGAGAAAATTATAACAGATCTGATCAAAATTTAATTAGGGGAGTGCAATAACCTGATTTGTGTGTGTAAAGTTATACTGGTTCCTTTGCATAGAATGCCACAGAAGCAAGTTTTGAGGCAAGACCGGTCAAGAAACTATTGCAATAGGTCTCCTAAGAAATGATGGGGCTTTAGCTTAGGATTATAGTTCTGAAGATGGTCAGAAGCAGTCAGATTCAGGTTGTATGTCGGAAGTAGGGCAGGTACATATCACTTGAGATGGCTTGATCATGCTCAGATATGAGTGTATGAGACGACTCAAGGATAACTCTAAGCCAGCGGTTCTAAACCTGTGGGTCGCGACCCCTTTGGCAGTCAAACGACCCTTTCACAGGGGTCGCCTAAGACCATCCTGCATATCAGATATTTACATTACATTTCATAACAGTAGCAACATTACAGTTATGAAGTAGTAACGAAAATAATTTTATGGTTGGGTCACAACATGA
>NW_006296221.1:93786-97482 GCF_000327345.1 Myotis davidii
GAAGACACTTGATAAGAAAAAATGATATTGTCTTCTAATAACACTGAGTGAAATGATGTTATAGCAGAGTCAGAGTCTCTGTTCAGTGGGAAACCATTACATTAGCATGGAGATGGTAGTGGAAGACACACGATGAGAGTGGAAGAAGAGATGTTCGATGGAAAGAAACATATAACTCAAAGCACTGATACATGGCACAAACTAGATAAAATACATGCAAGACGATGTTTAGGGGGAGAGGGGATGGAAAGGATAGCAAAAAAAGCAGATCTGAATCTTTGGGCTTTGATAATGGTTTTAAACTTTATCTTGTGGGCAGTGGAAGCCATTGAAAGTTTTCTAGCAAAGAAAAGACC
The DNA here is from genome assembly GCF_000327345.1 of Myotis davidii. Lineage (NCBI taxonomy): Eukaryota > Metazoa > Chordata > Mammalia > Chiroptera > Vespertilionidae > Myotis > Myotis davidii. The sequence continues at coordinate 94,143 of NW_006296221.1, forward strand.
TGATCATATTTGGGGTGATTTGGGGAGGTGTACGGTAACAAAGCAAGAACAACATGATGTCCAGGATTGTTGATTAGAAGTACCAGACTTTGATATGATAAGCAGAGATTTGATATGAAAACAGCAAGAAGGTACAATCTATAGAATCTAATAACAGATTAGATTTTAGACTTTGTGGAAGACAGAATAATAGTCCTCCAAAGATGCCTATGCCTTAATCTCCATAATCTCCATGAAAATGCATTACCTTATATTCAAAAGGGACTTTGCTGATTATGGACTGCAAAATGGGGAGAATATACTGGATTATCCAACTGGGCCCAATATAATCATGTGAGTCCTTAAAATAACAAAAACTTTGCTAGCTTCTCAGCTATGGGCAGAGAGAGGTGAAATGGAAGGATGAAAGATAGGAAGTGTGAGAGGATTCAACCATTCATTTCTGGCTCTGAAGATGGGGAAGAGGATCATAAGCTATGGTGACTTATAGAAGTTAGGTAGGGATATCAGCTAACAGCAGCAAGGAAGCAAAGATCTCAGTTCTACAAACACAAGGAATTAAATCCCGTCAAAAACTGAATGAGCATGGAAACTGATCCACTTCTTAAACAGTCCTGCTGACAAACACCTCAATCTTAGCCTGAAGAGACCTATGTCAAACGTTTAATTAAGAGAACTTTAAAATAATACATGTAGATGGTTGAAGCTGCTACGTTTGTGGTAATTTGTTATGGCAGCAATAGAAAACTAATATAGATTTGAACACAAAAGAGGAATCTAGATGATTCCAAAGAGGGAAGTGGGAGAAACAAGAATATACCAGAGAGATTGGAAAGGAAGTCATAGAGAGGCAAGGGAGAATCAGGAGAGATCATAGAACCAAGGCAGGAAAGAACTCCAAGAAGGAGTCATCCAAACTGACAATGGCAAGAGGTCAAGTAATAATGAACTGGGTGCCTTTTCCAAAGCTAGTCTTCAAATCTTTGAACAGAATCTTGAAGGATTAAACCAGAAGGGAGAAATAGTGCTGGCCTTCAGCCCCGAAAGCCTACGCTCAGTGGACTGGTGCCCAGTAAATGAGCAGAGATTATTTAACCCTAATTTACATAAAAAAGGAGCTTGCTGGTATGGCTCAGTGGTTGAGTGTTGACCCATGAATCAAGAGATCACTGATTCAATTCTCAGTCAGTCAGGGCACATGCCCAGACTGTGGGCTTGATCTTTGGTAGGGGTGTGCAGGAGGCAGCCGATCAATGTTCTCTCAATGTTTCTATCTCTCTCCCTTCCTCTCTCTCTAAAAAAATCAATTAGAAACATATTAAAAATAAATAAGAAAATGTCTACAAACAATTAAAGGCATGAATGTGATCCCCTATCATTCTAATTTCATGTTTCATGAACTTGTGCCCTAGTAGGTAAAACTTGTTATTGTAAAAGCATTTAAAGGACTATTTGCAAGGCTAGAAAAGGTAGTGATTTTCTTTATTCTCTGAGATTCCTGTGGCACTAAGTGTGGCTGCCAAAGAGTTCAAAAGCTCTAGTTGATCACTCTGCTTCTTCCAAATGCATAAGAACTTTGAATGACCAGTTACCTTTTTATTTCAACCCAGTGTCTTTAGGCCTTTATTCTTCACAAATATACTTGTGGAAACCTGTCTTATTCATCTTTGTTGCCCCAGCAACTAATCAATGGTGGAAACATATTAGGTCAGGAGGATTGCTTTCCTGACTGCATTGGTGAAGAGATGAGGTTTGTAATAAATCGGTGAAGTCATCATAATATCCAAAACACAAGGTACATGACTTTCAAAGATTTCCATTACCACGCATAGTATTTATAATATCTGAACTTAATTCTGTTAAAACTTGTACAAAAAACCCTTCACATTACCATAAAGATAATATTCAAAGTACTATAGGCTCCTGCATACCTCACAGAGCTTTGTTCCAGAAAAGAATTGTTCCCAGAAAGTACCTTATTATGACAAGGCTGGTTTGGCACACAATTATGATGTATGTCCTTGACTATATTCAAGTTCACAGAACACAGTACAAATTTTCTTTACTGAAACAGCAGAGCATTGTCTCGCCCTGAGCATCCCTGGGAATACTTGGGTGTTATTTGAAAATCACTTTGAGATTCTCTAGGCAGCTTTTTGCAATATTTCCCGAAGTCTGGCTTCAATCGTCTCTTTTGTCCACATTATCCTTAGCCGGCTTCTTTCTTTTTAGCATGCAGTAATCTCCAGGGTTCTCCCACAGCCCACCCCAACTAGAACCTAAACTCATCACTTCAATTTTATGGCGTTTCTAGATGGCTCAGGGATTTGGAGACTATTTCATCTCACCCAGAGAGGGAGAAAACTGAATTTAAGAAAGCGAGGTGAGTTCTTCAGGGGATCAGCCTGGTTGGTGGCAAAGCCAGACTCCAATCGTTGTCTGCTGGCTCAGAGGCGAGTATGATTTCCACAACATCAAAGATGCCCACACTTCTTGTAGGATCCAACCAAGTTAGGCAAGGCTTGCTCTCCTGGCAACCTTAGGGGAATGAATTCTTTTGACTCTTTCTTTGAATATTAGGTTGAGATGTGCAGATTATGAAATAAATCATATTAATTCCTGGAAATCAACCCATGATTTCCTCCACTTTTGGAGTTGTGATGTTTTAAAAATTTATACACCATTTCCCTCCCCAATTCACTTCTCTCCATCCAGCCTAAAAACATACCATCATTTAATCATTCATTTATTCAATATGCATTTATTTATCACTTCATATTTTGTCCATCTGTTCTTATGCACTAGAAACAGAAATGCTTATCTATTTGTTTGCTTGAGTTGAAGGAGGAGGCCACCAAGAGATCTGATTTTATTCCCTTTATGTGCTATGCTCGTTAGTAGTGATATGGACAAGTTTCCAGGGTTATGCAAATAGAGAAAGGCAAGGAGGTTATAAAATAGAAAAGTTTGAACAGGAACTTTACCCCCTTAATGCTGTTATTTTTTTTATTATTGCAACCAGGTTACAAATAGTTTAAAGTGATGATTGTCAGGTAAATTCTATTACTTCTTCATTGTGACAAGAGTTTCCTTGGAGATTACTAAAATTCAGGCTGGAAAACAGATTGTTAGGCTGATAAAAAAACCACCTTCTTCTATTTCAAGCATAGCATTTGGTCTCCTCCTTTCAATACTTAACACATTGCGGACGGATCACAAGAATCCTTGCTTCTTATTACACAGTATTTTACAAAGTATCATACTTTAAAAAGGTGTTAGCTTGTAAGAACATGTAATAAATAACTGCAAAATGCAATGGTATTTAATTTTAACATTTTTA
>NW_006296221.1:97983-127815 GCF_000327345.1 Myotis davidii
TTCCTAATGCTGCGACCCTTTAATACAGTTCCTCATGTTGTGGTGACCCCCAACCATAAAATTATTTTCATTGCTACTTCATAACTGTAATTTTGCTACTGTTATGAATCGTAATATAAATATCTGATATGCAGGATGTATTTTCATTGTTCTCGACCCACAGGTTGAGAACTGCTGCACAATCCACCCTTTCTGCTCCCCTTTCATGAGAGTCATGCCTACACCACTCTTCCATGTCTGTTCCTACTCACAGGCCCCACTTTATTGAGAACTTCCAGAGATAAATATCAAAGGAGCTTTACACACAAATAATACTAATAATGATCAATATTACTCTCACTAGTTTCTACCACATCTCTTGGTAAGTTCTCTGTTCAATTTCAAAATTCTGAGCAACAAAGAACCCCATCCCGACCCCACACATCTTAGAAGAGCAGAGGATAGAGGAAACCATCTACAGCCCTCCATCCAAGAGGAGGGTTATCTGGATGATGGACAATGATTGTATCCAGTTACAGCTTGTCTTGAATTTGGGAAGTCTTGAAGACAGGATTCTTCTGTTGCCTAGTAAGAAAACTTGCAAAGAAGAAAAGATGATAAATCTCTCCAAACAAAGAGCAACATATGAATTTTTAAACAGCCTCCAAGCTTCTGCTCTTTACCCTTGTCATAAGTATATGAACCATCTATATATATATATATATATGCCTAATATGCAAATTGTCCCTATAGGAGTTCGACTAACAGACCTATTGCTCATTACGATGTGTGCTGACCACCAGGGGGTGGCAAGGAATGAAAGGAGACCCCCGCTAGCAGCTGGAAGGAAGGCCCTGGCCAGCAGCCAGAAGGCCCCTAATCAGCCCTGATCGCCAGCCATGCCTAGAGACCCTATTCATGCAAGAATTTTGTTCACTGAACCCCAAGTATTTTACAATGAAATGACCAAAACCTTGCAGGTATTAGGAAACACTTGTGACACTCGAGGACAGACTATGGATTGACTTGTGCCCTTTAAGAACTCATATTTTGAAGCCCTAACTCTTTATAGGCCCGTATTGAAAATGAGGCCTTTAAAGAAGTGATTAAGATTAAAGAAGGTCAAAAGGGTGGGGCCCTAACCCCATACAAGAGTCAAAAATACCAGAGCTCTTACTCTCTCTTCACCATAGGAGGACACAGCAAGAAGGCAGCCATCTACAAGCCTGAAGAAGATGCCAAAGAATGAAACATACCTCACCAGCACTTTAGGCTTGGACTTCCCAGCCTCCAGGAATATGAAAATAAATTTCTGCTGTTTAAGCCACCTAGTCTACGGTATTTTGTTATGGCAGTACAAAGTGAATAATAAGGAAATTGAGGAAAATTATTAAATACATTTTTTTCAAGTATTGTCATAGGACAGATGGCCCAAGGTCTTCTAATACAGTGACAAAAAGTATATATACCTCTAAAGCAGTGGTTCTCAACCTTCCTAATGCCGTGACCCTTTAATACAGTTCCTCATGTTGTGGTGACCCCCAACCATAAAATTATTTTCATTGCTACTTCATAACTGTAATTTTGCTACTGTTATGAATTGCAATGTAAATATCTGATATGCAGGATATATTTTCATTGTTCTTGACCCACAGGTTGAGAACCACTGCTCTAAAGGAATAGACATTAATTCTCTGCCTTTGGTTCATTTACTACTAGATAACTTTTACTGCTGTTAGATATTATTTAAAATATTAGAGGCCCGATGCACAAAAATTTGTGCACTCCTGGGGGGGTCCCTCAGCCCGGCCTGTGCCCTCTCGCAGTCTGGGATCCCTTAGGGGATGTCCACCTGCTGGCTTAGGCCTGCTCCCCAGGGGATCAGGCCTAAGCTGGCAGTCAGATATTCCTCTGGCAGCCCGAGAGCCCTTGGGGGATGTCCACTTGTCAGTGGGGAGCAGGCCTAAGCTGCAGTCAGACATCCTTAGCGCTGTTGAGGAGTCAGGAGAGGCTCCTGCTATCACCGCTATGCTGGCAGCTGGCAGCTTAGCTTGTGACTGAGCAGAGTTCCCCCTGTGGGAGTGCACTGACTACCAGGGGGCATCTCCTGCATTGAGCATCTGCCCCCTGGTGGTCAGTGTGTATCATAGTGACCAGTAATTCCCAGTTGTTCTGCTGTTAGGGTCATTTTGCATATTACCCTTTTATTATATAGGATAGAGGCCTGGTGCACAGGTGGGGGCTGGCTGGTTTGCCCTAAAGAGTGTCCTGGATCGGATGGGGGTCCTGCTGGTTGCCTGGCCAACCTGGGTAAGGGGCTGATGGCCGTTTTCAGGCTGGCCATGGCCAGCTAGAAGTAGGTATCTGGGATTTATTTATCTTCTATAATTGAAACTTTGTAGCCTTGAGCAAAGCCCAGGGCTGGAAGGGCAGGCGGGAAGCTTGGCTTCCTCCATTGTCAGAGGCAACCCAAGCCTCCTGCTTGCTCCAGCTTCATGGCTGCTGCCATCTTACTTGGGATAATTTGCATATTCACTCCTGATTGGCTGGTGGGTGTGGCTTGTGGGTGTAGCAGAGGTACAGTCAACTTGCATGTTTCTCTTTTATTAGATTAGATATAACTAAGAGCTAGTTTTCTTAGATTAATTCTGAAACATCTACAAAGTTCTATCAGAGCCCATAGAGGACCTCAAAGGAAAGAAATTACAAAAGGGATTAAACTATCACAATCAGTGTCCAAGTTAATCCAAAAGCATATATACATATGTGTGTGTTAGGGTGCATGGGAGGGGAACACCTAATGATAAGGGACAGAGCTGTACAAATATACAGACAAAAAGGATACCTTTAGAAATTCCACTAATTACTTGTTTACTTTTTTTTAATATAAAAAGTTAGAAAAGGTTACAGAAAAAATGCAAAGTTAACTGGAATTCCCCTACCCTTCCTGCCAGACATTGTCTCCTATAATCAGTTCAAACATAATTTTATTACTAAAAAAGCAAGGTCATGTTTCCCTTGTTTTCTGCAGTGAGTCTAAATGGGGGTTTCTTAGAAAATTGAGGCTAGGAAGGCTGAATGACAGTTGCAAAGTAAACTGTTAGAAAGTCAAGGGAGGAGCACTAAGTGAGGACTGGTGGTCAGATTCTTCCACAGGGACTCAAGTAAGCATGTACGCTGGACTGCTTCTCTTAAACTGTGCTCTTGAGGGTCCTCAGGTCCTGGAGATATCTCAGGGGACTCCTGGAGGACGTGGGAACCCTATCTGTACCTAATGTTCCCCCGGGGCCCCTTCCCATTTCTCTGAAATGTGTGTGTGTGGTTAATCCTCACCTGAGGATATTTCTCCCATTGATTTTTAGAGTGAGAGAAAGGGAAGGGAAAAGTGAGAGAAACATCAATGTGAGAGAGACACATCAATCGGTTGCCTCCCACATGCCCCAACCAGGACCAAGGAGCAAACCTGCAACCATGGTACCTGCCCTTGGCTGGAATTGAACCTGGAACCCTTCAGTAGGCGGGCTGATGTTCTAACCACTGAGCAACCAACCAGGGCTCTCTGAAATGTTTTAAAACCAATTGTGGTAGGCAGTTTGATGGCTCCCCAAAGATATCCACCTCCTATTCTCCAGACCCTGTGAATATTCCCTTACATGGCAAAAGGGGCTTTGCTGATGTGATTCAGGATTTTGTGACAAGGGAGTTATCTTAGGAAATGTAATCACAAAGGTCCTCACAAGGGAAGGAGGAAGCAGGAAAGTCAGTCAGAGAAGGAAACATGACAGCAGATGCTGAGGCCCACGCGATGGAAGAGGGGCATGAGCCAAGGGAAGGGGGCAGCCGCTGGGAGCTGGAGCGGCAAGGGGACAGGTGGAGCCCGACTGGCACCTTGATCTTGTCCAGTGAAACCCACTTTTGTTCTGACCTCCCCTTCGGACTTCTGACCCTCACAGCTGTAAGATAATGAATATGGATTGTCTTAAGTCACTAAGTTTGTGGTAACTTATTATAGCAGCAATAGAAACTAATACCCTGACAAAACACACAACTACTTTTCTAACTTTAGTATATATGTGAGCTTTATCTGGGGTGTTGGTCAAATATTAATTTTCAGACTTCACTTTCCCCTACATCCTGATGTGGGTTGTCTGCTGATAAGCCCTAAGAATCTGCATTTTTAACGAATGCACTCCTTCCACCCATGATTCTGATTTCAAACTTTTCTGACCTGGATTTCTGGTTGGAGCCCACACTAAGTGTGGTGCGACAGAATCGGTATCTCTGTGCTTTTCCACATATCAACTTTGTACTTGAGGCATTACTTATATAGGGCTTGTCTCTCACCTACCAGACACATCTTTTCAACTATTCCATAAGCCATCTTATTGGTCTAGCTCCTTTGTTTTCCCTCCTTCTTTCTCTGGCTGGCCTCATCCTTATCAGCGCTTTGGTTTGGCATCACTTCTAGAACAAAGTAAGTGACCACCTTTCTCCACTCTGAATTGCTCCAACCAGACCTGGGGCATTCAGCTTACTCTCTGGGTGAGGGGAGAGTTGTTATCACATCTCATAAAAGGGATTATAATGGAGAGTTAAGAATATGAACTTTGAAATCAGTAAAGACATTCGTTCAAATTCTGCACCTTGGGAAAACCACTCAACTTCTCTCTACCCTTGTTTTCCTTATCTTATCTATAGAATGGAAATGACAATGCCCAACTCCAAGCACTGTGGATATTAAAGGTGATGCTTATAAAACACTGGTATCTATGAAAAGCTCAATACGATGGCTTTTGTTTTCATATTATTCTTATCAGTGAACTACTATGGCATATTCAGAGCAGAGGGACCCAGGGTGTCTAGACTGAGAATCACATCATATAAGAACTTGTATGATCCTGAATATTTGGCATGTAGAAACATGCAGGAGATAGGATAGTTGTTTTCAAATAACGTGGGGGCAGGGGGAGTTTGCAGGATTGCACATGTTTGTCTATCCATTGAGAACAGAGCAGAAGTCAGCATAATAATCTCTAAACAGTATAGAAATAATTTTGTGACCACTCGTGCTGTGTGAAAGTGGGGTGGACTCTCATGACAGGTAGTGAGTGGCCCATGGCTACAGGTATTCAAGAGGATCCTCGCTAGCCCTTCGGTAGGAATGTATGATAAAAGATTCAAGCATGGGATGCACCATTGGATGTTAAAGACATTTGAAATGCCTTCTGAGATTGAATTTCTATGATCCTGTTAGCATTGCCAGCTCCAAAAGAGAAGATGGGAGGAAATTTCTTAAAAATGAAAGAAAAACCAATCAATATTGAGAGACGGCCTCAATATGCTTATGGCATTAATAAACCTAAGGATCATGGATGGAAACATTCTGCACGTTGCATTTACCATGGCTCCTATACATGCCATTTTCTCTTCTACAGTCCTGCAGTGCCAGACCCACTATGTGCAATCTGAGTGAATGAATATTGTGAGAATCTCTTTAAGAGTGAAAGCCTGAAATTAAGTTTTCTTAATTAGCTAAAAGTGTAAAGGAAGTTAAAATAGATAAACCACCTTTTCTCCAGCTTAGAGAGAAAAAGAAACCCAGATATGAAGAATGATAACAAGAATCTAAGGACTTGTAAGATGTCAGGACCAGTGACCTATTGAATTTTAAGAAACTATTGAGTTTTAAGGAAGTGTGCATACAAATGGTTTGAAGTCTTAATACAGATTAGCAGATTACTCTCTCAATAGATTGCTTCTCTCTCTCGCTCTCTCTCACTCTCTCTCTTCCTCAAAATGATTCATGAACATCTCATGGAAACAGAAATAAGAAATTAGCAGTATCATAATTGAAAAATTATAGTAGGGACTTTGAAAAACATTATTTATGCAAAAAATTCAATACCAACATTTTTAAAAACCTGATTATACATGCATTCACATGCTCTGCATATATTACACACACACACTCTACAGACTAATATCACAGGCTAATAGCTATAAGACCAGTCAAGTTACATGTTGGTCTTAGGCCCTGACATCAATGCTAGGATGGGCATTCACTGTGTAATTCAAATCTCTTTTTAAAAAATAGCATTGCACAGTGTGCAAAGGGCTTTCACAGCTATCTTACTTTACCCTCACCACAGCCTCTGTGGAACCACTTGGGGCAAAATCTGAGGATCCACTGTATTCTTCGTACCATACACACCTCACATCTTTGACAAACGCACATCCACCACTGAGAAAACATTCAAAGTCTAATCATCCAAAGAGGCTGAAGACGTTTTTTGTTTCAGATAATGATTATATCTAAGTGCTACACTTACAATATTCTTTAACAGACATGTGATAGGCTGCGAATCCAGACATCTAGCAACAGCCTTTGGAGGGCTTTTATGTCACCCAAGAGTGAGTGTATACGTTCAAAGCAAAAATGGGATTCCTGGTAGATTCTATGTAAGCAAATAGGAATGACTTCAGTGTTATGTTTTGTAGATAGGTCATACATTTAGTTTCTAAAAGCCTTTTAAAAAAATGTGTATGTAATCAACACGAAATAAAAAATCTATTATCCCCTGATTCTATCAGCAAATGGTACCTAATTAAAGGACCTGAACAAAACCCTCTGGCCAGGAAATAGTTGAGCTGAGCCCCAAGCCATCTGAATTCTATTTAGGAGATTAGATCGAAACCAGCTTAATCCTTGAACCGGGAGACTAACGTTAGATCTTAACAGAGATAACAAGATACAGTGACAAATGGCATCAGAGGTGACCAATAAGCCTAAAAGGACGGGAAACGCCTAAGACTCATTCGATTTGCTGCTTCACCAAGTACATCACTAACAGCCACCAGCTGGCTCCACCAGCGCTGTGTTTGGTTTGACTCACAACTGAAGCTGTGAAGCTGAGCAGCATCATTAATGGAAACTAGGAAGGATCTACCTGCCCGCACCTCCAGCCCGGTCACCCACTGCACTCATGCACTGAGCCGAAACCAACTGCACGTTTTTCTCCAAAACACTCTCCGTTATGGTGATGGCCAGAGGGAAGGTGGTGGTGGGGGCTGGGTGAAGGGGAGGGGGAGCATAGGGACATCTGTAATAATGCACCAATAAAAATAAAGAAGAAAAACAACACTTTCCCTTTCAAGCTAGAATTGTGTGTGCCATAACATTGGACCTTTACTACTAAGAAAAAGAGTAATAATACCTAACATTTATTGAGCACATACTATAAAAATTCAGGACACAATGAAAAGACTTCAAGATTTAGGCAGGTGTCTCGGGCTATGAAAAAGCAAAAATGGCAAGGTATGGACAACAAAGAGTAGTAGCCTTTTTTTTAGGATTAAAGGAAACCCAGTACTGAAAGCAGCCAGACACCAGGAAGCTGTGAAAAGCAGCTGTTCATCAAAGTAGCTGAGTGGCCAGGAGAGCCGGGACCCATGGGAAAGCATTTTGGTTGTGTGGAGGAGTTTCCTACCCAGTGACTCACCCTGCAAAGCTCATACTTATCTCTCTGCAGTGCCGCCAGCTCCTGGCTCTGTCCCACTCCCTAACTCAGATGTCAAGAGAAAGGGGGAGCCTGGGTCCAATAATAACTCCAAGACAAGCCACTATATTTAGATATAGAAATAACCCTTTGTCTGTGTAAACAGTGTCCGGGAGGCACAAAGCTGCCTGCCTCATCTTGCTCTCTTTGTGTGCTTCCAACCCCCATCTCACTTTGCATCCACGTGCCTGGTACAAACGCCAGTCCCCTCCAATTCAGCCCCGATGTCAGCGACAAAGGGAAGTACTCCCACTCAGCTCTCTCCCATTCAGCCTTCTCGCTCCTGCTCCTTGGAACAAAGACTCCAGTCTCTAATTCCCGGCTTGAGACCACTTTCTTATGTGACACTTAGCCTGCTGTGGCCAAGCCTGCTTGTTTTTTAAAGGCAATGCCTAGATTCTCTCTGTGATTCAAATGAGAGAGGTGCAGACCCATCAGGGCCCTCCCACGAAGCCGCCCCTGGAGTGAGGAGCTATTGGGTCTCCATCTGCGTGTCCCCTACCAGGGGTGGCTATTGTTTAAATAAACATTACTTTGTATTGCTTTTTTAAAAAAAATTCAATAGATGTTGATGCCTGGTTAAAAGGAAAGAAAATTGCAGTATTAAAAGACTAGTATTTTCAGAGTCCTGTGATGTAAATTGCTAATTTAAAACCCCAAATATTGTTCAAGTGTCTTTATTTAATAGCAGGTGATTGCAAGCTGTAATTTGCAAGCTGTAGACGCAGATGGTACTGTTTTGCCTCCCTTTTCAGCAGCGCAGCACAGTGTTTGCTGCAGAGCTGTGCCGATGCGGAACAGCCCAACTGTGAAGAAAACACTCGGGGAGAAGATGAACCACGAAGTCTGGGAGACAAAGATGGCTTTGGAGAGCTTTTCACGTCTCAGCCATGGCAGGGACCTCTGAGCCTGAGCCGGCCATTCATGGAAAGAAGTTTCTATGGTCTAAATACACATTACTTTGTATTGCTCTTAAAAAATCCAATACGCGTTGATGCATTGAACGCAGCACATGTTGGTGGTGTCCATGGGTCTGCCAGGGCTCCGCTATGGTTAAAACACGTGGGTGAGAGAGTGTCATTGAATGGAGGCTTCATTCTGTGGCTGGAGAGAACCCGAGGAAGACGGGGACTGCAGGGATAGAGTTGCCAGGAAAATAGGCAGGACACCCAGGAACATTCGAAGTTCAGTTAAGCGACAAATCACTGGTTGGTGTCAGTCTGTCTCAGAGTGCATGGACCACATTTATACTGCTAACAAATTACTTGTTGTTAGTCTGAGCTTCAAATTCAGCTAATGGGGGTCCTCTGTTTTACTTGCTAGAGCTCTCACCCCTCTCAGGGGAGAAAGGGGAAGTAAATAGATGACAATGTCATGTTAGGCAGAGCTGGTACCTGACGCACTGAGCACTGTGCTGGGGACATGCCTTCCACTCCCCCATATAACCATGGCAATGATTTTCCAGGCAGATAGCATTGCTAACACATTTCTGCAGAGGCATAATTGTGGCCCAGACACCTTTGGTGACTTTCCCAAGGTCATCACACTCCACAACAAGCCCATCTTTGGTGACCAAGGTCTCTGAGGCTTCAAAGCCTGAGTTCTTTCCATAAGATGATGCTGATGCTTCACCATCATTCATTCTCTCCCTGGACAGTTTGAGGAGCCAAAGAAGTCCAGAGCCTTCTCTAGCTCCAGGCCTCCCAACACCCCCAGCAGAAGTCAAACCAACACACAAACCCATCTATTCTCACCGGCCATCTACTTGCTCCTATCCTCACCCTAAGGGCAAATAAAAGCATTTAAAGTTAACCCCGGGACAATGCAGGATTAGGGGATCCCACCCCCACACAGTCAAAAATCTTTGGATAAGTTCCCAAAAATGTAACTACTACTAGCCTATTGTTGACGGGAAGCCTTACTGACACTAACATGACCAGTCAATGAACAGATATTTAGCATGTTACTCAATGTTATATGTAGTGTATACTGCATTCTTACAGTAAACTAGGGAAAAATCCTATCTAATAATAGACAAACATGTTAATTAACCATACCTCCACTATGCTTCCCATTGGCTAATCAGCAGGATATGCAAATTAACTGCCAACAAAGATGGCAGCTGGCAGCCACACAGCTGAAACAAACATGAGGCTTGCTTGCTCCAGTGATAGAGGAAGCCAAAGTTCCCCGTGGCCCGCTCTCAAGGCAACAATGTTTCAATTACAGAAGGTAAATAAACCCCAGATACCTGCTTCCAGTTGCCATGGCCACGGAGCTGGATTGTTTTTTATGTTTAGAGTACACTTTTGTATTTTACAAAAGGAAGCGATGCCTTATGAGGGATACACACACATGCACACACACACACACAGGGGTGGACAAAAGCAGGTTTACAGATGTTTGTATGGAAAAGAAAATAATAAATAATGCAAGAATAAATTTTCATGAACTCACAGCTGTAAACCTACTTTTGCCTACATTTATATCTCCTATATAATAAAAGGGTAATATGCAAATTGACCTTAACGGCAGAATGACCGATCACTATGATGTGCCCTGACCTTCAGGGGGCAGACACTCAATGCTGGAGCTGCCCCCTGGTCGTCAGTGCACTCCCACAGTGGGAGCTCCGCTCAGGCACAAGCCGGCTGACGGCTGTGAGTGCAGTGACGGTGGCGGGAGCCTCTCCTGCCTCCTCAGCAGCACTAAGGATGTCTGACTGCAGGGTAAGTCTGCTCCCCGCTGGCAAATGGACATCTCCTAAGGGCTGCTGGGCTGCCAGAGGGATGTCTGATTGACATCTTAGGCCCAATCCCCCGGGGAGCAGGCCTAAGCCAGCAAGTGGTCATCCCCAAGGGGTCCCAGACTGAGAGAGGGCACAAGCCGGGCTGAGGGAACCCCCTACCTCCGAGTGCACAAATTTTTGTGTACCTGGCCTCTAGTAAAATTATAAGAAAAAGAAGATACATTTAGAGTACTGTATGTATTTATTGAAAAAAATCAATGCATAAGTGGAGCCTCACAGATTCAACCTGTGGTTTTCAGGGAGAAGTCAACTGTGTTTATTTGCTTTTATTTTTATTTTATTCTGAAGAGGAATAACAGTTTTCTTCTTCATGAGATCTAAGTAAACTCCTGATTATTATTTTATTACCTATTACCAAAAAGCCTGGGGAGGCCAGCCTTCTTTGAGCTCTTAGCTGTCTGCTACCTGTGAATTCTGGAAGTGCTAACACAAAACCCTAAAAGGAGCAGTGGTCAGGCCTCCCTGGCTGCCTGTTGCCAGAGTCCTAATTGGTTCCATGATCATTCCCTGTGACTCAGTAGGGACTCCTGATTGGCTGCAGTGTTTTTCAATCCAGACAATATTGTCATTTGGGTATGATAATTATTCATCCTCAGAGACTGGCCTGGATATCACAAGACACTTCTATTCCTGTGTCCTGGATCCTAAATGCCTCACACAGGCATTTAATCACTTTGTAAAGCAAGAATATCCTTGCACATTTCCATATCCTCCCATTGGGGGTGGGGCACTCAGCCAATTGAGAGCTACAAGGCAGTGGGCATTGTCCCATCACCTTGTGAGTCATTGGTTTAGTGGGCAGGGTCACCCAGTTCTGGCCAGTGAGAGATGAGGTCAAGTTTGCTGGGGACTTCTGAGAAAGGTGCCCTTACACTATAAAAGAGACCCAAGGAAAGAAGAATTTTCTTTACCATTCAATGTGCTTATATCTGTACTAGTGGCCCAGTGCACAGATTCATGCACATTGAAAGGTAATTAATTAGAAGAAATATTTTAATATTGCTATTCGCTCTTTCTCTATAATAGAAGTGTCAACCAAATTCACAATCAACAATCACAGATGGAAACACACACATGCGATTGGTGCCAACGAGAGCTTTATATGTATCATACATGTGCAAGTCAACTTAGCCTTTTATCTATATACTAGAGGCCTGGTGCATGAAAATTCATGCACTGGAGCGGGGGTTCCCTCAGTCCAGCCTCCCCCTCTCACAGTCTGGGAGCCCTCAGGGGTAGGAGGCAACTGGGTGATCAGAAAAAGGCAATGCCACCGTCACACCTCTGCTGCTGCCACTGCCGGCAGCACAAGCCTTGGCTGGCCCTGATTACCTGAGCTTTGGGCAGCCCTGGGTGGCTGGGCAGCCAACATCCAAGGCTTGCCTGTGCCTCAGGCAGGCCCTGAGCAGCCGGGGGGCTGAAGGGTCTGGGGGCAGGCCCAGCCTTGTTGCATGCCTGTCCCCCTGGTAGGGCTGAGGGGACTGGGCGTCGCCATCTTTGTGGCTGTGTGTGCCTCCATCTTTGAGGGTGTGGCAGTTGATTAGCATATCCTCTCCTTATTGGATGTGGGTGCCACCATCTTTGAGGGCAGGACGGTCAATTAGCATATTTCCTCCTTATTGGCTGTGCGATGGTGTGAGGGTCAGTGTATTCCCTCTTTATTAGATAGGATTAGAGGCCCGATGCACAAAATTCATGCAAGAGTAAGCCTTCCTTCCCCCAGCTGCCAGCACCAGCTTCCCTCCGGCTTCCCTCTGGCCACCAGCACCCGGGACCCAGGCTTTCCTCACAGAGTGAGATCCCACACATATGCTGCTGTCCACTAGTCAGTAGCCTGGGCCTCCCTCTTTGGTGCAATCGTTTAGCCCCCTGATTGATCTCCCCACTGACTGGTGGCCTGGGCCTCCCTCTGTGGAGTGACCATGGGGCAATGGCTGGGCCCCTGACCAATTGCATCGCACCTTCCTTGGCTGGTCTGGCACCAGTGGGTGTCATAACGTGGTCCCAGATGGCCATCTTGATGGTTGTATGGATGGTCATTCCTCGGTTCAGCCATTAGGTCTATTTGCATATTATGCTTTTATTATGTAGAATTACGTTTTGATTGATTGAGTGGCCAACCAGATGACTGGACACTTAGCATATTAGGCTTTTATTATATAGGATGGGATGTCTGGAGTTGTGGCAGCTGTTTTTCACCCATGGGGCAAAAATGGAGAATGAAATGATGGTAGTGTCCAAAGGGGGAAAATCCTGGCCTGTGATGACATCATTGAGCTGCAAATTAGCAAACCCTAGAGCTGTGCTGCCTCAAGTTTCCTAATAGGAAGGGATAGAATTGCTTTATTGTTTAAACCTATTGAGCTGAGAACACATAAGCCACTTACAGCTTAGAGCACTCAAACCATCCCATGAAACAAGGACACTGGGCTTCTGAAAGGAGGACAGAAAAGAATAATGGGAGAGGGATGAGGTGTTGGAGACAAGTTTTCAGAATGGAGTCAGGGAGATGGAATCTGAGCCCCAAGGTTATCACTAAATAACGATTTGACCTTGGGTAAGACACACTATCTCAGCCTTAGATTTCTAACCGGAAAACTATAAGGATTAGATTTACAAAATTTGTTGCTTCACAGCCTGTGGGCCACACTGGACCCGCAGGTTTTCTGATTTTTCTTGGCACCTGTGCCTAGTAGCTGGGTAGTTCTGCCACATATGCTGCTACACCCCACTGTGTGATATCCAGGCCTCTTCATGCATTTCAGCTGCCCATTCCCTGGGTCATTCAAGTTCAGGGCCCCCTTTTAAACCCATTCCTTCCTACCCTCTGAGGTGCAGATACTGTGTTATATGGCTTTGATATAAATGTTGTTTGGACCGGCAATCAGCCTTGGGATCTCTGCTGCTTCTACAAGTCTTTTCATCTGCACCAAATGAATTTTATTCTAATTAAAATACCAAAGACCAATTCTGAGACATCCACAGTACAAATTAGCAATTTTCATTTTCAAGGAGCATCTAGTAGTGCATCTTTTAAAATACTGAATGCATGAACGCTAACCTTGCACATTCCACTCCATCCTGCTCGACTTCTTATTGACATTTATATGCAGAAAAATAAAAATTACTTTCCCTCATCTACTTATGGGTATTATATAAACCACTTAAATATAGTATTCTCTAGTGCCATCTAGGGGATTTTAAGCTAAGAAAAAAAATTGTCAGCTCAGCTGAAAGAGAAAAACAAGCACTGAGAAATCAACCGTGACTTGCAAAGTAATTTCTTATACATATCCGATAGTGTTTGGGTAATTTTTTATTTTACAGTTTGGAGAGCTGAGCAAGGTCACACATGGTGCTGCATCTGGGGAATGCATAAACGAGTAAAATGTGTGACATTGCGCCCATGCTTTGTAGCCTAATACTTCACAAACGTAACCTTGAGAGAAAATCCCACATTTAAATCAATGCCTCTTTCTAAAAGCAAATCAAGCAGCATTTGTGAATATTTCTTAAATGTGCTGCCTGCACACCCAGTGTCTACATATTCATCATGTACATGCAAGAATTCCAGCAGGGGCCCTCTGAAGCTTAAAGAGAGTGACTGACACTCGGCAAGGACCTTGATCCATCCATCGGCCCCAGCACAATGCCTAGCAGATAGAAGACACTCCTAAATATTCATTTTATTGAGCTGAGCTCAGTCGCCTCTGGTTATTGTTGCTTCACAATGTGAAATGTCCACCTTTTTCTACTGAACTGCATGTGACCCAACTACAGTAGTCTGTGTGAACCTAAATAAACACATTTCTGGGAAGGTTTACTTGTGTGATTACCTGATGCCAGGCACATTTCCCACAGGTTAGTGTGTTTCATCCTTTCTTCGAAGCCTCTGATTCCTATAAATATTTAATGCCCATCATACAAATAAGAACACTGAGTCAACGATAGGTAGGGCGTCTTCTCCAAGGTAACACAATAAGAAATGCATAAACAGATTAAGCTCCAGCCTCCAGCAGTGTGCTTCCACCACTAAAGTGGAATTTCAAATAGCATTTAAATATGACTATTAAATGTCTTACAAACTATTTCAACCAAGAAGAAAATGCACATTAGGCCGAACCACATGAAATTCAACCATTTTTGGTCTACAAAAGGAGCTCTTGCAGGTGATACAACACAGTATCTTCCCAAATTCAAGGCTACTTCCCTTTAAGGCTGGTAAAAGGAAGAGGTAGCTTTTGTTATGTACCTTTTCATTTACCTTGTGTGTGTGTTTTTTTATGGTCTCATAGCTACTGCAGACATCAACTAATTAAACTGGATTAGCTCCAAAAGAGCAACGTCCTCATGTCTACTTATGCGCCTGTCAAGGCCAAGGTTCCAAACATCACCTTCAGGATGTACTGATCTGTGCATCTCACAAGTATTTTGTAACAGGAGGCACTGGTAAGGCAGCTCTAACAACACCATGGGTTCAGTACCACTTTGCACATGGCTGGCTTGAATCAATGTTCTTTCTCAGTTGGTTCATTTGGCTAGAATAAATCTCCATGCCAGAGTGAATACAGGTGGTCAGGAATAGGTGGTGGGTGGGTAGATATTTTAGAATGTGTCTAATCATGAGTCACAGCACCTTATTATTCTACAAAAATAAAAAGGACTGGGTGTTTAACAACTGCTCTCAAGCAACCCTGATGTAACCTTCAATGGACCTTGCCAAGCCCATGTACCTGAAAGTAAAGATCATCAAGGCTTATTGATCCTCAATCCCATAAAGCTAATGCCTTCTAGCTGGCTTGCAACAAAGATTTTATGATTTAATTATGGTGTGTCTCACAATATTTTCTCTCCATTTTTGCCTTTCTTACATAACAGAAGCAAACATAACGTATTTCATGTATGAGAATATATATCCTCTTTCCTTTGCTCAACCTATCCCTTACCTACCCACTAAGGAGACATTTTGCAGAGTTGTCAAAGAAAAAGGGGATAGGGACAGAAACATAGGGGCCAAAGAAATGACCATGGAAAAGCATTTCATAGAAAACCAAAGAACAGGAAAGAAAATAAAAATTAGTGCATGGGCAGATACTGAGGCGAGCAAGTAGGAGAATGAGAGGCGTTTGGGAAAAGAATTTAAGAACTACTATCATGGATGATCAAGTGGAGCTCCTTTGACATTATTCAAAATATCAACTAAAATTATAATGATTTTTATTACTTCAGAATGCTGGATTAGAGTCATTTAACTATGATCCTGCAGTGAGACTGGGCTACATGAAACCCGGGGACTTATTCAGCTTATGCTAATATGGTGTTCAATATGAAAGATGAATAATGTAAACTGTTTTGTGTGGAATTTGCCTTTCCTATCCCTTCCAGGGCCCTGGCGATTATTGCATAATTTGGTCTCTTTTATGGCTAGCTCTTCATGGCATCTTGACAATCTATGTCTCCCTTGCTCCAATGTACCCTCACCTCAATTATTTCTCACACCCAAATTTCCACACAGAATCAATTCTGAATTACTCCAAATAAGAGGAGGGTTGCAGGCCTCTAATGGACAGAGTCAAATAACAATTGAGATTAGATTTTTCGCAGGAATATCCCCAACAGAAGGTATCCACCACTTATCAATAGCTCAACATGTCCACAAACCACCAAGATGCTCACTAAACCCCAAATCCCAGAGTTCCCTCTTTAAAACTGGTAAAAACCAGGCACTCAGCAGTTGAAGGCCCAGTGATTTTCTTCACTTTATTCTTGCACTACGGATGTTCTCTTTGTTGATTTCTTTGTTGGTGTTCTTTTTTTATGTTTGTTTGTTTGTTTGTTTTCTGTTGAGATGGCCTGAAAAAAGGCACTGAAGATAATTTGAAGACCTCATTTTAATTCTTCACAATATCTTATATCATTTGATTATCTTAACATGTATCACTATTTTTGGAAATCGACTGACTTTGCCAAGGCCCTGTTTTACCAGCCTATAAAATAAGGGTATTGAAACATCCCTTGTTCCAGTGTGGTGTTTCAGTAGTGACATCTAAGATATATTGAAGAGTACACCTGGCATTGGAATTAAATTACCTAGGTTGGTTCAACTTCTAGATTGTTTACCACTACTAGTTTATGACTCTGTGAGCCTAAATAAATAACTTCTCAGAGCTTCATTAACAATATATTGAATATAAAACAATCATGTAATAAAGACTGAAACAAACACATAAAAACCTCAGTGGTTTAACACCAACACAAGGTTATACCTTGTGGACATAACTATTTGGTATAGCCTGCAGCCTTCCACACAGTGATTCAAGGACTCAGGATACCATCTGGAAAGAAATGGCCAGGAAGAAAATATGTTGGGTTTTACAGGCTTTGTATTATAACTACTCAACTCTGACATTGCAGCACAAAAGCAACCTTTGACAATATGTAAACAAATTCATGTGGTTGACTTTCAATAAAACTCTGTATATAAAAACAGATGGCAGGCCAGCTTGACACAATGGCCATAGACTCCTGACCACTGTACTAGATTACTAAAGTCCTGTTCTGGATTCTTGGCTAACGAGGGAAAATTAGAGTAGAAAAAAATAAGCAGGAATTTTTAATGGGCAAAGGCTTAAAAATAGCATCACTTCTGCCTAGTCCATGACATACCTGATTCCAAGGAAGCCCAAGAAAATATCTTGTGTTTTCCCAGGAGGAAAAGAAAATGGAGAGTTATGAACTCATAATATCTCCTGCCAAAAATCTTTTTTTCAATGGTTGTGGAGAGGGTCATATGAGACAATGAATATTCAAAACTACTTTGTAAATGATAATCTGTTATGCAAATGGAAGTGCTATTTTTATTATAATTACTATATGTAATGTCTCTATGAATACCTTACCACCAGGGAGTGGTAGCCCCCCTTAGAAAGAAGAGAGCATCTAGATATAAAAAGCCCTTAAGATTTTTGGATCGAGCCAGCCAACTCTGCAAATTATGCTTTATGAGCCAGGGTAGTCAGAACCCTTTCCTCCAACTTAGGCGCCTTGAAATGCCCTAAAGTTTCTTCTTCCTCCATGGTAGTGACAAGGTTGGTATGCATACAGGCAATTACTTAAGCACCTTTCAGGTTATCTCAATAGTTAGATGATTTGCTGTAAAATTGAAGTTTATTTACCATGCCCTTGAGTGCCAGAAACAATGGGTTGGAAATATAAAAATGCAGCTATTCATAGTATTAACTAACTAACTAGAAACCCATGATTAATATTCTCCTACAGTAAAGTGCTGTGCTGGGGAGATAGAACACATCAGGAAGCACATAAGCCAAGATAAAAACAATTCTCAATGTGATCCCTTCAATCAGATTTTGAAGGTCTTGCTTCTAAATCATTTAATGTTTGAGATCGGGTCATGCTATTTTTTTTTCCAACAGCCTTTTCATAGATTGGCATGAGCAGCACAATTATTCCACTAATTTTAATAAGGACTCTCTTCTGTTGGTGTCTTTTAAATAATGGAATTAAACATCGAGAAAAATGAAAATGCAAAAAAGTAGAATTAATTATATCAGAAAGGGATAAAGCAGATATATTTTATTTATTTATTTGATTTTTTGCAAAGTGACAAATTGAAAGGATTTCCTATGAGGCAATTAGCCATTCAACATTTGTTATTTCAAACAAAGCAAGGGAATCGGACATTCAATGAGGTTTACAAAGACCTCACAGAGTGTGGAAGGTGGAGTGCAGAGGCATTTGCAAACCTCTGCTATGGCTAGCAGGGACCATGGTAACTTGCTGGAAGTGATGACCTGGGCAGTTGTGTATGTCTTCGCATTGTATAGAATTGCCCCACTTCTACACAGCTGGTGCTCAATGAGTAGGGTATGCATAAGACCAGGTGTTTTCAAGCCAGTCCACGGTTACTCCTATTCCCCCAACATAATTATATCAAGGATCCTCGTTCACTCTCCAGGGTGTCTGTCCTCAGTTTGGACAATATATTATCTGGACTCACTGTCCATGGATATGTGTGAATGGTTTGATGGGCAGAACTTGGGAAGATGGCACTCATGTCATCTCTTAACAGCCACACACAGAGGCTCAAAACAGCCAAGTGCACAAAGAACTGAACTCAGAGTCATGGGATCCATGGGCTCATAACTAAAGTACTTACTGGTTGTAGCCTGAAACTCCCTGAAACCTAGTCAACCAGCGCTGATTTGTGAACTGCCCGAAAGAGGAGGTAAATGACTATTTGAGCATCTGTGAGCTTTGGTCACCATTGCTAAAAATCTGGGACATTGGCACCCAAAATAACTTGTCCCAATTCATAAAAGTCTGGGGTTTCTCATCTGTGTGAGTAAAACCTGTCTCTAGCAATTAAATGCTTCCATTATAAAGGGTGTCCCAAAATTCACACAAGAAGTAATTTTGATAGAAAACACAGGTTTATAATTAAAAATTGTAAAATTTTATTGATTCATAAAGCATATAGTATAGGGTTATGTATGGAATAGCATATCAGGTAAATGGCCTCCACAGCTTTGCTGGCACATACGCACTCTTTTGTTGAAATTTTCCATGACCCAAATGCGGCTGCTCAGGCAATAACAGTTAATGGTGCTCACTATTGCGACATGATAATCCAGCTTTTTGTTCTGTGGAGGCCATTTACCAGATATGCTATACCATACATAACCCTATACTGTATACTTTATGAATCAATACAAAATTTACAATTTTTAATTATAAACCTGTGTTTTCTATCAAAATTACTTCTTGCGTGAATTTTGGGACACCCTTATTTGCCTATATTTTAGAGGTATTTATTAATTGTTTCATGATTGATTCTGAACTTTATTAATCATAATGATAAAATTTCATATGGCTTAAGGTCAGAGCTTAGGCACCATGCAACCCCACAGACTCCCAGATGGAATAACCAGAGAGAACCAATGGCTTACTATCTCAAAGCCTTAGCTGGCTAGAAGCCTAGGAGGGCTCTCTCCCAGTCCCTAAGTCCTCACCTGGTATTCTTCCATTATAAACAGCATTAATACTGGCTTTCAGTCCCTGCATTGTTTGGTAGCATTAATATTGGAGGGGCATTCTTTTCTCCAGGAAATTTAGGAAACAGAAAATGAGTTTAACATTCAACTAGATAACCGACTGCTCACTTGAACCATTCTTTCTAATTTTAGGGATAATTAGAAAAACCTATGTTCCTCCTGAGGCAGCATCAGTCAAGGGCAAATGATATGCTTTTCCTTTTCTTAAACTTCCTCAGATCCCATCCTCTTCCATGACTGGCCAGAAAAATGCTCGCTAATCCCCAAGTAAAATCTTACTGGTTGTAGCCAAATGTTCACTTTTGTATCCCCAGAACCGAGCTAGTATTTACCCCTGTAGCTGTTCTACATATATTTGTAAATTTAATAATAATGAAATTCACCAAGAAAACATGCAGCCAAAATGTAAGCCTACAGAGCAATAAATCGCACATGTCCTCCTCAATGCCAGGATGTCTATTGAATTAAGGGGCCATTAGGGTGCCTGGATCTGCCTTGGAAATAGAGCCACACTAAGCTGAGTGGGGAAGAGGTTTTGCATAAAAGTCATTGACACTGCAAAAGAAGATCGTCCTTCCTGGATAATAATATTAGCACTGCAGAAGAATAGCACAGCAAAAAGATGCAAGAGGGAAATTGTTTAGTGGGTATTAGCATGTAGGGTATATAAGAGTGAAGATGGATGCTGATGGCTGCAGGCAACAGAAATATTAACTCTAGCTGGCTTAAATAATACAATCATATATTTTCTGACATAACTGGTAGTCCAGGGTAGGTAGGCTCTGGGTTGGGTGATACGGAGACTCAAAATGTCATCATGGGTCATGTTCCATTCAACCCTTGTCTCTGAAAAATCCTCAGTATCAACATGACCTCTGAATAGCAGTGCAATAACGAAACAAGTGTCACATCCAGATAATAAAGCCCACAGAAAAAAAAAGACATGCTCACTCCGAATGGCACTGTCTATATATTTTATTTATGTATGTGTTGTTCATTTATTTTTTAAGAATGTATGCTCTTTATTACTATTAATGAGGCTTGTAATCCCTGGACTATAGTTCCCTCCCTGAACCTGAGCAAACATAATTCTTACAGTCAGAGCCTGCAGCTCTCCTTACCAGCAGTAAAAATATTTTCAAGGCACTCTCAGGATCTTTTGCCCTCAAAGCTCATTGATTGGATTCGATGTCTTTTCCTAACATGTTACTCACAAGACAAATGGAAATGCCCTTGCTACCCTTAGGGGAGTGTGACCAGTGTATGCTGGAGCATATGGCTGCATGGGAAGAGGTGAACTCCTAAAATCCAGTTATACTAGAGGGGGAAAGGGGAAACTGCTGTGGGCAACCATCAGTACTCTAGGGCAGGGGTCCTCAAACTATGGCCCGTGGGCCACGTGCAAATACAAATATTGTATTTGTTCCGATTTTGTTTTTTTACTTCAAAATAAGATATGTGCAGTGTGCATAGGAATTTGTTCATAGTTTTAAACTATAGTCCAGCCCTCCAACGGTCTGAGGGACCGTGAACTGGCCCCTGTTTAAAAAGTTTGAGGACCCCTGCTCTAGGGTAGTGGTCGGCAAACTCATTAGTCAACAGAGCTAAATATCAACAGTACTTCTGCAAAATAGATTCGCCCAGGCCAAAAACCAACTTCTGCGCATGGGCTGCGCCTGCACGTGGTATTTTGTGGAAGAGCCACACTCAAGGGGCCAAAGAGCCCCACGTGGCTCGGGAGCCGCAGTTTGCCGACCACTGCTCTAGGGTAAGAGCATCAATGATTAATTAGCCATTCAGGTCGGCTCTGTGACATATGAAGATTATAGTATAAGCCTGAGAGAAATGAGCGTAGTATTTAATAGTTTACAAACCCTTCCAAATCTCTGATACAGATAAATACTATTATCCCATCTTTCCAGACAAGAAAACCAAGGTTCAACTGACTGATGCACAATTTATATAGTTAGGAAGCGACAGCATGTGCGGAGTCAAACAGCTAGTAAAAATGTGGCTGATTTCCTGAAATAAAAATTCCACGG
This sequence comes from Myotis davidii, assembly GCF_000327345.1. Taxonomy (NCBI): domain Eukaryota; kingdom Metazoa; phylum Chordata; class Mammalia; order Chiroptera; family Vespertilionidae; genus Myotis; species Myotis davidii. Next base: position 119,441 of record NW_006296221.1, read on the forward strand.
CACAGAGTTTCAAAAGAAAACTTCTAAGCAAATGCCCAATTCTGTCTGAAGCTATAAGTTAAATGCATTTTGTTTAACACAATCACATTCCTTTTTGGTACATCATGTGTTCATTCGTTTATTCAGTAGCTTATAATGTGAAAGACAAATTGCCAAGTACTTAGGTCACAAGAGATGGGGAAAAAGTCTACCTGTACCTGCACTCCAGAGTGCACAACACATCAGGGAAGATTGAAGGGTAAGCACTGACCATATTTCCTGATTCTGAGTCATTTTTGGAAAACATGAAATTAAAGAGGGGAGGGGAGAGAAAAGAAATGCAAAATTAAATGCACATATTCATTGTAAATTACAGATATATTTCAGAACTATTCTAACCTGTAGAAGACTCTTTGAATAGGAGAAATCAGCCAACCACAGCACGTATTACTAAAAAGGTGCACACACAATGCCTTATGGAGGCACCACGTGGGCGAACAATTCATTCTCCAAAGAGGACATGGGGAATGAAGTGATAAAGGAGGTAACATTTTAAAATGAGCACCGAAGAATGAGTTGGAGCTCTCCAAATAGAGATAAGAGAATCCAGGAAGAAAGAATAACATAAAAGGGCACAGTAAATAATCAATTCATTGTGGTTTGAGCATCCAATGGTGTGCTTTCCCACGTGAAATATTCAGCTTCTCAATTATTAACTGAGCTGCTGGGACCAGGCTCCTCAGGATGAGAGTCCCTGTGGTCCCCCCGCCACACACACACACACACACACACACACACACTAACTAGTCTTGCTGTATCACTTTAACTTTTCTAAACCTCATCCTCTGTAAAAGCAGGAGGGTACCCTGCTTTGATTTGTTATGAGGAGCTCTTAGGCTTTCACGTCACGCTGCCCAAGAGGCACAGAGCTCAGTGCTTGGCAGGTGGCGAGCATCCAATAAGTGGCAGCAAGCTAAGATAAATGAGAAAAGGTATGCCTTCTTCAGTCCTGACAGTAAAGGAAGCACCTTTCTCAGGTTCCAGACTCACCCCTCAGGCGGACAAGGTGGAGCAGATAGAGTGATTGTGACGCAGACTGTAGAGACAGTCGCAGTACCTCATTTCTGCAACTCCTCCCGGGGAAAAAGGCAGGGGTGAGTCTGGGCAACAGCAGAGCGGAGATGGCAGAGGCAGAGCTGAGGATGAGGATGAGGATGATAGCTGCACTGCCAGGTAATCCCCAGAGGTGTGGAGGCAGCTGGAGACTCTCCCCTGAGGCAGAGCGTGATTTTAAAATAAGGAATCTGGCCAAGGAATCTCTTGTAAAGGTATCTGAAAATGGGAGGCTTACTAATTAACCCCCCTAGTTGGGGAGTGAGGGAACCAGAAGGAGGCTGGATAGGACCCCATCCCATTGCCTGTGTCATGGAGGCATTGAAGGGCATTCGGGGTATGTTCCTGGGCCCTGAATGGAGAGACACAAAGTCATCATGTTGGCACACAGACCTGGGCCCCAGTCCACTGAGGGCTGACAGAGCCCAGAGGGGGATGTGACAGCTCCTCTTCACCAGGAAGCAGAAGTCAAGCTGATGCTGACGGAGCAGGGGTGGGGATGGAGGGACTGGGGATGGGGGCGTGTGTGTACCAAGACCACTCCAGCTTTGAATGTCAATGTTCAACCAGCCAGATACAGATGGCGAACACTTTCAGGCCCTGCCAACACCGGCTCTTGCTGCCACCAGCCTTGAACCACACCCACTGTGGAGACCGACCAGTGATGATGTGGAAAGTATAGCCAGCAGAAACCCAGGAAAGGAACCAGACAGGCAAACATCCTTCCCACTGACCAGGATGCCCCTCTGGGGAGGAGGAGAAGAGGAAGGGGGAGAATTCTTGCATCTCACCTAATATCAATTCCATGGGCACTAAATTTTAACCAGTAGAACTTTGTAGCCAGGATTATGTTTTGTCACAGGTCTTTGTCTAGTTGAGCTGCTATAACAAAATACCATAAATTGAGTGGCTTATAAAGAACAGAAATTCATTTCTCACAGTTCCGGAAGTTGGACGTCCAAGATCAAGGTGCTGGCAGATCCAGGCTAGTAAATGACAACTGCCTGCCTTTAGAAGGCTGTCTTCCTTTTGTACCCTCACATGATGGGGAGTAGAGAGTGAGCAGGCAAGCTCTCACCTCGTTTTATAAGGGCACTCATCCCATTCATAAGGTTGCCACCCCCATGATCTAATCACTGCCCAAAGCTCTCACCTCCAAATGCCCTCACATTGGGGTTCGGATTTCCACATATGAATTTTGGAGTGACTCACAGTTCGTGACATACCATAAGGCACAATGGGTGGATTCATGACCTATGGTGTGCTCAATAACAAAAACCCTAAGTTCTGTGCACTCTAACTGTCCCCAGTAGTTAAGAAAATCAGAGCAGTGCCCTAACCAGTTTGGCTCAGTGGATAGAGCGTCGGCCTGCGGACTGAAAGGTCCCAGGTTCGATTCCGGTCAAGGGCATGTACCTTGGTTGCGGGCACATCCCCAGTAGGAGGTGTGCAGGATTCAGCTGATTGATGTTTCTCTCTCATCGATGTTTCTAACTCTCTCTCCTTCTCCTTTCCTCTCTGTAAAAAAACCAATAAAATATATTTTTTTAAAAAAAGAAAAGAAAACCAGAGCAGTAACAGCTAATATTGGTTGAACCTTTGTTTTTTTAGATATGAGGTTAAGCATTTACACAGATTGGCATATTTAATCCTCCTGAATAGATAGGTACCACTGTTATTTATATTTCATAGATGAGAAAACTGAAGTACAAATTCTGTGTTCTTACTATATCTGTTAAGAGTTAAAGGAGGAGAAGTACTAAACTATCTTATTCAGTTTCTTTAAAGAAGCAACAAATGTCACCATGATGAGGGATGCGTACCAATACCACCTAATACCTGATGAAATAGTATCCAGTAAACACATGTGTTTCCCCGTCCATAGGGTATGCTCATCTAGGTCAGATGAGAACAGTGATGCTCCCAGGCAAGCATGGGGTGGAGGTGTGATCAATGCTGTCTGTCTTCCTTCTTGGTGGAAAGCCTTCCTTTCCCTAAGATGCTACTCCGGATCCCAACTTCTTACGGGGTTATAGAATGTTACAACTACGTACACTGAGCAAGTTAACCCTCCTGTGCCTCCATTTCCCTATGTGCACAAGAGGACTAGCAATGCTAGCATCTCAGTATTGTAATGACGACTGGGGATAAGTTATGCAGAACACTTAACATAATATCAGGCATAATGCAGATCAGATTGTTATTTTCCCATCCTAGCAGCCTTACTCTCTTAGTTACCTGCTAGTTTAGAAAGCAAAATTTCCTCTCTGGCACAAAAAAAATATAGGCAAGAATTTCAATGCTTTTCCTTCACAGGACGTTTTACCAGCAGCATCTTGAAAATCAAAGCATCTTTAAAGGAACCAATTTCTAATAGAAAGTTATAAAATTTCCTACCCCGATGGGTTTATTACCCCTATGAAGATATTCTATAGATCAAATCCCTTTTCTAAAACAATGAAAACAGCATTTTAACTTCTTATCTACTTCCATCCCAGGTCTTTTTAGAAAGAATGAAGCAAAGGCAACATATACTGTGAGATTAAAAAAAAAAAAGGAACAGAAAGTCAGAAATCAGGAAAGGAAGTGAAATCAACTCGCTTTTCCAAATGATCAGCCAGAGCTCTGGGGCCTAAACATCAGACCTGGATCTGAGTGTCTCAGTCACTAAAGCAAAAGTATTTGTATCATTTTTAGAAATGCATACTTTTTATACCTTACATACATTTTTTTCATTTGTTCTTTCCAGCAATTCAATAAGGAAGGTATCCTACTCCCCATTCTACAGATAAAAAACTGAGGCCTATAAAAGCAAAACCATCAGACCCAGGAGTCTTAAATCTGCTCAAGGCTTTTCTGTTACACCGCAGAACAGGGTCAAATTTGAACCACACAATAACCTCAGAGGTTATCCAGTTCATTGATTCAGAGAGCTGGTTTGAATAATGCATGCATGCCAATACTCCCATGAACAGTAGTAATGCAATGAAATGGTATTGGAATGTATTATTACCAGTGGCACATGCTTGACAACACATCTTTCCACTTTGCGTCAGGTTCAAAATGGGCCTTTGTAGGACACAAGTAAATGGAAGGTCAAATTAGGTATCCAGGTATGATCCGGGTCCCTTTGGTTTGCGCATTTCAGGCATCAAGGGTCTAAAAGAGTCACATCATCATCACTGATAAGTCAATAATTAGGCGATTTTTAAAAGCTCTCCATGGTTAAGTAATGCTTAACAGCATCATCTTCCCGAAGCACTTCTCCTCCAGTCATGATTAGCCTTTTCTAATGATTTTGCTCAGCTAGGATTTTTTTAGTGTTTTTTAATTGCATATTTTATGATATTTTAATTTTATGTTTATTCATTATTAATCATCTTTATTATATTTTAATTGTCGATGCAGCATCCTAAGCGGGGAGAGGGAACACTTCACAAATACGCATATTAATTTATAACCCCTAAAATAATAATTAGGATTTTAATAGAATTACTTCCCTTAATAGGCAGGTCTCTGTGGAATGTAATTCCCCCACCCTTTAATGAACTAAGGGGATATGAGGTGAATATCATCAGGCACTGTGCTCACATCTAACCAAAACATTTTAAGCAACAATAGTAAGCCTTTCAAATATTTACTTAAAGGCAAGCTGCTGCTTCTCCCAGAAAAGAAGTCTGAGAGCTACATACAGAGAATAAAAATCTAAGCGTGCCCTATCTCCTCCTGGCGCCTGTTGGGGAGATGAACACATTGGCACTGCCCGTCTGACTCCTCGTGGCCTCCCGAACCACTTTGTATTTGCTTGGCATTGGGAAAGGGCTCCCTGTCGGCATACAATTCTCAAAGCACTGAGTCTCAGGACCATCGAAGGGGCACACCTGGAAGTAAGAATACCCATTATTGGCGGTGCTGCCATACATCCAGGGTGATTAGGGCTCTAGAAACATCAGGTAAGCCTCCCGGCTCACAGGTGCCCTGTGCAAGGAGAGGACTGCTGGTCACGCTGCATAAACAGGGGGAATTAAAGGGCTGGACACGGTGAGGAAGCCCCACTGTGTGATGTTTCCCATAGGGAGAGCCACGTGGAGAAATAAGGAGGCCACAAGGACACTGAGCATACATGGCCCTTCATTAAACATAGGCTGCCTTAGCAGCTCTTGGATCTGCCAATGACTTTTCCTACTTCTATGCTATGAAAGCAGGAGACTTTTGTGTGTGTTCTTCTGGATGAGTGTATGTTGTGTATTGCTGTCAGGGTTTACTTCTAATACCACCCACTGATGTAGCTTTCTTATCACCTGATGGTTTTAATCATCTACTTCCACATTGTAATCAATGGCAGCAATTTTTGGTGCTGGCATTTCCTTCTCTGGGCAGAGGATGCTGCAACCATTATGGAATTAAACAATATTCCTCTGGCATCATCTTAAAATGGTGCTATAACCATGGCTTCTTGGGCATATCTGTTACTGCAGGGGTTTGATGTGTTCTTACAATCTGCACAACTCCTCCAGTAGAAAAGAAATGCAAATGTCAGGAAATCTCCCCATGTAGGTGGCAGTTTTTTTTTGTTGTTGTTTATTTTGTTTTGTTTTGTTTTAATTAACTGTTAAGACAATTCCTTTCTCATTACTTTAGTGTAATCCTTTGGGTTCTCTGAGAACAAACCAATTCACTTCAATGAAATCACTGCTGTCATTCCCCTTCCAGACCAAAGTTCATTGGAGCATGACTAGTAAAAGCGACTGGTCAGAAAAAACGAAATGCAACCCCCATGAACTCTCAATAAATGGTGTCTTGTACCACCTCACCTGTGATACATAGACTCACACACACTCATCTGTTAGGCTAAATGCAGCTCCATACATTTTTATTTTTATTTTTTTTTTCATTTTTAGAAAAGCATTTAGCAAAGAAGAGAATGAGTTCCTCTCATTCCCTAAAGAGCCCATTAAAATGTCACTGTAAAACCTTCTCTTACAAAGTCTGGTCCCCATGATGTCATGAAACCCAGCCCAAGAGAAGAACCACAGAAATGTGACATGCTGAGACTAGAAGAAAACACTTAGACTGCTTAGCTCCCAGTTCTCATGTACCTAATTGAGAAACAAAAGTGTAGCCAGGATGCCATGTGTCCAAAGGTGATTTGAGCACTATTGCAACCTCAGGGACAGACCCACCTCAGAGAGCAGGGGGCAAACATGGGAAGCAAAATTCTCTTTAGCAAGGGGGCAGCAGGGAGATGCAGTTCTAAAATATAGATTGGTTATTTTTCTTCTTTCCACGTATCAATCACAAATTCTTAAAGTGGTTGACCAAAATTTCTCAATGCGCAACAGAAATAGGGATTACAGCAACGTACAGGCTAAGTTCTGACAATTAAGCTACAATGTCAACATAATTTAAGAGATGTATGATATGGGAAAGATGCCTTAGAAACAAAATGATTTAGAGTAAATAAGCAAGAAAGTCAAAATAAATGTTACATCATAAAAGGTACTAGCTTATCTGGAGAATGAGTGGCTGAAGAAGAAAAGGTGGAGACAGAGCACTTGGAGCCTAGGAAAAGAGCCAGGGAGCCTAGTGTTGGCAGAATAGAGGGGCCCTGGCTCAGTTCCTGTGTGTCCCTCTTTGCAGAGAAGGAACCCTGGGTTATCTTATTCCATTGCCAAAAAAACATTTATGTCCTGAAACTGTGTTCTAGCACTGTGCTCACCAGGAAACTGCTATAACTTTTCAATTAATTTTCAGAATAGATTGGCCAGCATTCTAGTCTAGGTATATTGTTAGTTAAATTTAGCTTGGTAAATTATTCCAATTAGCATCCTAGTTGATAGTTCCTTGATTTTGACTTTGCTTATGTAAATATATTTATCTGAATCTAGTTTATAGAAACATTTGGGAAATAATTAAGTATATCTGAAGAATTTAAGCCTGAAATTGGCTAAGGATCATTTTTCATTTTTCCCCTTTTCCTGTGTCTCTCCCTATGTGATGTTGATTTCCCATTGTCTGTCCGCTTCCATCATATCTTGATTCCCACTATCCACATAGTCTCTCCAGTTTAGAGGTTTTAGACCTCCAGTACACAATTATGATCAAGACCCCTTACATCAGTGCCTCATTCAGGACCATTCCTCATCCTGCTTTAGTCCAATAAGAAGAATAGATCAGATAATGGATGACTCAGCCTTTAGGCAAGAGACAGTGACGATGACAAATTAGAATGAGATCCTAATGTCCCACCATTTTGTTGCTTTTTCTTCATCATCTCTCCCCCAGTCTTTGCTACAATACTGTCAACCCCTGAGAGAAATCCCATGGCTTACCCTACTAAGACCCATCGGCAGTCTTCTTGTTATTCTTCCCTGGAAATTGTGTCTGGGACTCTGTATCTTATATGGAATTTGGAACCAGAAAGTCTAGGTGGACAGTTTAAAATGTTCTCATTACACAGTCAGGAGCTCCTTGGATCATGTCATCTTGTGTGTAGTCATGGACCTTGACAACTGGAAAGGTCTGAGGGATCATCTAAAATGACACCTCTACTTATGACCCCATTTATATAGTAAGGTTTCTCCAAAGTCACATATATAAGAAAGGAGATTTAAAACTATTAGGAAGCCCCAAATCCAGATTATTTTCACTCCACCAGGCCTCTTCTTCCTGTCATAACTCTATCAGCAACTAACAAAAGAGCTGCACTGAAAGGGGCCTCTCTAAATAAACTGTCAGAATACAACCACCTCAGCAAGCCTTCCAGTAGCTGGTCCCTATCACCTAGTTCAGTTGAAATGGTGTGGGGAAAGAAACTATGAAGACAACTTTAATTTTCAGTAAGTCTGCTGGCATTGCTCAGCTGGTAGAATGGAAGACAATATCCACCGTCTATGAAACGCAACCCGCCTGTGGATAAAGCCAACATAAAGGAAGGAGTACCTGAGAGCTGGAAACAGCATCCTGAGGGTACCTGTGGGGTATCTGGCAACAGGCATGTCTAAGCGAGGCCTGGCTCAACACCTGGACATTGTAGTTATGTAAGTTAAAGGGGGGAAATCTCATTTTTACTGGTTTGGGTTATGATTGTTTCACTTGAAACCAGAAAAAGACATACCGTATTTGCCGGCGTATAAGACGATTTTTTGGCCCTGAAAAATATGCCTCCAAGTGGGGGGTCATCTTATACGCCAGGTACACTTCAGATAGACTGCCCATAGTGCTTGCCCCGTGCCATAGTGGCCTCCCGATGCCCGCCCACTTCATTTCACATACCGTTCAGG
>NW_006296221.1:128428-145951 GCF_000327345.1 Myotis davidii
TTAAAATGTTAAAATCAAATCTGATATTGTTTTACCTTTTATTTGGTGTGTGGAAGATGTGCGGAAGAGGGGGTAGTCTTATACGGCGAGTATATAACAAACTCTGTATTTTGAGTGGAAATGTTAGGGGGTCGTCTTATACGCCCAGTCGTCTTATACGCCGGCAAATACGGTAACACAATGATAGAATTTTCATACTGGTTGGGGGAAAGTGATGGTCATTTATGAGTCTCTGGAGTGAGAAGTGCAGAGTAAAGTATATATATATAAAAAAAATGGGCTGATCATGAGAAGAAAGGAGAGAAGCTGGTCCAGGCTGTGCCTCCACTCTCCTTCCGGGTCCCACTTCCTATCCATTAAAACTGTGGGGAGAATGTGTGCCCTGGGGGGAATGGTGGCCCCCAGAACCTGCCAAAGTGAACTTACTTGGAAGTGGGTTCTTTGCAGATGTCATTAATCCCGTGGTCAGCAAATTGCGGCTCGCGAGCCACATGCTGCTCTTTGGCCCCTTGAGTGTGGCTCTTCCTAAGCCTTAGGAGTACCCTAATTAAGTTAATAACAATGTACCTACCTATATAGTTTAAGTTTAAAAAATTTGGCTCTCAAAAGAAATTTCAGTCGTTGTACTGTTGATATTTGGCTTTGTTGACTAATGAGTTTGCCGACCACTGCAATCCAAGGGCTTTGAGATGAGAGCATTCTGAATTATCTGGGTAAGCCCTAAATCCAAGGACAAAGGTCTGGTTAAAGGACATGCAGAGGTGAATGCAGACGCCTAGTGCAGTGGTTCTCAACCTTCCTAATGCTAGACCTTTTAATACAGGTCCTCATGTTGTGGTGACCCCCAATTTCATTGTTACAAATTGAACATAATTAAAGCATAGTGATTCATCACAAAAACAATGTGTAATTATATATCTGTTTTCCAATGGTCTTAGGCGACCCCTGTGAAAGGGTCGTTCGAACCCCAAAGGGGTCGTGACCCACAGGTTGAGAACCGCTGGCCTAGAGGAAAAGGCCATAGGAAGAGAGAGCAGAGTGCAAGAGGCAAAGAAGGCTGCCAACAGCAGAAGCCAGTCAAGGAAGGATTCTCCCCGAGAGCCTTGAAGGGAGTGTGGCCCAGTCCACCGGGATTTTGGACTTTCAGCCTCCAGGACCATGTGAGATTAAATTTCTGTTTTTTAAGCCAAAAAATAAAATACAATAAATAAAAATTAAAAGGGGACTGAGCATTCCAGAAATGTTGAGCTCAAACTATTACTTGAAAAGGAAATGAGTGTCCTCTCTATGGACACAATGTTCTCATCTGTAAAATGGAGTCAGAACTTTCTCCCAGGGCTATTGTGAGGGCTAAAGGAGTTTATCAGTGTAAAGGATGCCATCCGTGACTGGCACCCTGATATCTATATAGTCACATGTAGTTTATACTAGACATGAACTAGAAATGGAAGTTAAATGTAATGTACAGCAGACTTCGTTTGGGCTACACTCTCTAGTTGGAGTTCTCATTACTCTGGCCCAGCACACAGGAACCTGGGGGAACCCCCGAGAGTAGGGGGTAGATAAAAGGGTTCATCACACTTAGATTCCAGCTGTCACCCTGTTATAGGAGTGTCTCATTAATTTATGTGGACATTTTATTTTATTCGATTTTATTAATTTCTTATTGAGACTGTTGCAGATGTCCCCCATTCCCTCCCTTTGTGTGTACATTTTAGCTTCACTTTTTACACTCTAAAGGAATTGAGATGTTATTTGCTGCTGTGGCAGCACAGTACTAACACTGCCAATTCAACTCTTCAATTCATGGTCCAAAAAAAAAATAGCAAGCTGTCTCTCTCATAACTTCTAGAACAATTGTCTTGCCAAACTTTTACTTTTTGAGAAAATACCTCGCCCATCTCATTTCTAGGCATAACACAAGTCAGAAAACCCACTAACAAACTTCTCCCTTTAGGAAAACACTCACTTGTGGCAGTGAACTTCCATCAATCTTTTGAACTCTGCCTCTCCTGTGTTTGTGATGTGAATAGACCTTGTGATTAATTATCAACATGAATAATATATGACTGTGAGCCCAAGAAATATGTCAAAGGTTCCGCAGTGTTTTATCCCTAGTCTCACGCAGTGTTCTTGCAAACACATTCCATTTTAAACATGTCAGCACATTTGGGGATAGAAACTTTTTGGAGCTGGCTTTCTTGTGGTTGTCTCATTAGTGAACAGCTCATGCAATCAATAAGTTACCGACTGAGAAGAGTTTCTTTCTTATCTCCGCCTTTGCATGTTCAAGTGTCTCAGAAGTATTGATGAAACTACATTTCTCTTTCTCTCTCTCTCTCTCTCTCTCTCTCTCTCTCTCTCTCTCTCTCTCTCTCTCTCCTTCCTGTGTTTCAGTAATCAGCTGGAACAGAGTGGAGTTTTGCCAATGTGTAATGCTTTCCAAGCCAAATGTGTCTTTTGGTCACTTCTCCCTGTCCCTCTCACCACCAGCTAAAGGTTCTCATAAGTGGAAGGCCTTTTTAATAACAAGTTGAGGCTTTGCAATGTTAAATTTGGGTCTAGAATGTCTGATATCATAAGACAAAATGTTCAGTTAAGGATACAGCTCAGGGTTTCACAGGGGAAATAGTTTGCACTAAAACAATAAACATTTTTTATGACAACGTTTGTGCTAGGTTAAAATGGTGTTCACTTTTGTTTTTTTTGGCGGCATGATTTTCTGGTATCCAATTTTTTTTTCCATTTTTTTTAAATTCATGACTGTGGAAGCCAAGGTGGCAGACAGCATGCTCCAACTAGTCTGGTAGACCAGCTGAATTGAATGAACTATTTAGTCAATGACTAGCAGGCCTGTAGATATGTATGAATTGTATCCATAACATTCCAATCCACACTCTTGCTAGTCTGTATGGCATAAGGGCAGAGTGAACACACCTGCTTCCTCTCTGACATGCCAGGTAACTAGCATTCCTGGTGTTGACTGCCCAGCATGTGGAAGACCCTCATCCTTTGAGCCTTTCAGAACCCATTGCATTCTGTTCCTTTCCTTGGCAAAAGGAAAAGCCAACAAAGGCACAACTCTTCCTCCCTCTTCAACAGCAGGCAGACCTCGGATTCACTTCTCACCTGACCAGGTACTAGGTCTGGGGACTTCAGCAAATCATCTCCATTCTGTGCTACTCGGTTCCTCATCTACAAAAAGGATTTCCTAATGTTAGCCTTTCAGGGTCCTCCCGAGCATTTTATGTCAAGAGACTGATAAAAAGTGGGACCCTAAGAAATAGTAGTTATTGGTAAAAACTTTAGAGAAAGTTAAAGAAACAGAAGCAATTGAGAAGAAGCATGAAATATTAATATCAAAGCAACCATAGGACTACTCTTACTATTGTTAAACTGTCTCATTAACAGAGTAGAAATGTGGCACCTGTAGATAGTTCTATGTGTTGTAACTAGGATTGTCTAAAAATGACTCCGGAGGTTTTCTCTGAACTGTCTGAACAATGAGCTGGCTAAGCCCTGGGACTAAGCCTATTTCCCAGCAAGAAGAGCCTCCCTATAACTCAGCTGCCCAATGGACTAGGTCCTCCCCCAGCAGGGGGGCCTGCAATGACCCACAGGCCCCCAAATCTCTATGAAGCCAGTTTTCCCAGAGAACCCCTGGAAATAGCAGCACCCAGATCCAGAGCATCTGGATTCCATGCAGTGTATCTGTCTTCTCCCTCCACACCACACCCACTTGCCAAAGCTACTTTCCCACGTTATTTCTAGAGTCTCTGTCCTAGTCCATTTGGGCTGCTGTACCAAAATACCATGGATGGGTAGCTCATAAACAACAGAAATTTATTTCTCACCGTTCTGGGGACTGGAAGTCTAAAATCAAGGCATCAGCACAGTCGGTACTGGGGAGAGCTATCTCGCTGGTCCATATGTGTCTTCACATAGTGGAAGAGTGAAGGATCTCTGTGGGGCCCCTTTGTAAAAGCACTATCCCATTCATGAGGGCTCCACCCACATGACTTAAACACCTCCCAAGGGTCCCACCTCCTATACCTCCTAGGCCAGAGATGGCGAACGTTTTGAGCTGGGCGTGTTAGCATTTTGAAAAACCCTAACTTAACTCTGGTGCCATGTCACATATAGAAATTTTTTGATATTTGCAACCATAGTAAAACAAAGATTTGTATTTTTGATATTTATTTTATATATTTGAATGCCATTTAACAAAGAAAAATCAACCAAAAAAATGAGTTCACTTGTCACCTCTGACATGCGTGTCATAGGTTCACCATCACTGTCCTATACCATCACTTTGAGGTGTTTAGGATTTCAACATAGGGATTTTGGGAAGATACAAACATTCATACCATAGCACCCATAAGAAAGCATAGTAATAGGGGCCATATTTCCTGCCCTGAAATGTATCCCCAGTTTGTTAAGCAGATTAAACTGGCCCCAGATTGCCTCTCCTTGGGGATAATGAGAAATTTCAGGACTGTGTATTTTCTATTCTTGCTAAACCTCATTTCATACATTTTCCAAATAAAACCTGTTGCTTAACCATACCTTGTGATATTATAGAATTTGTTTGCAGCCGGTTGCATAATTGTCTAAAACTCCAGAATCTTTTTTCAATTAAGCCCAAAGATCCATCCATGAGTTCTAGTCACATCATCTATCACTAAACAGGCACAGATTCTGTTCTCTGGGCACAGCACTCTTCTAACCCCAGGAGGGCAAATTAATTAAACACAATCCCTGCCCTCAAAGGGTTTGGTGTTTGTCATTAGCACACAGTTCTTCCATATCTTTCATGGAAAGGAGAAAAATACAATAGATCTAGTAGAACAGAACATACATTTATCCTCAATGGTCTTTATGTCATCCACTGATTGAAAATAAATCATGAACCAAGCATTCTACTCGCCACTTTATAGACAGTGTTTTACAGAATTCTCACACTCACCCTCTGATGAGAGCACTGGGGTCCAGAAAGGTTAAATAACTTGCCTGAGGTCACCCAGCTCGTGAGTGATGAATAAGAGTTTTGAACTCAGCTCTGCTCTCCTCATAATAAGTTATCCTGCGTCCTAAACAAATGGAATCGCTAAAGGGAGATGCAGAGCAGATGAATTGGGCTGGACCTAACACCCGCACACTCGGTCTATTTTTCTGCAGTCACTAAAAGAGTGCCCCCAGGGCCTGCGAGCCTGCAGGAGTCTCTGTAAGTGACTCATTTATTTCCAAGGAGTGACTTAGTCATTAAGGAAGAAAACAAGCAGAGCAGAGCCAGACACACAAATCACGTGCCAACGCATCCTTGTCCACCACTGATCAGCACTCATAAAGCTGATGTTTAAAACCCTGCCGTATTCCAAATACTGAAAGTATAACTTGGTTTTATATGGAGACGAATAAGGGCAGAGTTTCTGAAGATATAGCCAAGTCTGAAAACTATGTGAATGAAATAAAGTGATATTTTTTGAATTTTTGCATGAACCTGTTTATATAGACTTCCACATATTGTTTTTAGGGGTCTGTGACACAGTTCCCTTAAAACAGCTCTAAAAAAAAGCAAAACTAAATAAATGACTAAGTGCTGCAAATCACTTGAATGTACTTTATAAATTCCATTAATACAACCATCAACAATAAAGATATTAACCCAAAGAGAGGAGGAATGGAACTCACATCTGTTCACAACCAGCTGTGTCCTGGGTACAATGCCACTTAATCTTCAGAGGGTGAACACTTGTGTTTATTTTTTTTACTTTCCTCTCCTTATGTTTAAGTAATTCTCCCCCAATGAGTCGTGCTGGCTGGCCGAGCCTGCCTCTCAATTTGAAGCTGCAACCCTTGCAGCCCAAGTCAAGCATGTGCTCCAGTTTCAGGCAACCACTTGTGCCCTGCCCCGGAGCTTGAGCAGGAAGCAGTGAGAGACAGAAGCAGTGATGATAGTGCTCCTTCCCGACCAGCCTTGTAGCTTGACTCTGCAGCTGTTGCTCTTTCTGCACAACCTTCATGCCTGGTTCTCCATCACATCAGGTGATTCTTTCAATAAAATAAAACTTTTCTGCTTAACTCAGCTAGACTTGGTTTCTGTTGCTTGCAACTCAGAACCCTGACTGACCCACCTTACAACAATCTATCCTTTGGCATGAGTATTATCACCGTTATTATATTACTAAGGAAATTGAGGCTTAGAGACATGCAGTCACCTTCCCACGGTCATGCAGCTTATAGGGGACAGTGCATAAGTGACTGAAGTGTGGATGATGGACTGTCTCTATGCTTTGATAATAACTACACAGTGGTACCCAAAGCATGTCTGAGTATTGCCATCACCTGGTGGAAGCTGCCCAGGGAGAGTCAGTTGCCCAATGGTTTTTTCTCTGGAGTTGTAATTTTTTAGGTTGAGTTTTTAAGCAGATTGTCTTATTTTAGGAGACCAAGGCCATATACTGTCTATTCCGAAAAAGGATTCTGACTATCCCAAATAGAAGGGAACTTTTTCTCATGTAATACTGTACTTTGATATTCATATTGCTATAATGGTGTTTCTTCAGAGCCACCCACCAGGGCCCTTGCACAGAATGTAACCATAAGAGACCAAGGAGCCCTAACCAGTTTGGCTCAGTGGATAGAGCGTCAACCTATGGACTCAAGGGTCCCAGGTTCGATTCCGGTCAAGGGCATGTACCTTGGTTGCCGGCACATCCCCAGTGGGGAGTGTGCAGGAGGCAGCTGATCGATGTTTCTCTCTCATCGATGTTTCTAACTCTCTATCCCTCTCCCTTCCTCTTTGTAAAAAATAAATAAAATATATTTAAAAAAAAAAAGAGACCAAGGAAGTTTCACCTGAACTCCAGCACTGATCACTCCACAATAGGGGGAGGGGGAGAGAAGTTTCTTTCTTGATGTTCCAGCACACCGGAAAAAGCTGCAGATTTCCCACGTCTCAGTGTGCTGGGACCCTCTTCCACTGGCACTTCACACGGTTGGCTACACACACACACACACACACACACACACACACACACACACACACACATCCCTCATCTTGCATTATTTTGTAAAATTTATTGATGACATATTGTATTTGTTGGTGGTTTACTTGTCCCCCGCCTCCATCCCACTGGGATATAAACTCCTTGAGGGCAGGCATGTGTTAACCCTTGTCTTCCCAGGAGCTAGAGGAGTATCTGGTACATAGTAGGTGCTCCCTGAATATTGACTTAATGGAGTAAAGAATGAATTCAATCCCATTGACTCTGGTATGATGCCAGTTAACATGGGGGCTTAGATCCTTTACTCCTCTCAGTCCAGTCTCCAGGCGTTAAAGTGGCCAGGCTTTGTCAAGGTAATCCAAGAACAATGGTTTTCACGCCATGTTCCCTGGCACAGTTTCCCAGACCAGACCACACACAATTACTGATGCTCTCAGCTCAGAGCAGCTGGGCCTTCGCCCCCAGCCTCCAGCAGACCTCTTCCAACGCTCTAGATGCCAAACAACCAGCATCTCTTTCTATGTGGACCATACTGAGGAACAGCCTGAGGAATTCTCCTCCATGGAGCCCAAGTGGGTGCAGAGAGGTGACTCAGGACCCAGAGGTGTGCGAGGAGGACCCCAGCGGCCTGATTCTCCCTCTGACAGGGCAGCTTCCCTTCTCCTCCGCTTGCTTAGTGTTAAAGGGAAAACCACAGGCCCAGAGTGCCGTCACTCTGCTAAAAGCCCATGATACCAAACCTACATTCGCTATCCAATTTAACTCGTTTCCACTTCTCCCAAAACTCTAATCTTAGTCAGCCAGTCTGGAGTTTTCTGGTCAAGCACCAGTAAGGTCATCTGACACTCCATGGGCTCTCTCTATCCCCCAAAGTAAGAAGAAGCAATTTGCATGATAAAATCCTTATCCTCCCTTCCACCCCCCAAAAAGATGTCCTGGTCTAAAAATAATCCTTTCTATTCTTTTTTTTTTTTTTTAAATATATTTTATTGATTTTCTACAGAGAAGAAGGGAGAGAGATAGAGAGTCAGAAACATCGATGAGAGAGAGACATCGATCAGCCGCCTCCTGCACATCCCCCACTGGGGATGCACCCGCAACCCAGGTACATGCCCTTGACCGGAATCGAACCCGGGACCCTTCAGTCCCGCAGGCCGACGCTCTATCCACTGAGCCAAACCGGTTTCGGCATCCTTTCTATTCTTTAGCTAATAACTCCCCTGCCCCCACCTTCCTTCCTAGGAAACCTTCTGGTTTGTACAACCTCTCAGAGCTCCCTTCTCCTTGCTGGATTGGTTGCTGCCCAATTCATGTGTCATTTCATAAAGCCAATTAGACCTTCAAGTTTACTCAACTGAATTTTGTTTCTTAATAAGAGCTTCCAGAAATTGTGATATGCAAATATATATATCCACAACAGCTTAAATCAAGATCTCTGGGATTCACATAGGCGCAGATGACATCCATGGAGGCACCCTTACAGACCCTCCAGAGAAACAAATACCTATGCCTCAGAGTCTCTCTGACTCTCTTTAAATGACAAATCATCCTGAAGAAATGAATTTCTAAGTCCTTGATGCCTTAGAGAAAGTGAGTTTATTAACCCACTTTCATGGGGGTCAGGGAGCAGAAGGGCTGTGATCCCAATGACAGGAGCCAGGGGACAGCACTAGGAAATGAACAGAAAAGGCTCTGTAAGGGAAAGAGGGTGCACCAGAGACCACTGACCTGGCCCAGTGTCACCCGGGTTCATACTGGTCATGGATAACGTTGCCCTATTTGCCCTACTTTGTCCCTGCATAGGTCAATGGGCCTGAAGCCATTCATGAGCTGGCAACCAACACTGCTTCCCATGCACTCCTTCCCCATGTTTCCTGCCAGTGAAACATTTCCACAAGCCTCCATCTGTGGGCTATTGCTACCCATTTGGGGGTAAATTTCCGGTGTGGGCAGCATAATGATTCCCATTAATGTTGATACTATTCATGCAGCTACAATCCACATGTCCTCAGCTAAAACAGCCCCCCTGTAGAGACCACAGCCCTTACCTATTCGGAAATCATTGGGGCAGGTAGCTTGTTTGCTCTGTACAGGAGTCTGATACACTATAATGGGCTCCCTCATTGTGCTTTTGAATCCTTTGAAGCACTGGGGAATTTTATATGCACTTTTAATCACTAAGCCCGGACTTCTGCTAGTGAGCATCCTGCTACCTGGGCAGGTGACAGGAGCCATGCTCTCAAGCTCTGTGTTAGAGGAATTCTCATCCTATGCAAATATATTCTCCACATAAAACAGAGCTTCTCACCCTCAATGCTATTGATATTTGGAGCAAGAAAACTCTTCACTGTGTGTATAGGGAGAAGGGGGTGGAGGGGGGATCTGGTACATTGTAGATTGGTTAGCAGCATCCCTGGCCCACTCACTCCATCCCCATCCCCACTGGGACAACTGAGTGTCTGCAGACATTGTCAAGTGGGTTCACACTGACCCACTTGAGAATGAGTAACATTAAAAAAAAATGAAAGGAGTGGAGGAATATCCCCTTCTACCCTAAAACCCCAAATGTGAAACCCAGTCTACACTCAAAGAAACCCACATGGAGAACAAGAAAGCAGGTATTTATAGTATCAGATAAAGCATCAGATAGGGTCTCTAAGTAGTGACAAGAGTCAGGACATTAACTCAGGTTTTATTGGTTCCAGATTATACAACTTAAAAATCCCAGGTTACAAGAGGTCGTAGAGATCATTTGGGACAACTCCCCCAGGACACAAGGGAGGAAGCGCAGGTCCAGAAATGATCGCTTCTGAATGGTCCCACAGTGATAACAACAGAGCCTGCACTACAATTCCAGTCCCCAAACTCCAAGCTGTTAACTTGTCACTTCTTATATTTATTCATTTATTTGTTCTTCAAGCATTTAGTTTGTATTTAATTCAATGTGAAGTGCTGAGCTCAGGTTTAGAGACAAAAGGAAAAGAAAACAATGTTTCCCCAAAATGGCAGTAAAGACCATTTATCATGTCATTCACTCTTCATAAGAAAATCTATGAGGTTGGTACTATTTCCTCACTGGTGATATTGATAGGTACAATCAGGCACTGGAGCCCCATAACCCATATGATAGTTACCAAGCCCAGCACAGTGAGTGAAACTACATCTAGAGTCCTCCAGGAATGGTGTCTCTGCTAGGACAGAGGGGAAGCCACAGTATTCACTGCTGGTAAAGGAGGATCACCCATTGCCAGCTACCCATGATGCTCAGGGAAAGAAGGGACATTGGCAGCAGCGCAATGCTGAGGTCAAATCTTGGCTCGGCTCTTTCTTTTGCAGTCTTTCAACTAATCATATAACCTTGCTGGGCCTCAGTTTCCCTCTTTGTATAATGGATACTTCAAGAGATCCAGATCATGTGTGAAAGTCACCGTATGCAACCTTTTGTATACAGTGAATGTTCCATAAATGTTAGACCTCTTTTCCTCGGCTCTCTGTGCCTCAGGTTCCTGATCTATGAAATGGAGACAATAAAGGTAGCTACTTTGTAAAGTTATTCTGAAGGCTAATGTCAACTTTAGTTATTTTTGTAAATATAAATAGTCCTGGGATGTATTTAATGGATGAATGAAAAGTAAGGATTCACATAGGTACCATAGAGATGAAGTAGGACATTTTCCTTCCAATACCCACACCCCATCCTACCAATTAACAGGTGAGAAATCTAAAATTCTAAATAGTAAATAATTTTCTCAACAGTTAGCTGGTTGTGCCTTTTTCTGGCTCCTACACTCAGCTCTTTCAACCTCCTTTTAACCTCTCATGAGCTACCCTGAGCCTAGCCATCAGTAAACCTCCCAGGATGAAAAAGTGGCACAGACTGAACATATAGGTCCAGTTATCAAGTTCGTTGTGTTGTCATTGAGTTTGAAAAGCCAAGACATGACTAATAAGAGAGCAATAGCCATGTAAAAATGAGCTGCTGCAACATGGGCATCTGCTGGGCCAGCTCCAGTTGGGGATGCCAACGAGTCATTTAGCTCTTTAGCTCATCTCACCTCCTCCAAAAGCCTGTCCCTGACCACTCTACCAACAGCAAATAGCACGTCATCCACACCAGTTTGTCTTCATCACATCACCTATTTGCCTCCACAACACTTGTCAGTATCTAAAACACCATGTTTGTTTGTTTACTTGTTTAAAACCTGTCTCACACACCTAAATATAAAATCCATGGAGACAGGGACCTATCAGCTTGATTTGCTACTCTCGTTCAAATACCAGAAGAGTATCTGATTATTGGTAGGCTCTTAATAAATATTTGTTGAATTGATGCAGGAATAAGAAAATGTGAAATCAGATTCCTATGTCATATTCTTGCCAGCCATCCTTGCACCCATTACCTCAAGTCCCCACCAAACCCACATATATGCCCAACAGAAACCCTACATCATTAAGACAGATTGGACCTCTTGAAGCAAGTTCTGGGGCCTGCTTTGATTGGGTCTCATATCAAAATCTTCGGAGCTCCAGAGCTTGCCAGAGCTCTGATGATCTGCAGCCCAGATGTCCAAAGTCTACCATGATGTATTTGATTCCATGCATATCAGAATGTTGACATATCTTTTAAATTTGAGATTTCACTGGAATTCAATAAACATTTACTAAGCACCTTCTACATGTTAGTCATGGTTAGAAACAAAAGGGATACTACTACCTATATGATAAGGGTTGTCTGGCAAAGCTTCCACCCAAAACTATTTCCCCTACTTCCAGGAATTATAATGAAAAAGTATGTCATTAGCTTTGGTTCTCAAGAGTGTGCCATTCCAGTTAAAGGATGCCAACCACATAAGGGGAAATTATCAGTGTACCAGGTAATTTCCAGGATACCCATTGATTAAGAATCATGTAACACAGCACAGGTCCGTGGAAATTTGATAGAGCCAAGAGATACCAGACATGAGAAAAGGGGGCACATAAAGGACTAGAAGAGGGATCCAAAGATGAACCCCACCTATGTGAGGCAGTGGGGAAGATACCCAGGAATACCTTTTTTGGAGCCAGATAGTCCTGGCTTAGCTATCCCCTAGCTTAGTTCTACAGACTGAATGTTTTGTGTACCCCCCAAATGTATATGTTGAAACCTAATCCCCAGTGTGATGATGCCTTTGAGAGGTGCTTAGGTCATGAGGGGGAGTCTTCATGAAGGGAATTGGTGACCTTATAAGAAAGATCCCAGAGAGCTCCCTGGCCCCTTCCACCATGTGAGGAAACAGCAAGAAGAGAGCCATCTATGAACCTGAAAGTGGGCCCCCACCAGACACTGAATTTGCCAGGACCTTGAATTTAAGTTTCCAGCCTCCAGAACTGTGAGAAACAACTTTCTGTTATTTCTAAGCCACCCAGTCCTATGGTGTTCTATTACAGCAGCCAGAATGGACTAAGACATTTAGCCAATAATTACTTAATGTCTCTGAGGTTCAGTTTCTTTTCCTGTGAAGCAGGGATAGTAATACAATCCTCAGGGATTTCTTGTGATAAAAAATGAATTAATATGTGCAAAGTGCTCAGCATTAAGTCAGGGTCAATAAGTGATATTTATGATTATTACTAGTGGCCCGGTGCACAGATTCGTGCACATTGAAAGGAAATTAATTAGAAGAAATATTTTAATATCACTATTCGCTCTTTCTCTATAATAGAAGTGTCAACCAAATTCACGATCAACAATCAAAGATCGAAACACACACATGCAATTGGCGCCAGCAAGAGCTTTATATGTATCGTGCATGCATGAGTCAACGTTTATTTTTAAATTGCCAGTGCACGTCATATGTACCAGCCAGTCGGTCAGTCGGTTAGTTGGATGGACATATGGTCAGTCACTTAGCCTTTTATACATATGATTCTGAGCTGGCTTAGACCTCAAGACAATGAGCCAACAGTTTTAGAAATACCCTTTGAAGGATAAGAAACATATCATGGAACAGGACTCCATAAGCTGCTCTTTCACTGTGCCTGACAGAATTTAAGCAGCTTCTCAAAGTGCCTTGGTCCCCAAGGGCTCCATACTCTCCAGGAGAGTCTGCTTCCTCCCTCGTGAGCCCTGCATCCTCCTGCTCCATCTGCGCTAATTAGCGGGGAGCAGATTGCCAGAGACCTCAGAGAGTACCCAGAGCATAGCAAGGCCATGCCAAGAAGGGGCCAGCCTTTGGAGCCCCTACAGGTAATGGGGTTGAAAATGAAGATGTATCCGGGGAAGAGGAATTACAACTCTGCTGATTAAATGATGAAGTGAATGGAGATGAAAAATGTGGCATAAATTATTAAGGAAACGCTCCCTGCTCCAGGCAAAGGCAACCAAGGAAGGAAGCTGGATATCATTAAAGACTATAGAATGAACTGGCAGCTTATAACCTGAGGCCTCGCTATGACACAGAGAAGAGGAATTTTACTCCCAGCGTTTTCTATATTTATTAATGGTTTTTTTTATATTTTCAAAGATGGCTTCGGTTCCCTAGTTAGCTGGCTCTGCTCACCGAATAAATATAGGAAATGACTTCAGATTAACATAAGAACACAAGTTTCCATGCCCATCATTAGAATAATTGAGCTATATTCAGATAAAGTCAAAATCTATACTTTGAAACCTGTGCTTCTGTCTCTGCCTCTGTCTTGCTCCCTAGGGACAGTGTCTCTGGTAGTTTGCTGGAGGAGAGATTCTGTGGCTTAAGTAGGGCTAGCAAAGATCATGCAAAATTCAACTGCAGAGGAAAGCAGAGTACAGAGCCACCTTGCAACCCACGAGAGAGGCTGCCTTGGCTCTCAATGGCTCTCCCAGTTCCCCTATCCTGCTTTCTATTCCATTCCAAGATTATAGCAAAGGGCTCCTGCCACTAAACCCCTTGATCCTTGAACTAGTTTGAGGGAAGGTCTCCAATCTCACAAAGACAACCAGCTGGTTTACATAAGGCTGGGAATCTCTCCATCACATTCCTATAAGTGGCCATTCACACTTTGCTTGAATACCTCTTGTGATGGCAAACTCATCATCTAAAAATGTAGCTCATGCCATTTTTGAACAACTATTACCAGCCAGATAAATGCAGGCCAAGGGCTGGAAATAAATGTGCCCATCAATTAATCAATCAACTAATGACATTAGGTCAAGGCTGAGGATGCAGATGTAGCAGAGGGAGAAAGGACCACCACAAACCTGTTATACATCCTTCCCCCCAATCCCGTTGCCTACATGGCTGGAAGCTTTGTGTACAACAATGGATTGGAAGAGTGAGCCCTTTTGTCACCTTGATCTCTGTCCGGATTTGGACCACCAAAAGGATCATAGTAAAGAGAGACAAGAAATTACTCAGAAAATATTACAAAGTACTGTGTCAGCCTCCATTAGATTATAGCTGGGGGATAATAAAAAAAAATGCCTCCGTGCCTTTTTTTATCCATAGTTCTTTGTGTAAAATTGTGTTTTTTATCCTGGTGACAGGAGTAATATATTTTCATTGTAGAAAATCCAAAAACATGTTAAAGCACAGAGAAGAAAATAAGAAACATCCATAACCCCACCACCCACAGATAAATACTGTCATTTTGGTATATCTCCTTCTAGGGGGGTTTGTTTGTTTGCTTTGTTACTTAATTGCGATCATATTTTTCATGGTGCTTTATAATTTGCCCTTATTTAACATAACAACCTACTATGAACATTTTCCAAGTTATTAAATTTATTCATCAATGTACTCTTTAATGGCCATAGTACACAGGTTGTGTACATAGAGGTACCCTAATCTGTTTACACTGTTATTTATAGTCTATATATACATACTATTTATTTATATGTCTATTTATAGTGCTATTGATGGGCACTTAGGCTATTAGCAGCCTCCGTAATATCACAGTAAGACTGAGGAAGGATCAGGGGCTCTGGAGCCGTAGAGGAAGAACTCGGATTCTAGACTTAAAGGGTCAAGAAGAGATTCTCAGAGGAGTGACAGTTGGATGGTACTTTTCAGATTATAAGACATGATAGCATACGTTATCTATTTAGTCTTCACAATTGACCAAGAGGGCCTTACGATTCCCCTGGCTTAACTGACAGATTCCTTCCTGACTCTAGGTCCTAACCTCCCTTTTCTTAGAGCATTTACTTTAGAAAACTCCTGGTCATAAATTCTTTCTCTGTTCTACTGAAATGTAAGTCTTTTTCAAAGCTTCTTGCCTGTTTCTCAAGGACCTGGGAGCCAGCCATTCCTTGGACATGTAATCCTGAAAGAAGATAATACCCCGATCTCTCAATTTCTAGAGGTAAGTAGGAGCCTAACTTTGGCAGGCATCTTGATCCAAGTTGTAAAACAACCTCCTGTCTTGAATATAAGACAAAGTTTATTTTTCCTTTAGGTGAAGATACTTAGCAAACACAGACGGCCTTCAATAGCCCCCTACCCACCCCCCCAGGTCTTAAAACTCTACAGCCCTTCATTGCAGTAGCATTAAACTCAAAACCAGTTCTGGCCTCTCTTCCCTATGTAAATAATCTACACTAATAAAAGAGAAAAATGGTAATTGGTCTACGACGCTACCTTTTCATTGGCTAATCAGGGCTATATGCAAATTAACTGCCAACTAAGATTGGCAGTTAACTGCCAACAAGATGGCGGTTAATTTGCATATGTAGGCACAATGCAGGGAGGTGAAAGGGAAAGCAGGAAGAAGCCCCCTGCCACTGACAGTGATTGGAAACCCAGGGGGGTGCTAAGAGCCCCCAGGGCAGCCTTTGCCCTGCCCCCCAGCCATGATCGGAGAATCAGGCGCCTTTGCTGCCCTGGCCAGTGGCAGCAGGAAGTAGGGGTAGAGCCAGCGATGGGAGCTGGGCACGGTCGAAGCTGGCAGTCCCAGGAGCTAGGGGTCCCTTGCCTGGGCCTAAAGAGAAGCCTACGATCACTGGGCCACTGCAGCTGCGGGTCCCTGCTGCCCGAGCCGGATGCCTCAGCCAGAGGCGTCCTGCAGGGGCAGGGGCGGAGCCTGTGCGATCGCGGCACCCCCCGCTGCCACTGCAGGTCCCCACTGCCCGGGCCGGATGCCTAGGCCAGAGGCGTTAGACCTGGGCAGGGGCGGAGCCTGCAACCGCGGGGAGCTGGGGGTCCCCTGCCCAGGCCTGACACCTCTGCCAGAGGCCTCAGGCCTGGTCAAGGGGCTGATCCGGTGATTGGTGATTGGAGGGTGATGAGGGTCAACTCCTCTGGCCGAGGCATCAGGCCTAGGCGGGGGGCTGGGGGTCCCCTGCCCAAGCCTGATGCCTGGGCCAGAGGCATCAGGCCTGGGTGGGGGGCAGAGCCGGGCATTGGGGGGAAATGAGGGTCCCCTGCCCAGGCCTGACGCCTCTGTCAGAGGCGTCAGGCCTGGGCAAGGGGCCGATCCTGTGATTGAAGGGTGATGGGGGTCAACGCCTGAGGGCTCCCAGTATGTGAGAGGGGGCAGGCTGAGCTGAGGGACACTCCCTCCCCACACACACACCCAGTGCACGAATTTCGTGCACCGGGCCCCTAGTCATATAATAAAAGCCTAATATGCTAAGCATCCCGTCATCTGGGTGGCCATTCAACGAATCAAAGTGTAATATGCTAATGATATGCTAAGACCAGCCGACCAGTCATTATGACATGCACTGACCACCAGGGGACAGACTCTTCGACTGGTAGGTTAGCTTGCTGCTAGAGTCTTGGCCAATAGGGACTGAACAAGGTGTGCCGGACACGCCACGGAGCCCTTCCGCTGGCCAACTTTCCGTGTCCCTCCCTGGCCCCCATCATGCATGCACCTGTGGGATCTCTCAGCCTGGCCTGTGCCCTCACACAATCCAGGACCCCTTGGGGGATGTTGGAGAGCCAGTTTCAGCCCCATCCTGCAGGCCAGGCCAAGGGACCCCACTGGTGCACAAATTCATGCACCATGCCTCTAGTCTTGAATAAAATCTCCCTTGCCTATCAAACTTTGTCTAGTGCAACTTTTGCTTGAACATAATAAAAGTCTTAAAAGTTGTCACATCCTATGGTATAGGAGAGGAAAACATGAATGAGAGAGGTGACTAAGCCAGAACTCAGTGAGCATCTAGCATGGGTATTGGTAAAATGTTTGAGGCCCTTTGAAATCTTACTTTGTTGCACTGATAAAGAGAAGTTGAGATTAACTTCAGTGGTTTAATTATACTAATGAAAACCTTGTTGATAGCTGGCTGGCTCCTCCATGGCTTCTTCACCCACAAAATGAGACCAATAATAGTACCCGTTTACGGGACTGCTGTGAAGATTAAATGAGTTAGCACATGAAAAGTGGCAGTTCCTGGCACATAGAAAGTGCTTTTCTTATTAATATTGTCATTGTTATTACTATGGAAGAGCACTGATGACAGAGTCAGAACAGGCTGGGAACAATGCCAGCTACATCACTTATGGCGTGAGTGAATTAGGCAATTAACTTGTGTGCTTATAGATTATTGAAAGAT
>NW_006296221.1:146351-154871 GCF_000327345.1 Myotis davidii
ACTATGCTTTAATTATGTTCAATTTGTAACAATGAAAATACATCCTGCATATCAGATATTTACATTACGATTCATAACAGTATCAAAACTACAGTTATGAAGTAGCAACGAAAATAATTTTATGGTTGGGGGTCACCACAACATGAGGAACTGTATTAAAGGGTCGCGGCATTAGGAAGGTTGAGAACCACTGCTCTAAGCAAAGAACCCCTCCAAGTCCGCCCCAATCTCTGACCTACGGAACTGTAAGAAAATAATGAGTATTGTTTTAAGACACTTCATTTGTGCTGACTGGTTATGCATTAACAGAAAACTAATATATGATCCTAGTAACCAGTGAAGTTTATTTTCTTACCCCAAACTTTTTTCAAACACTGCCAAAGCCTAACCAAGGGGCAGCCACGCAACGTTTTCTTTCCTATATGCTCATATGCCCTGACCCAAGGTCAAAGTCCTCTGTTGTGTCCCAAAGGACACTCCAGCTGCATAGGCAGGTGCCCTAGTTAAAAGTCTGAGGCAGCCTCAAGGATCCCTTTGAAAATATGCTTGCTTTTCAAGCCTCAGCTCCAATGCACTAAAGAGATCAGACTCTTCAGAATTGAGAATTACAGGCAAGTCCATTTGTACCTTTTATTGACATTTCTGACCTTGCTGGAAACGTGTGTTATGTTTTGCTATAACAATGATTGGAGAGTGCAGCTTGCTGAGTGATGTTTTATATTACAGGACAGAGCACTGAGAGCCACTCTCCTCACAGGAGCGCTGCAGCCACTGAAAACCTCCAGGTGCTTGGTGAGACATTTTTTCCCCAGCATCAGGTCCACAGTGTGAACTTGGCCTCAGCGTTAGCAAGTGATTCAGGAGAGGGAGCCGCCCTGCGACATTTCCTTAATTGAATCCCTCCAGGAAGTTTAGGTGCAGTTTTAAGTAAACTACTAACATTAAAGTCTCAGGTCTCATAAAAACTTAACCTTTTTCTAAAATTTCATGATGAATATTGAGAATGCCTGTAAACATTGGGTTTGTTTGGGTGTTACTTCTTTTGACAAGTCTCAAAACAAAAATAACACTAAAATCAAGTTAGGATCAAGTATATAAATAAAATAGATGTCAAACCTCTGGGTTTACTTGTCCTAAGATAGAAAATATTTATGTTAACTGTGCTACACATCCCCAGTCATCATTTACGCTAAAACGGCAGAATGTTCATATTTGCTGGTATTCACTCCTAATTCAATTACGCATTTACTCATATATGCTAGGGACAAAGATACATACTGGGGAAATGAGTTTGAAAGACACATAGTCCACATACAGGGTGAGGCAAACATAGGCTTACAGTTGTTTGTATGAAAAATTGTAGGGAGCGGGCTACAGGGTTAAGCCTAGAACTGACCTGTTGGCAAAGCCACAAACAAGTCCCAGCTTAGAGGGCACAACTCTCTTAGTATAATTAGGCTTGACCTTATGACCTCCCTAGGTCCTATCTGGGTAGCTAATGGGCTGTGGGAGATGCAGCAAGTGCTGCCAAAACCAATGAAACTCCCAAGAACATTGTAACTATGGTGACCACTACCTTGTTTACCTCTGGCTATAAAATAAAGGCTCAGCTTGCCTCTGGATCTCTCTCTGTGGCGTTAGCCAGGCACAGAAGATCCACCTAGACCCAGCTTATTCTCTTTTGGTGTCCTTTCTTCAATCCTTCACCACCCTCCCTCAGGCTCGCCGAACCCTTGGCTGCGCTGGTGAGGTGCAAAAAATAATATAATAATTAATAAATAATAATACAAGAATAAACTCTGTCTCGCGTAACCACATCTGTAAACCTACTCCTACCTACCCCAGCCTGTATTTAAATAGTGAAGGCAGATAGTAACTTTTATCAGGAACTCAAGCAGCCCTTTTATCCCTTCCTATGTGTGGATCAAAATAAAAAGTTGTATCATCTGATATTAAAAAGAGAGTTGGGCAACTAGGGTCAACTCCAACGTCCCCACCTGCTAGCTATGTAACCTTGGACAAGTCATATAAGTTCTCTAAACCCCACTTTCATCATGTAGGCAATGGGGGTAATAATAATAATGACATAAGGAGGTTATTGTAAAGATTAAAGGAGATGGTCCATGAAAAACATTCAGCATGGTGCCTGGTCCACCCACAGCAAGCAAGTGGAGATGATGGTTGTCATCATTCCAATTATAACAGTCATCATCATTATGATCATAAAAGGCCTTACTCATCACTTACTAGTGCGAGGCTGTGGATTTTTCCAGGTGATTAGTGAAACAGTTAAGGTGCTAGTTTCCATGAGGTGTGACTTTTCTAATGTGTCCCTTTAGATGGCTTGTCAGCACCGTGCCAGCGCGGGAGGCCTAGGTCTTCCTGTCGAGAGGCCACCCCCACCCTCAGTGGGCCATCCCCAGGTTCAGTGTGATAAGGCGTGGGACCTGTGAGAAGAGTGTTCACCTCTGTTTGAAAAGCTTCCCAGACGAGGGCACTTTTCTAGTTAGACAAGAAGAGAACGACAAATATAAGGGCTAAGGTTGACAAACCGTTACGCTGCACACAAAGGTAGTTGGAATGGCCACATCATCTGTCAGAGAAAAAAAAAATAAGACCAGTAAAGTCAATAGGGACCGTTTTCTGAAGAACTTTCTCTACCAGGCCAGGGAGTCTGACACTGAAATACATTGTGCAAGGGTAGTGATAGGTCCAAGGCCACACATATAGAAACATCGCCCTTGGTAGTTTTGAAGATGGATTTATAGAAAGGCAAAATGAGAGGCTGAGATTTCAGGAAGCTATTATGCTAGAGAGGAAAGGGAATGATGTATAATGGGGCAGATAGTAAACAGAGAAACATAAAGGAAAATTGCCTGGTGTCATGACCCTACAATTACGGTGAACCACGACTCCTGTAAACCCAAAAGCCCCATGGTGTCTTGCTGATACTGCAGTAGGAGTTTTGCCCCTCTACTATTTGAGCCATCTTTTATTTTCTTTTGATAAAAAGTCTGATTTTTCCAGCTCCTCTTACAACTTATCCTGCCTTATGTTCTCTTGGTCTAATTGCATAAGTCTTGTTCTAACTGCATAATCTGTGCAAGTCGCTGAGGCCTAAAGAATGTTTTTTGAAGGCACAAATGGCAACTGGTTTTACCTTAGTCACATTTCCACATTTTCATGGTCTGCTCCTCCTTTGGAAAGGAGAGAAACCAAGCTTGAGAGCATTAGAATGTGGGAAACGATACTAACCCTGGAACTGCTAGCAACTAAGGGCTGACTCTGTCACGGCCTTCCAGCACAATGAGAGAATTTTCATTCCAAGGGCTGTGAATTTCCCTCTTAAGCCAACAAATGTATCAACTAATTCACCTATAGCATTTTCTTTCGTCCATTTCCTCCCTGACCCCATTATTATTATTTCAGTCTTTCTAAACTGAACTCAAATCAGTAATTTACATCTTTGCCCCCAACCACATTTAGAAAAAAATTCTGGTTTGAATCTTGTCTTACTGGGTAACTTGAATCTTTAAAAGATATAATCAATATTATATTTGCATCTAGTTATAAGTAAATGAGATTCCCAGCAAAATGACATATATTAAAAAAAAAATCTACAATTGCCAAAAGTCATAATGATTTATTCCTGGATTGTCTTTTTGCTTTATGGGTGGGTGTCTTTGTTGTTGATCTAAAAGTGTAGGATTATTATTATTATTATTATTATTATGGTTTTGTATTTCAAAGCAGGGTATATCCTCAAAATATTTCTGAAAACTAATCTTTGCTTCTGATTTTAAGATAGAAATAAGCTGAAACTGTTGAAAACAGACCTTTTTGTTTTAAATACAAAGACTGCAATAGACTAATAAACAACAGACATGATGATAATATACACTTCTTGATTACAACAGTTTACCAGGCACCAGAAGATCGTTCATTGCTTTCAACACTAGCCATGATTTACTGAGCCTGGACTTCAAAGAACAACTTAGGTTTGAATAAAAGAATGTCTAACCTCTGCCCTTACACATATTTTTTGATAAATAACCAATTTAATCCAGATCTCAATCTCCTCATCTGTAGGATACACTTAAAAGATCCTTTAATCAACATAATTATATAATTTTGTGATATAGCAAAATAAACACCCATAAAACATGTGAATTATCCATCAAAGTTCATTTCAAAATAAACACCAAACTCAGAGAGAGAGCTATTCAAATAAATGCATTGAATTCTTTAAAATCCCAACTATAGAGAAGACACTATATTTGTCTCCTCTCTCGTTCCCTCTTAACACATTTCTATAAATACAATAGACTTTTATTAAGTAACTGACTGAGTGAACTAATGGAGCTGGTTGCCATTCATGTCCCAGACTTGGCCAGATCTATGGGACACAGAGCAGTGGATCAGCCACAGTCACAGGAATCAACCCAAGCTCTAGGTCTAATTTGATCTAATGAGATACATAACTTCCATTAATTCCTACCTGTTTTCTTTGCACTGGAAACTATGTCTTTTTTTGTAAGATAGAACTTAAATACTTTTCTGTGCAAATATGCTATTGTGTCTAAACAGAGAATGTGATGGATGCAATAACTATTTCATCAAATATTGAAAAACATGCAAACTTGGAAAGAGCCCATTGGTTTCCCAACCCCAATTATTTTAGGCAACTGGCTACCAAGGTTGCATTCTGTTCCTGATCTCAGTTTTGTTTTATTTTCCCTCAAGGAACCAATTCATCCACTGATCCTGGAAACATTCCTGGCCAGACACTATGTCAAATATACAGTGAATAATAAACACAGTCCTTAACCTCAAGGAGCTCACAGTCAGGAAAGGAAAAATCTGTACCTGCTTTAAGCACTACATTAATGTTTATGATTCCAATCACCTGTGCAGAGTGCTGGCCTCACAGGGAGGCTATGAGATGAAGCTTGAATCATATCACATACGGAAGACGGTAGCCTGAGACAGTGCAAGTGCTCAACCAGCGCCATCTGAAGACCATGGGAATCACCCTCCTCCCCCAAGTGTATACACTTGAAGTGCTGAGAAGAGCAACTTTTCTTGAGTGATGGGTGGAAAAGTTACTCCAATGGGTGACTGGAAATGCCACAGGGTCTGAAGAGGGGAGGTTCTGGGGGTGGCCCTGTCCACGTGGAGGCTCTGGAAGCCAAAGAAAGCACAAAAGAGTTTCCTGTCCCTGAAGCCAGGCTCTTGCTGAATTTCTGCTCTAAGTATCCATTCCACTCTTAGCCATGCTCTTTTTCATGTACTTAGCTCTAGTCTACCTTTCTAAGGTAGCGCTTGAGCCCCTTCACTGAGTGACCTCAGTGTAACTGAGCACCAGCACGGTGGTGGCAGGAAAGGCACCCCTGCTGGACGTGAAGGAGGTGCTGCTCTCTCTAGGGGATGGCAAGACCTCAGGCACAGGGCACAACACCGAGGTGAAGAAAGGAAGGCTCTCTGCCAAGTTCCTAGTAACTAGGAAACTCCTCTTCTCAAAACCAGCAAGTCACCCTGGATCTGCTCTCTCCCTAGATCCCTTTGCTTCATCAACGACCAAGCACAAAGATTTTGTCCTCTAAAAATACCGCTCAAATTGCTTCTCCTCTCCACCTGACTCGGCTTGGACTCCTGCAGTGGCTTCCTCACTTATCTTGTGGACTCCAGCCTCTGCCATCAGTGCCTTGGCTGCTAACACACTTCTGAGCTTTGTAACAGTGTGTGTGCCCTTGACTGTACGTGCCCTTGATGCAGCCCTTCACAGTCTCTCTTGCCGAACTCTCCCGCCTCATTTTCCACAGCACCGTCCTGCAATGTATCCTCCCCTGTGACTCTGCACTGCTTACCCTTCCCCCAGAACTGGTTCTCACCTCCTTGCTTTTGCTCATGCTGCCCTTGGTCTAGACTGTTCTCCACAAACTCCTTTGAGAATAGTTCATGACATTATCTCCAGCTAAGGTTGACTAGCTCATCCAGAGTTGCAGGGGTATTTTTATGTTTCAGCAAGGAAGTCCCACATTCTGCGGAGTTTCCCACCTCGGTCCCCATCTTCTCTAAGCCTTCCTTGCCTGTCCCTGCTCAAATCAGGTGCCCCTCCTAGGGCAGGTGCCCTGTCATCTTACATTGTGGCATCAATAGGGACTTATACATCCTGACCCAGCCTTTGGTTCTGAGTGCCTCAAGGGAAGAGAGTGCATTTATTCATTTTCTTCTATTTGGCACAGCATGGTAGATGGTCGATGGAACTTAATCAGAAGGAAGAAAGCAAAGAAAGGGGGGGGGGGGATGGAACAAAAGAAGAAGCAAAACACCGAAGGTATGTTACAGTGAAATATGTTGTTCAACTCAGACAGACAAAACATTGTGGATTCTCAGTCACCATTATGAAGATATACCTGTTGAGCCAGTTTTCTTCTAAGTAAATCTCTTTCTATAACCATATGTGGAAGTAGAGAGCAATGCATTATTCAAAAGGATATCTGTGCCAGGCATATATTGATTGGGAAAACAGGATAAATGCAAAAAAATGTGATGTACCAAATAAACACCAACATTCCAATACCTTAACATAATAGAAATCTATTTCTACCTTATATAGAGTTGAGTTTAGGATGCCAGTGTTGACTGTGCCGTCATTCAGGGTCCCAAGCTCTTTCAGTCAAACATCGCTGCGATCCACTTGAGGTCAGAGGTCTCCAAATCCTGGCAGCACACAAGAAAACAGCATAGAATATATATTACGGGCAGTTGTTTAGGCCTGTCCAGTAGGGCTGCTGCCCATCTCTTCCCTCTCATCCTATGGGCTGGAACTCAGTCACATGGTCACACCTAATAGCATGGGAAGCTGGGAAATGCAAAAACTCCTTCTGTGTCCAGGAAAACACAAAGCCAGGCTTGATGAGTGGTTAATCAGCTTCTACTACTACAATAAAACAAGATTTTCCCCTACTAGCTGGGCAAGCTTGGGCAAGTTAGTTTCTTTCAGATCCAGCTGTCTTACCAATAAAATGGGGATGACCGTAGTGCTTAACTCACAGGGAGGTTGTAAGATGAGGCTCAGATGAGATAAAGCATGTAAAATGATTAGCCTAGGATATACTAAGTGCTCCATAAATATGCATTAGTTATTGTTACTATTATTATTGCTACTACAACTATTCTTATCATTACAGGTATTACCATTACCCACCTTTACACAAAAAGCATTCTAAGCAAGGGGTTATCATTTAAAAATTTTTTCTTCAGCCATAAAAAAGAATGAAATCTTATCGTGTGCAACAACATGGATGGACATAGAGGGTATTATGCTAAGTGAAGTAAGTCAGAGAAAGACAAATACCATTTCAAATATAATTTCATTTATATATGAAATCTAAAGAACAAAATAAACAAACAGACAAAATAGAATCAAACTCATAAATACAGAGAACAGACTTATGGTTGGCAGAGAGGAGGTGGTTGGGAGACTGGGTGAAAAACGTGAAGAGATTAAGAAGTACACATTTGTAGTTATAGAATAGTCATGGGGATATAAGTACAGCATAGGGAATATAGTCAATAATATTATAATAACTATATATGGTGCCACATAGGTACTGGAAATACCATTGCGATCACTTTACATAATACTGTATATGATTATCTAACCATGAGACTGACTATACACCTGAAACTAATACAAAGTAATACTCAATGTAAACTATAATTGAAAAATAAAATTAAAAAAATTTTTTTTCTGGATCCTCTTATCTCTGAAAAGCCACCGCAGCCTTCACTATCTGTCATCCCTTTCATCAATGCCACCCTCAGGTCCTCTGGCTGCCTTAAAAATCATAAGCCACCAGGAGGAGAGAAACAAAAAAGTTCAGATCTTTGACCTTGGCTTGTGGGTACTAAATTCCAACTCTTACAAAATGCAGCACTATCCATCATCAGACAATAATAAACTATAATGAAACAATATAATTTGTATTCAACCGTGCATATTATGAGGATACCATAAAGTTTTACCATCAGCCTCAAAAAGCAATGGTGAACCCATATCATTCCTTATGTTTTGCTTTTCAGGCTGTCTTCAACAAAGAAAACTATTCCTTTGGAGTTGTCTGATGTATATGCTGTAAAAATTTTCCCTGAGTCTATGGTTCACTACTTACTAAGCTCAAATACTTAGA
Organism: Myotis davidii; assembly: GCF_000327345.1. NCBI lineage: Eukaryota > Metazoa > Chordata > Mammalia > Chiroptera > Vespertilionidae > Myotis > Myotis davidii. Next base: position 154,547 of record NW_006296221.1, read on the forward strand.
GAAAATAGGAGGGTCCCACAGAAGTACAAACCTGAGGGAGTTACATGAAACCTTGTGATTAATGACAGCCTCTGTTTTAACCAGGCTCAAACCTGAATCCAGAAGCCAAAGTCCTGGCCCTGCAGGTCTGTCCTCAGAGAAATCCACCTTCTTTCCAACACCAAGCTGAGTCAAGTGCATGGAGATCTGCTATCTCCATGGGGTTCCATTGTTTTGGGGTTTTTTTTTGTTTTTGTGTTTGTTGTTGTTAATCCTCACCTGAGGATATTTTCCCACTGATTTTTAGAGAGAGTGGAAAGAGGGGGAAGAGATAGAGAGAGAAAAA
>NW_006296221.1:155032-159125 GCF_000327345.1 Myotis davidii
AAAGAGTTCCAAGGGCCATAAAAAAATTTATCACAATCACAACGTAGTCCAAAGTCAATGATCCCAAATGAATCCTGGAGAGAAGAACTCCTTAAAAGCCCAGGAATGGATTCAGGAATGCTCTAAGTCTAGGTGTGGACCCATTAGCACCGAGGCCACAGAACACCAGGACTGGATCCCACTTTCTCCAGTGGCCGACATACACCGGCAGCCATGGAGCCTGTTCCCCTGAGCCCTTAGAAAACACAGATGCCCTCTTGCATGCAGTAATGAAGGAAATGGCCTTCTAAAGTCATGGCCTTTAACCTTCACCAAAGAAAATGGCTGCAGGATTGCAGGTAGCAGGCCTACATAATGAAATCCCCTCCCACCAGCAAGCTGTCTGAGGTGATAATGTCCTGAAGATAAGGCCTGTGTGAAAGAAAATGTTTTAAACAGTGGGGTTGATTTCCTGTCCTGGCTTATTTCCTGCAGAAAAGAGAGATAATTGGCATCTGAGCAGCTGTGGACAATTCACAAGGAGCTGCTGAGCTCTTCCTAACAGACGGAGATTTATTCCAGGTTTTAATGTAAAACACAGAGCTGACCCCAAACCCATCATCACAGTCGCTTGCTAATCCTCTCTGGCTTGTGCAGTTTCTTCATTGCTGCATGCGATTCTGTTCTGCTTTGTTGTGGTGTGTGCTTGTTTCCTTCTCTGATTGCTCTGCTCCAGTTCGATGCAGAATGTGCGGGTGGGTACAGAGGGCAGACCTGGCGACATCTGCACGGCACCTGTCTCACCTCCAGCACCATCACCTCCAAGCGATGATCCCACTAGGAGGCTACAGGAGGCACAGATGCTGCCTGATTTCTTGGAATCGTTTGGAAACATGGTTGCCTTGCGCACACCTATAATTGCCAAACACATATGTAGTCCCTGCGCTACCCCTGCCCACCTCCACCTCCACCTCCTCCTCTTCTACCCCAAATTGTTCCCTGAAAATATAAGTTCCTCCTGAGCATGTATTACACATGGAATAAATGCAGACATCTGTACAGATGCATTTATGCACAAAGACAATAATAAGAAATGACTATAAGAAACTGGTGGCAAGTTAAAAGCAAGCGACAGCTGATAGCTTTTGTACAACCTGTCTCGGGCAATTTGGTAAAGATGATTTCAACCCCCACGTGGGAGACACCCAGCTGGTTAATAGTCTGCCCCAATCTGCTTCACATCTCTCTGCCAATGGCCGCCTCCCCAAGTCACTCAAATATAAAGGCAGGTTAGTCGCATCTTTGCCATTAGAAGTTTACGGCAATGTGCTACGGTCTTGCCTTAGCTCCCAAACTCCGTCTCTTGGAGCCTGATGTGAGAAACAAAAAACTAAAAGGCTGTTTTTGATTTTTACTTAGCCTGATATTGGAGTTTTAAAGGCTTCTTTTCTTCATCAAAGCCCTTGATTACTTGGCAAATATGATGTGTGGAATTAGGCTGGAACCTCATTAGAATGGTCATTGAGGTAGCACAGCATTTCTTAGAAGGAGACTCGTGACAGCCCTCACTCCATCACCCTGTCCTCAAAGACGCTGTGCGACTCCAATATGCTCAGAGGTCTGAGGGCACAGTGACTGCTTCTCCGGCTGAATTGAATGCAAAGGAGGTTATATCGAAATAGCAAAGAGATCCCTTTCTCTCAAAAAGGGTTCCCAGTGGGTGATTTTCATTATCTCCATTGGCCTTTTATTCACCTTCTTTCAGATTTCCTGACACCAACGTTTATTACTTTCATAATCATTTATTGAAAAATCAGTTGTAAAAAAATGAAGTCTCCACAGAAGACCTTGGGACCCTGCCTGCAAGAGGGTAAATTTTTATTGTGAAAAATACATAAAATGCAGCCTTCCCTATGATCGCTTCCATTTCAGCTTTATAAGGTGACTATCGGCATAGAGAGGGCAGAAAGCTGTATGGGACCAAGTCTTAGACACCTTCATAGCTGTCTCATTAGCACATGAAGTAACCTTCATGTATGGAGATACAGTGACCTAGAGATATTGTGCACGTATATAACAGTGTACCTCACGTGTGTGTTGATGTGCACAGTCAAAGCTTAGACATCTTCATAGCTGTATCGTTAGCACATGAAGGTACTAACCTTCATGTATGGAGATATCCTAATTTCCAAGTTCTGCCAGTTAGATGAACACAGCTGCCAACTAGAGCAAAGGTTGTGCTCTGAGAAAAGCAAAAGAGAACATCAAAATAATGGTTTTCAAATATCATCATGTTAAGTTATCCGTAGGAAAAGAGCTAAGTCTTGCTCTTTTGCACTTCTTTAGCCATTTCCCATCCACAGAACCGCCAAAATTCATCTTTTAAAAATGATAAATTCATGGAGACAGAAAGTAGACTATCAGCTCCCAGGGCTGGGAGGAGGGGAAGTGGGGAGTTAATTGCTTACTGGGTACAGAGTTTCTGTTTACAGAAATAACAAGTAATAGAACAATTTTAGACATAGCAGTGATGGTTACACAACCTTGTAAATGTAATTAATGTCACTGAATTGTACATCTAAATGGCTAAAATGGCATATTTTATGTTATACATATCTTACTATAATATAAATAAATGAACAGACAAACAACCAAACACACACTCCACACACCACACACACACACACCACACATACACACGCCACACACACACCACACCATACACACACACCACACCATACACACACACCACACACACACACACATATACACGTGCAGCAGCTGCAGTTGCTGCCTCCCTCCTGAGGGGCTAGAGTCCATTGGAGCAAGCCTCTGCCTCAACCCTGCCCTGCACTGGGAACTTCCAGGTCCTCCACAGTCTGGGGGACTGGGGGACTATGGACACGGCACCTTCCATGGAGAGAAGGGTGCGGGTCCCTCCACTGCTCCTCCTGGGCAGTGGCAGGGATCCCCCCATGGGATGGGTGCCACCTGTCATCTCATTCAAGTTTCCAAGACCTCTTCCATTCTCTTTCCTTTGGAAAAAGAAACCTAAGGAGAGAAAGAAATCATTTGTGCCTCAGCCATCCTTTCTCTTACTGAATAGCTCACCCTGCTCTTGCCGCCCTGCATTAGTCAGGAGGCCCAGAAGCCCTGAAAGGTTCCTGACTTGAATGAGGTTTTTGGGGAGAGAATGGCATGGAGGCAGGGAAGGCACTGAAGCTAAGGACTCAAGTAAACAACAAGCGCAGGAAAGCAGGACGGATTGAGGGGACTGCACCCAAACCTCTCCCTCCCTCCCAGGAGACCTTCCTAGACCATCTCTTTTAATCATTAGCTGGTGTACAGGCAAGACTAGACACGCTTTAGCTATCCCCTCCCTATAGGTTTTGATCATTTTCTTTCTTCTCTTTATTGGAAATAAAACACCCTAATAGTTGCCATCACATTTCAGACAGTTTAAAAGTCATATCCTTCCCTGGCTCAGCTTCTCTCTCCAACAGAAGGCAGGGGTCTACTGCAGCCAATCCCTGCCTGCCTAATGGTGAAGAGCAAGCCCACTGGGGGCTCCCCGAGGACTGAGGATTTCGGACAAAAGCACACAGTGCCTTGGAAAGTTACTGTGGATGCAAAATACCACCATTAAAGGAACTATTTTAACCTAAATTGATTCTTTGTTCTTTAGCCAATTGGCTAATCCTCCTCTTGAGACATGCTTCCATTTAGGAAAACTAAAAACACGGCTCTCAGACGGAGCCTTAGAGGAGGCGAGGGATATGCTGACATAGACATTAAGTAGGATTGAGCCGCGAGGGCAGCTGAATCCTGATGAGCTACTTAAGGTTTCTAGGGGCTCTGCAGTCCCTTGCGGCAGGAGCATGTCCGTGGGAGGGATAGAAGACAAGCCAGGGAAACAGAGAGCTAGGCCTGGTGTCTGAGGCAGTCATGCTGTGGGACCTGCTTCCCTACTAGAAGCTTTAAAACTAGTTTTGGCTTCCTTGACGCTCAGGAGAAAACGCTGGTGTCCTGGTCTCCATCTTCCAATAGGGTCCAGAGGAGGGCCTTTAGGGATAGGAAGCAAAACCATTCAATCTGGGACTTGGGGTTCGTGTTG
>NW_006296221.1:159170-160333 GCF_000327345.1 Myotis davidii
TCTCTCTTAAATTGAGCAGAGCATTCATAAGTTTCTTTTTTCATTTTAACCATTTGCTATTATTTCATTGTTACGTGGCAGCTGTTTAATGTAGATACACAAAATAGGAAAAAGGATTTTCTTAATCCCCAAATGCCTTAATCCTTCCAGTCTTTTTTATACATATATATATATATAAATGAGATCTACGATAAATGATTTTTACTTAATTGTATACATTCTGAGCTAAAACACTGTGATGGTTAAGTGTATATGCCAACTTCACCTGGCTACAGGAGCACAGATTTTTGGCTAGCCATTGTATATAACAGTGTACCTCACGTGTGTGTTGATGTGCACAGTCAAAGCTTAGACATCTTCATAGCTGTATCGTTAGCACATGAAGGTACTAACCTTCATGTATGGAGATACAGTGACCTAGAGATATTGTGCACATATATAATGGTGTACCTCACGTGTGTATGGATGTGCACAGTCAAAGCTTTGACTATAGCCTCACCTGTTTAGCTTCGGTACTGAGTAACATCTATTTCCTGCAGAGGCTATCTAGGCCCTGGGTTCTAAAGATGTATGCCATCTTCTTTGTAGGGCCGCAGCACCGAATACCTCTTAACAAGACTCCCATCGGAGTCCAGCGTTCCCCGACTCCCAAAACTTTCAGTTCTTAACAAAGTAGAAGGGATGAGCTCCGAACTCTTCTTGCTGCGATGGGATTGTCACTTACTCCTTCCCTGATGTTCTGCTCTGCCTTGGGACCTCTCCACCTGGCTGTTCCCCCAAGAGCTCCTTCTCTGGTAATTAATGCCTCCCTAGCCATCACCCCCCCTACACACACTACACACACACACACGCACACACCACAGACACACACACACACACACCACACATGCACACACACCGCATACACACACACTGCACACACACTGCACACACACCGCACACACACCACACACACACCACACCATACACACACCACACACCACACATACACACCACTCCACTGCTTCCTGGGCAGTGGCAGGGATCCCCCCATGGGATGGGTGCCACCTGTCATCTCATTCAAGTTTCCAAGACCTCTTCCATTCTCTTTCCTTTGGAAAAAGAAACCTAAGGAGAGAAAGAAATATCTTGTGCCTCAGCCATCCTTTCTTTTATTGAATAGC
>NW_006296221.1:161486-163515 GCF_000327345.1 Myotis davidii
AAACATCTCTCTTAAATTGAGCAGAGCATTCATAAGTTTCTTTTTTCATTTTAACCATTTGCTATTATTTCATTGTTACGTGGCAGCTGTTTAATGTAGATACACAAAATAGGAAAAAGGATTTTCTTAATCCCCAAATGCCTTAATCCTTCCAGTCTTTTTTATACATATATATATATAAATGAGATCTACGATAAATGATTTTTACTTAATTGTATACATTCTGAGCTAAAACACTGTGATGGTTAAGTGTATATGCCAACTTCACCTGGCTACAGGAGCACAGATTTTTGGCTAGCCATTACTTCTGGGCATGTCTGGCAGGGCATTTCCAAGTGAGTTAGCATTTGAATCAGTAGATTGTGTAAAGCAGATTGCCCTACCCACTATGGGTGTGTCATCCAACCCCCAATCCCTTAAGGGTCTGCCTAGATTAAACAAAGATGTCAAAGGAAAGAATTCACACCCTCTGCCTGACTGAGCTGGGACATTGGTCTTCCTTTACACTTGGACTAGGGACTTATATCATTGGCTTCCTGGGTTCTCAGGCTTTCAGACTTGGACTAGGACCCAACCACTGGCTTTCCTGAGCCTCCAGCTTACAGATAGTGATCATGGGACTTATCAGCCTCCATAATCATGTAACCAACTCCTATAATCTCTCTCTCTCTCTCTCTCTCATCTGTACATGTACATACACACATACATACACATACACACACACACACACACACACACAGAGCAGGTCCTCAAATAACATTGCTTTGTTCAATGTTTTTGATTATAACAAAGTGACAAGACACAGGAACTTAACTGTTCTTTATACCAATTAGCCTATGGTGAATTAGTTTTAATGTGTCCTTTTGCCACAGTTCTCAGAACATACTGACGATTTTAAGTGAGGACTCATTGTTTATACATATATATCCAATATGTGTGTGTGTGTGTGTGTGTATTAATTAGGGTTCTCCAGGTGAAGCAGAAATTTTAGGGGATATAGGCAGGCTTAGGGAATTTTTAGAATTGGGGTCCATGGAAAAGCACTGGGCTGCAGACTGAGAGAAGGTACATCTCCATCACACAAGGAAGCCAGGTGCAGTTACATTTCAATAAGACAAGGAAGCAGCAAAGGTATATTTCCATAGGACAAGGGAACTGGAAGTAGCCAAGAAAGGTCTATATTTACAAAATAAAGAGAAGGAAGCCCTTCATTCAGATGGAAAAGAAGAAAGCCCAGAGGAATGGAAGGACCATGAGGGAGGAGGGCCTTCGGAATCACTACAGTAACCAATTCAAAGGGGAATATTGACCAATCACAGGGGATATCAGGACACAGGAACTGCAGCCTTTATAAACCATGGAAACAGGAACTCAGTGGGACCTTTCCCCCTCCCTACTTGGGAGTCCATTCTGTGGGACTCTTTCCTCTCCCCACGTGTGTATTAGTCAGCCATAATTTAATTTTTTTAGTTTCTTATACATTTACATTATTTCCAAAGTCTTAGCTATTATAAGCAACTAAGAAGGGCGTTACAGGATAAACGTTATTTTGCATTGTTCTAAACATCCTGGTGGCATGCGGTTTGATTATCCCTCCCATTCCAGTCCCTAGTTTCAATACCTGGATTATGATTGATGATGTAGGCCTGGTTCTGTTGCCTGGTTCAAAGAAAGCATGGCACCTCCTGCTCAGTCCTATAAACTTCTGGGAGCTGTGCCCTTCTGGGCAGGCTCAGAGGCTCTGACACTGTCATCCTCCTCAGATTATGACTCAACAGTTGTGTTGTAGGGAACACACTGAGCACATACTTCCCAGACACATCAGCTGATTTATCCCTACTTAGCACAGCCTGAGGAGCCACCTGATAACATGAACCTCATCCTATCCTATAATGAATCACCTTGAGACATTCAGAACCATGAGATCATATCATATGGTTCTCTTCTTCCCAGTCTGTTTTCAATAATCTTTAAATATGTTTTTTTAACACAGCAGCTCTAAGATTGATGGGGTTGGGAGGCTTCATTG
>NW_006296221.1:163566-176789 GCF_000327345.1 Myotis davidii
AGTATAACCATCCAATTAAAAGTGCCATCAGTACACATAATAAAATATTCAAAGGCTTTCCAGGGATGTCAACTTATTCATAATTGATTTAAATGAATCACTGGAGAAAAAAAGGCCTTTAATCTCTCATATAACATGTCTCTGCAAAAATTAAAACTGGAATCACAGTTTACTAAAAGAAAAATAAAAGAAAAGAAAAGAAAAAAGGAAATCCAGCAAGTGTTCCAATCACCTAGATGGATTTGTCATTGGATTTGAGGCAGTTCAAGATTTAGGCTTTAATGTAAGACAGGTCTAAGAGTATACCAATGACAGTGTCCTTCATGTTATCAGTGAAATTTTAAATTATTTTTCTTCTGGAAAAAATGAAAATAAAGGAAGAGGAATCCTTAACCTACTCCCCTTCCTCATGTTTTAAAGCCCGATGCAGATGCTTAGAAGAGCCCCAGATGGAAATGACTGTTGTGTGGCCTCTGCCCCTGAAATCTTCTTTGCAGTGAAGGAACTGCTGGTGCCACGTGGAACTAGCTGATGAGAGCTAACAGGGGACATCTCTTCCCAAATCCTATTCAGTGATATTCAGTGAGGGAGCCTGACACTGGTCACAGTAGGGTTTTTTGACACCATGGAAATTGGCAAGTGCTACTAATCAGGCTTTTCTTTTTTCTTGAGAGTCCAGTTATTAAACATTTACCCGTCCCTCACTGCTTTATTTTGAAATATGGTGTTGGAGGGAAAGGGAATAAGTGGGTCCTTGAGCAAATGAAACCTAAAATATTGCTGGAGGCAAAACTGATAAAACTGAAGCTGCCCTCCTTCAGCACATCATAAAAAGGCAGGGTTCTTTAGAAAAGACAATAAAGCTGAGAAAAACAGAAGGCGGCAGGAAAGGAGGAAAACCAAATATGGGATGAAGTGGCTTTATTTAAAAAACCAATAGTCATGAGTCTACAGGAGCTGAGCAGGGCTGTAGAGGACAGGACATTGTGACATCACTCATGGGTCAGCAGGAGTGGGTGCTGATTCAATGGCATGTAACATACACACGCTTGCCCACAGCCCACAATTCACCTCCTCTGACCAAGCATCGCTCATGCAGAGTGTGCACACACACATTCTCTTTGGAACATTCAGGAAGTGTGTCTTCACTAATTAATAAAAGACTAATCTTAGACTCATGGATGATAGGCATTTTCTTCTGTCCTAAGAAAGAAATTCTACTTATAATTCTCATTTTCACTTGAGTATTCCCAAGACACATTGACACCCTGAACTCTCACAGTGCTTAAAATAAGAAATTAAATTAGGAACTCTTGAGCAGCTTATGATAAATGGCTCATATGTCCATTTATCAAACCATGAAAGTGTTCAGAAGAGCTCTGAGTCTTTCTTGGGCTGTTCTGAAAGTGCATCGTTGATGTCCAGTCCCCAGCAAACATTTAGCATTCAAGTGTTTTTATAGGCTCACATTCCTCAACCCCCAGAGCTTGATCCTAAGTGAGAGCTTCTACTTTTCTACTGTGAACTAGTACTTTTCCCCCTGAACGCACTAAATAAAACTGAAAGACAAAAGATTTGTTGGTTATGATTCTATCTCGCCATCATCTGTTCACTGATTTATTAAAGATTCAGGGTTAATATAATACAAGTTTTCCCAACTGGCATGGCTCAGTGGTTGAATGATACCTATGAACCGGCAGGTGACCTTTTGATTCCTGGTCAGGGTACATCGTTGGTTGCAGGTTCTGTCCCCAGTAGAGGGTGTGCAGGAGGCAGCCAATCAATGATTCTCTCTCTTCATTGATGTTTCTGTCTCTTAGTCCCTCTCCCTTCCTCTCTAAAAATCAATAAAAATATATTTTTTAAAAAGATAATACAAATTTTAAGTAAGCTAACAAATATCAATCTTCATACTTTCTCTGCAAGGTGACATAACGGAACAACATCTTTTCAGAATCTTTTATTTTTAGTGAAAAAGAATAATTGAAAAGGGACCAAGATACTTAGAAAATGCTTAAAATTTCCCACTAAACACCAATAATTTACAGAAGATTTACTAGAATACTAAACCATTCTGTTCTGACTGCCCATTCTAATAAAAATGCAGACATTCCAACTGGCAAGATGACGGAGGAGGAGAAGAAAAAGGACAAAGAGAAGGAAGGGGAAGAAAAAGAGAGAGGGAGGGAAAGGGGGTGAGGAAAGAGGAAAGGGGAAGGAGAAGGGGACATTCTCTTGGGAACCTTTCAACCAGGACTTGAACTCATTAAATGGGATGGATCCAATCACATATTGTAACAAATCACCATAGTGGCTTTAAAAAAACCCACAGATATATTATGTTATACTTATGAATATCAGAAGTCTAAAATGGGTCTAACAAAGTTGAAATCAAGGTGTTAACACAGCTGCATTCTTTCTGGGACCTCTAAGGAAGACAACATTTTCTTACTTTTTCTAGCTGAGGCTGCCTGCATTCCTTTACTTGTGGCCCCTTCCTCCATTTTCAAATCCATTTTTAAATGAAGGTAGAACCTTTAAATCTCTCTCTCTATCCCCCACCCCCTTTCTTCCATCTATTATATCTCTTTTCCTCTGTCTATTTTGCCTCCCTCTTTCTTTCCCCATCTAAGGACACTTGTTATTACATGGAGTCCACCAGATAATTCAGGATATTTCCCTATGTCAAGACCCTTAATTTGATCACACATGCAGAGTTCCTTTTGTCATGTAATGTAGTGTATTCACAATTTTTGAGGATTGGAACATAGACATCTGAGGGGGTCATTATTCTGTTTGCCACAGTGAGGTAATTGCTATTAATGGCTGGAAAAACAGTGGCTCTGGTCTGTAGTAAAATGAATTGGAAAAACTGTAGCCTATATTAATTTGTAAGATAGAAGAACCTGTGCATCTCTCTAAGGAGATTTTTCAGGCAGAACATTGAAAGTGTCAACTGGCTTTCTTGTACAAGGAAGAGAGAGATTGGTCATAGAGATAATTGTTTAGTTTGCAAGCAGAATTTCAAGGAAATATAAAAGAACCAGGCTGTACTGGGTTGGAAAACAAAACTATTTCACACTTTTACTACCTTTAGTCAGTAAAAGATTCAATAAGTAAGAAATGACCTCAGGGTTGAGATCAAATTAAAAGTTTATCTATAAGACCTTTTGTTAGAACTTCAGAAAGATTTACCAGAGTGGCTCGTTAGACCCTCTGAACTAGAATAAAGAGTTTGTAAAAATCTAAAGGCTATGTCCCACAGCACCCTGACACTCAGCCAAAAATAGAGAAAGGTCTGTTTCAAAAAGAATTATGCATGTGACTAGGGGCATGAGGTGAACCCAACCAGTCATAGAATCCCCACCATGTGGCCAAATGTAAAAGCTGTATCAACTTGGAGGAAAAGGGCGGAAAGAGACTTGACTTTAGGTGGTAAGCGCACAATGCGGTATGCAGATGATGTGTTGTAGAGTTGTACTTTGAAACCTATATGCTTTGATTATTAATCAGTGTCATCCAATAAATTCAATAAAAAGTGGGGAGGCAGAGACAGTTCAAATTGAAAAGAGGCTTTGGGGTACCAGCATTCTGCAAGCAGGAAGCAGGTTGAAAAAGCTACTTAGCTACAAACACAAGTCATTTATTTTAGAAAAGCCCAAAGGATAGAGGAATGGCCACAAAGAGCAATGGACCAGAAATCAACCCGAGGGGCAGAACAAGGTCCCCTAATCAAGGAACACTTCCTTCTGCAAAATAAGGTGCCCAGACACTGTGTGCCTTCCTGGAGCTCAGAATTGTTGTGAACCAGTGATTGCTATGGGCCTCCTATCCCTCTCTTTTTGTTTTGTTTTATTTTGTTTTGTTTTTCCAAAGAAGGACGGACTATCCAGGCAGTGCCTCATTTGGATGGGTCTATAGTCTCAAAGCTTGACTACCCTGCGTTCTCCTACAAATGGAACTTGGGAGCTTGTTTGGGAACTCTAGCAGGGTCATGTACCCTTGACCAAAGAACAGTTCTCTTCTATAGGAAAGGTCATCCTCTTCCACCTCGCACCCAGTTTTGAAAGGGACACACATGGAGTAGCGAGGAAGGAAGGGGACACCCACTTAGCCAGCCAGATCAGTCAAATCAACCCTTGAGATCTTATTGTCTTTGTATCTTACCCCTTTTGCTTTATCTTTTTTTTAAAAAAAATGTTTTTATTAATTTTTTGAGAGAGAGGGAGATTTTTTTTTAAAGTGACATGAGGATTTTTTTAAATATATATTTTATTGATTTTTTACAGAGAGGAAGGGAGAGAGATAGAGAGTTAGAAACATCGATCAGCTGCCTCCTGCACACCCCATATTGGGGATGTGCCCGCAACCCAAGTACATGCCCTTGACCGGAATCGAACCTGGGACCCTTTAGTCCGCAGGCCGATGCTCCATCCACTAAGCCAAACCGGTTTTGGCAAGAGAGGGAGATTTTATATATATATACATCAATGAGAGAGAAACATCAATTGGTCACCTACTGCAAGCCCCCTACTGGGGATCGAGTCTGAAAGCCAGGCATGTGCCCTGACTGGGAATCAAACCAACTGGGGATCTCTCAGGTACATGGGATGATGCTCAATCAATTGATCCACTCTAGCAAAGGCCTGCCTCTTCTTTTAGAGACCGCCTACTGTGGTTATCTTGACTCTGTCTCACCATTGTCTACTGAGTGTAGGTAGGGGTCAAATAATTTCTCTTTTCAGTTCACAGGTCTCAAGATCAAGAGGAACTGAACCCAAAGGTCCTCACCCACACTTAGACCTGATTTAGACCATAAATTCATAAGCTTCTTCCATGATGTCATGGTTAGGTAAGACTGAGAATCTTAGAAGGGATGAGTGTATTTGCATATGAAACAGAGCACAGACCATCATAGGTTGTTAAATTAATTTCTCCCAGTCAATCACACTTTCCAGGATCCACACCTTTATCGAGTGTCTTCCTGATCAGACTCTGAGCTTGGCTACATGAATTTCCTTGGCCAATCAGGCATCAGCAAACATGACACAGAGATATGAAAAGGTCTTATTTAATTAGGGCTTGTCCTCCTTTCGCCACCCCCACTATGTCTAGCCTCCTTGAGGATGAAAACCCATAAACAGAAAAGGCACAGCCATCTCAACCGTCCCAGCTGAGCCTGACCTCCAGCCAACCCTCCAGTTCCATGCAGCCATGTGAATGTTCAAGGAAAACCAACAGAAAGACCGCCCAGCCAATCCACAGAATAATTTCACAGCATTAATAACTGAAATAAGAATTTAGTAGAAGCATGGTCCTAGGAGCTACTGAGAGAAAATGAAGCTAAGTTCCATTGAATTGCCCTTTTCTAGCACTTGGAGCCCCCAATTTACTCTGCAAACCAAGTTGCCTCCAGTGGTACCAGATTCACTCTCATAAACCCTGTTCCTCAGAATCAAAGTCTACCTCCTGCCCTCACTTGCCTCCACCCCAAGACTCCTGGAGTCACTCTTTGTGGATTTTGGATAATGTTTGTTAATATTTAGTCAAAGTTTATAAGTTTTTAAAATAACATCAGTCTTTATATGTTGTCATAAATGCATCCTTGGGCTTTCTGTATTCTGATAGCCCAGCTTATCTCTATATATAAAAGCCTAGCGACCATTATGGCAGAATGACCAGAACAGACGGTAGTTACGACGTGCACTGCGGCAGCCAACCAGCCTGATCTGGGTCCATAGGGCCCTCCCACCTGCTAGTTGCAGACACAGGGAGCACATGACTGAGCTGCCGGTCCCCCTTCTGAGGGGAGACACCGGCCAGGTATACAGAAAGTGCTCAGTGAGGAATCCGCATGGGCTGTGTTCACACCTTCATGCTGCCCTCCCCCACCAACACAATGCCAAAGGAAGCCTGATTCAGGAAACCCCGTGCTGACCACCCACACGGAGAAATAGCTTGTGATAAACGTCATTCCTACAAATGCCTGAATCTGCCTCAAGAGGAAGACCCAGAGCAGGAAGATTGGGGCTGAGACAGAAGATCTGGGAAAAGCAGGGCCACGGATGACCATGTTCTGCATTTGCTGCCCCACCCTGCTCCCTGGCCCCCTCCGTGTGCAAAACACCTGCATCGCTGCCCTTGGACAGAGGCCTGTGAGTGAGTGAGGAACTGTGGCTGTGCCTGTGGCTGTACTCAGCCTCCTGCCCTCGTGGATAAGCAGGAAACATATTTATGTGCCAGAATCGAAAACCCTCTTTATCAGTAATAGCGCAAATAATGCAAGACCCACACATGTTCCTAAACAGGACTCTGTCCAGCTACGTGTGAACCCAGATGGAAGGCAAACTCTCCACCGAGGAGGCTGCAAAAGCTGCTCCTCTCTTGAACGCATGCAACCTGGAGAGGTTTAAAGGGAAAAGGAAATAAAACAAAGTAGCAACAAGCTTGGAAGCCACTGACAATGCCGTCAAATCCTCTGTGTGGTAGTGATGTCAGAGCCCATCTCCCCACACCTGGGACTCAGACAGCTGAGCTGTTGACACCTGCCAGGTCGCCTGGCACCGGCCTCATCTAAGGGGCCACTTTCAACCTCCCGCCAGCTCCTGGAGGCAGGTGAGCATGGAGGCTTCAGTGTTAAGCAACCCTGTTGGTGTAGCACAGACATGAGCAGGCTTTTCAGTGAGATAGAACCCATAACATCCCTTCAGAGTGTTTTTAACTGCTCTGAGATCACGCTCCCAGCCTTGGCGACTCTCAAATAGGCCTCAGTGATTCCACTTGCCTGATGCAAAGACCTGGGTTTCACGAGACGGGACCCACGGCCCCTGGAGCAGCTGCATCCTTTCAAAAGGAAGGTCACCCTGGCTGCAGGTCCTTGCTCTTTGTCACTTTGAATATTTCTTGCCATGCCCTTCTCTACCCAGCAAAGCTCATTTAGTATTAAAGGCCAGAAAAAGAGCTTCACAGAGAAGAAAAAGCTAAAGGAGTTCATCATCCTGATTGGGGGCATCCAGCCAACTGCACACGGTCCTCCCACCCCCACCATCCCCACCGCCCCCCTCACAATAAGGTGTTGGGCCAGAGCCAACCTCCCATGTCCCCTCCCCCTGGCCAGCCGGTCCAATCGCCCCCATAGGGCGGCCGGCCACACCCCACCCATGCATGAATTTGTGCACCGGGCCTCTGGTAAAATTATAAGTGTGCCATGGGAATAAACTTTCTATGATCTGCTATGGTAGCTTGGTTTAGAAGATAGTTCTCTTTCTCAAAATGTTGTCATTTTTACAAAAATACCTGGTGTTAATTTAGGTACCTTCTCCACCCCACCCCCACCCCCACCCCTGTCCCCTCTGAGCCTAGGCTCCCAAGCTAAGTCATTAGAGACTTCTCTCCCACACAGATTGATGAGGGAGTTCTGAGTATTTCAGGGCCCAAGTGCCTCCTGGGAAGGATTCTTCCAGGTTACAGCTCACTGCATCATCTCTGGGAAGATGAAAGAGAGAAGTGATCCCTCTTCTAGTCACTGATGAGAACACTATTGAGAAACAAGCTTCACGGATATTATTTAACCTGTTTCTCAAACCCATGAGATGGGCAGAGCTATAGCATCATCTCCACTCTGGGGATAAGGACACTGAGTCTTCAGAAGGATAAGTGACTGCCACGAGGTCACAGAGCTTGTGCAAGGTGTAACAACAGCTTAAACGCAAGTCCCTCTTTGAAACAGTATTCTGACAATTATTGCTTTTCAGAGAAAATTGGACGCAAGCCCTGTATCTTTTCCTTACAAGCAGGTAAATGTGAGTTCATTTTTAACTTCACATGTGAACTGTGGATCCTAGTGACTGTGTTGCAGATAGTGAGATAGCAGAGAGCAGTGCGATGTGTAGGCTCTGAGCCAGATTGCCTAGGTTCAAATCCCAGTCCTGCCACTTCCAAGCTGGGTAACCTGGGGCAAGTTGTTTAACTTCTCTGTGCTTATGTTTCCATTACTTTAAAATGCAGATAAAGCCTTACCTCCTAGGATTTAAGAGAAAGATTATAGATGAGCTAATATATGAAAAGCTCCTATAACAGGATATGGCTCATGGTAAAGTATCAGCTCTCATTCCAAAGCCTGGCCTGTAATTCACACTCAATTGGTTCAGAGTCCAGTGCTCTTTTCACTGTTCCACGGTCCTTCAGAATTTTAGAGTTCAGAGGTTCAACTTCAGTGCATCAAATGTCCACTTTTTGAACCAAAAGACACAACTCCTCTTAGTGGGCACTGTTTAAAAAATTCTTTACCAAAGTGAATAGAGAGTTTGTCTCTGCTTTGATAAACCACAAATGAAAAAAAAATTGCCTGTCTGTAGTTGACTGTATTAAATAAATTATTCACTCTGACAGAGAAAAAGGCTGAACATTTTTGAACAAAGGAAACCGCCCAACCACCTCAGAAAGCTCTGTGGTCCCCTGTGGATCTGAGCAGACACCATACGGATCAATGTCTCAGAAACTGAGACTGTGTGTTAGCCATTCAGCAAACCTGTATCATCCTTGATCAGCCTCTGCGACTCTAGGCTCTGGGGATAAAAGGAGAAGTCAATCAGAAGCGCTAATAAAACCTGCCTCTGAAAACAGAGGAATTTGAAAAATAATGAGAAAACTTCAATGCATATTCAGGGGAGTTCTATTATAGGCACATTTAACTTTTTAGTCTTTAATTATATGATCTCAGGTAAAAAGAAAAAGAGAGAAGGAGAGATGTGGCAATCACCACACAAGGCATGTAATTGATTCAACCCAAAATTCCGCTCCCTGCTCTGGGAGTGAGTGACTTGGGGTCATGACTCAGCCACCCCTCAGTAGAGTCCCTTGTCTCTAGTGTGAGCTCTCACCTGACTCTCAGCGAGTGTGAATGAAGGGATGAAGGGGCACGCTGCTTTTCACACCACCTGGCCCAAAGCCACACCAGCCTTCCCCTGGTGCTCAACCAAAGCCAGAGCCATCTGCTCCCACTCTGCAGGGGAACTGGCTGCACTGTGTCTCCTCACACAGATGTCAAGCTGCCTCTTAGGATTTTCAAGGGTAATCCCAACAACAGATTTTTCATCTGAAATGCAACTCTACTTACTGTTCCGTGATTCCTAGGACGTATATAACAGTGTTCCTGCCTGGATCTTCAGCATAATCTACAAGAAAGAAACCTCACTCCTTCCTTCTATAAAGCAACAGATCAGACCTTCTAATGTCACACTCTAAGCTTAATTGGATTGCATTTCGATGATTTATAGGATGGCAATCTTGTGTCAGGAAAAGGAAAACAGGGATATTTATCACTGTTTCACCCATGCTAACAACTACTATGTCTTTATCCCATACAAGTAAGTTAGTGCAATGAAACCTACAGCCACTGCAGTTTGGTGGCATTTCTGAGATGAAATGTAATGTTCACAATAATAAAACTCAGCAGGAGTATTTTCTTTGGGAAAGAAAATTAGCATAATGATAGTAATATGCTTTCATCTTCTGGAATGAAAGTGATACCACTTATTTTAAGTTTATCAGAAACTACTGAATGGGTTAAAGTATCTTTTCTCCCAGGAAATTGCAGGGGGTGGGTAGGGGGAGGAGAAACACTTGAAAAGAGTCTCTGAAAGGAACTTTGAACACAAAAGAGAGATAGGTAAAATTCTGTCTTCAATGGAGTTCAAACTTTAAGCTGTATTTCATATAAAAAATAAAAATGGAATTATCAGATTTTTCTCTACTTCAACTTGATGATCAGAATATTAAATATACTAAATTCAAGTTTTGGCATGGATGATGTTATCAAGAAGCAAAGCAAAATAAAAAACAACCCCCTACTTTGGATTGATAGCTGCTGAATTGCATCTCACTTAACTGATAAAGCAATTATAATTATTATTCTTTTATATATGAGGAACCTAAGGTGCCAGGAAGTTAAGTAACATCCTATTGTCTCATAAATGAGGGAGTGAGGATTGAGCCTCGGTCCCCTAACACCAACATGGCTTTTTCTCATATCACTCAACTCTCTGAGCCAAAGGACCAAAACAAAGGTAGCTTTCTTTCACTCTCTTCCCATAATCAGAGATACTACACTGAGTGGCCAGATTATTTTGACCACCTGACATTTGTAGGCAAATTAGCTATAATTTCGCACTGAAGTTGCTAGAGGGCCAGACCATTATAAATAGGGAAGCAGGTTGTTTAACACGACAGTAGAAGTGATTTTTTTCTGAAGTTATGGGTAAGCAACACGATTTAACAGCCTTTGAACATGGGATATATATATTTACACGTGAGTGGCCAGAGTATTATGACCACCCCATCAGTACTTCGTTGGGCCACCTTTTGCCTTCAATACTGCGGCGATTCTTCTTGGCGTTGACTCCACGAGATGTTGAAAGGTGATGCGAGGAACCTGACACCATGCCTGATGAATAGCACTGTCCAGTTCTGTGAGATTTGATGGTTGTGGAACCAGCTGCCCGATGGCTCTTTTAACTTCGTCCCACAAATGCTCAATTGGATTGAAATCTGGTGATTGTGGGGGCCACCTAAGCAAGGAAAAGTCTCCCTCATGTTCTTGAAACCACACCTGCACAATACGAGCACCGTGGCATGGCGCCTTGTCTTGTTGGAAGAAGCCATCTCCACGTTCAAAAGCTGTTAAATTGTGTTGTTTACCCATATGTTCAGGAAAAAATCACTTCTACTGTCGTGGTAAACAACCTACTTCCCTATTTATAATGGTCTGGCCCTTTAGCAACTTCAGCGCGAAATTATAGCTAATTTGCCTACAGATGTCAGGTGGTCATAATAATCTGGCACTCAGTGTATACCATGGGCTGGGCACTGAACAAGAAAATAAAGAAAAACCCCCACACACACACACACACATACACCCTAGCTCTCCTTGGCCACGCCTATCTATGCTAAGGCTTCAGACATACCTAAAAGTTACAAGGTACTTCCTCTCCGGGGGCAACTCTTCCTCCCTGACAACCAGTGGAAAAGCACATACACTCTATGGAGCTCAAAGACCAATTTATCAACATCCCAACCAAAGTGAGGACAAAACACACTTAAAAACCCACAATAATTCAACTAAAATTAAACTCAAAGGGGTGAAAGTTTAGAAATCTAAAAATGTATCATTAAGAGAGAGGTATCAAGGCACCAATAAAATTGCACGTGGACTGTTGAGTGCTCGGCAGTGGGGAAGGGCTGGTTCTATGTTTAATGTATCAAATGTTCTAGGCCAGTGGTTCTCAACTTTGGCTGCACATTAGAATCACCTGGGAATCTTTTTAAAATCCTGATTTCTGGGCCTCATCCTCCAGAAATTCTGTTTCTTTGTTACTAATGTTGTGGTCCCAGCCCATAACAAAGAAACAGAATTTCCGGAGGATGAGGCCCAGAAATCAGGATTTTAAAAAGATTCCCATGTGATTCTAATGTGCAGCCAAGGTTGAGAACCACTGTTCTAGGTGGTGGCACCTGGGCCTCCTAAGGCTTCCTCCTTCACTCAGCCTCAGGGAACTGAGAGCTGCAGCCTCTAAAAAGCACCAGGAGCAGCAGAAAAGGAGAAAGAAAAAAAAAACCTGGGTAACAAGATTAACTTTCTATCCCTCAGGCAGATATATGCAGAGTGGGCAAAAGCAAAAAATAGAAATCCCCCATCACCTTCTTGCAATCTTCCTCCAGCATTCTCCGAGCAATATGTATTCCCTCCTCCAACCACAGAAGACTGGCTTCTTCAGCAAACACCCTGGTTTTTATACACCTTTTCTATTTTTTCAATTTTCTAATCCATGTCTTCCTATCTCTTTCAAGAGGAAAGGAAAAAAGCTTTCAAAGTATAATGAAAAGTATACAAATGAATTGCCGAATGTGTGTGCACTTCTGTTTGTGTTTAACTGAGTATTTTGATTCTGTCGACAAAGCACAACACGAAGTGGATACTAGAAAATAAGTTCATTTCTCAGGCATAATTCAGGGCTTCCAAAATCAAGTGGAAGCCCAAATGATTTGATCTAGCGAGCCTGATAAAACTACCCATGCATTGCCAACTGTGCGTAGGAACAACTTGGTTGAGCACAATTGCTTAGGAGTCTCCTCATTGCCATCTACAATGCACCAGTTAGACACTTACCAAGTTGTAAAGAGCATTGCATCCCACAATTCACAATGGTCCTAAATGAGGAACTCTCTGAGTCTTTTTTTTTTTATCTACATAATAGGAAAGTTCAAATAAATAATAACTCATATCCTTTCCAGTTATCTCACTTTCTAAAAATAGTCTAAAAGCCTCAGTATACCTGAAATAGAAACACTTTGTGAAATCTAATTTAAGCCAAGTGAAAGTCAAGAAATTGTTGGCATGAAGCAATCAAAGCAATGGACAAAAGTTAAAGGAGTGGAGTTCTAATTCTGGTGGTTCCATTACGTGTTCTGCTTATCTATTGCTGCATAAAAACCCTACCAAACTTAATGGCATACACAACAGTAATCTGTTCCTTCTCATAGTTCTGGAAGTTTCAGGGCTCAGTAGGTGGGTTATTTTCACGGTTTCAAATGCAGTTCCTGTCACATGGTGCCTGGGGCTGGAGACATCTTAAAGGCTTCCTTGCTCACCTGCCTGGCTTTGCTGCGGCTAACACCTTGGACTTCAGCAGGTTATATTGGCCAGAATACCTATGTGTAGCCTGGACTTCCTCACAGCATGCCAAGAAGGAGCATTGCAAGAGAGAGAGAGAGCCAGATTGTTGCCTTTAGTGACCTAGTCTGGGCCATGTAGCTTTACTCGTGCTGTATTCCATTTAGTAGAAGCAATCCATCAAGGCCTGTACTATTCAAGGAGAAAGGAATTAGCCTCCACTTCTTTTATAAAATATTATTTCATATCAGTTCCAGGTATACAGCATAGTGGTTAGACAATCATATAATTTACCAAGTGATTTCCCCAATATTTCAAGGACCTACCTGGCACCATACATAGTTGTTACAATATGACTGACTATATTCTCTACACCCATGTGACTATTTTGTAACAGCTACCAATATGTATTGCTTAACCCCTCTACCTTTTTCACCCTCCCCTGGGCAACCATCAGTTTGTTTTCTGTGTCTATGACTCTGTTTCTGTTTTGTTCATTTATTTTGTTTTTATAAGATTTTATATGTAAGTGAAATAATATATTTGTCTTTCC
>NW_006296221.1:176812-190896 GCF_000327345.1 Myotis davidii
CTGACTTATTACTTAGCATAATATTCTCAAGATTCTTCAATGCTGTTGTAAATGGTAAGACTTCATTCCCTTTGATGGCTGAATAACATTCCATTGTATATATGTATCACAACCTGTTATCCACTCATCTGTTGATGGGCACTTGGGTTGCTTTCATACTTTACCTCCACTTCTTGAAGGGAGGAAAGTCAAGAAACATAAAGCATGATTTTTGAAACCATCACATTGGATTGGGTCTAGATCTAGACACTTAAGACTTAGGACTCTATTATTCAATACATTATCAAAATGTGTCATTTTAGTGTCTAAAAGTAAAATATAACCAATAAATTCAACTGCATCTCTCAAAATATTATATCGAGAGAGCAATAGCAATAATAGCAAACATTCATTGTATAATTATAATTCTAAATGTCCCTAAATGGATTCTGTATTGCCTATGTCATGGGCACTACTTTTATCCCATATGCCCCTACAGATGCATCTAAATTCAGAGTAGTAAGTTCACATTCAAGAGAACTAACAAAATCTATGTTTACCATTCCCCACATACAGAACGGCTGTAAACATTTCTTTAGAGCTCTGTGACAGTAGCATTATTTTTGTTTAAGACATGTTTTCAGTCCACGGATCATTATCAATGACTGTTCCTTATTCTTTATATAGAGAATGAACACAACTGCCTAAGTCCAATTCCCAAGTTCCTCTGGGCAAAGGACTGTCTTGTAATCAGAGGACAAATGGTGTGTGGTGATTCTGCCGGCAGGCCCTCCAGAAGCTGTGAAACCACACTTCTGAAAAGCAAGCTTTCCCCCATCAGAGGGACACTCGGCGCCGATGACAGGCCAGGCCGCCGTGACAGAACTTTGTAAGAAGACCAGGGCCCAGGCCCAAGTGTTATTGAGCACGGAACAAGTCTGCTGCCTTCCCCCCCCCCCCCCCCAGCTTTCCATTCAGATGGGCCTCATTATTTCAAAACCCAGCTGCAACCTTAACAAGAGGTTCGTGTGAAAGCCACGCCCAGCATGATCAGGGCCTCAGCTGAAGAGTGAGTGTGTGCAAAGGCCAGGAGCTGAGTTAGGCAGAACAGCCCCCACACTGATCATTGACGTATTGACCAAGGCAGAACTGTCAGGAAGCCTAGCCATCCGAGTCTTCCAGACCACACCACCTCACTGCAACAGAAAATGTCCCCGCGAGGAAGCTGGAGAGCTCGGTGCTGGCCTTGGTGCTGCTTATGAAACAAGTGCAGGCCTTGGTACTACTTATCCTTCATCATTTCCAAATGAGCGGAATGACCACTGGGAGGTGGGCAGGTTGAATTTGACACAATCGCCTCCGGGAGCCCGGGGTCCATTCTATGTTAGCTTTGGATTAAAATTATATATATATATATATAGTAAGAAGAAGATATATGTAGAAAACACCTAAAGAAGAAGAAAAAAATTACAAACATGATTTGACTTTCCCCTAGGAATTCATTCTATTAAAAATGCTTCCATGAACCATCGACACTCAAGGGCCTCGGCCTGGGGTTTCATTGTATATCAGTAGAGCACCGAGCATATGCCATAAACATATCTGAAACTGAGGTGCCTGGGTGAGCATACGCCTTGGGAAGAAATCACACTGGCCTCTTGAGAAATTCAGAGGGAAGGCCTGATACACTTAAAAACAGGGTTAATCAAAATGGTTGCCACACGGTTAGTTTTTACCAGTTTCAAACACCTGGTGAGTAGTCCCTGCCGAATTGTGGAATTTCTGTTAAATAATTCACGTGGAAATGTTCCCCAGACTGTTAGTGGTGCATATTCTTCCCTTGGGAGGGACCAGTGACTGACTGTTCTTGCTTAAGGCAGAACCAAGGTGTCAGTGGGGTCTTTAAGCTGGGCAGTGGCTATCTCAAGGCCTGGCCACCCTAAGCGCCAAGAAATTTAGTCCAGATCTTGTGGCTTTTTTTCCCCATCACCATTTACCCCCTCTATGCCCTCTTCCACCGCCCCCTACTTCTCTCCTACCAACACCTGCAATAAACACAGTTGCCCATGTCCATGAGTTCTCTATTTTTTTTTTCTTTGGCTTGTTTTTAAGAGACCCTGTTCAATACAGCCAAGTACCCAAATTCCTAATGTTCTCTGGAAATGCAATGAGATTCCAGAGCAGAGAAATTGTCCTTAAAAAGACCAAGTTTCAACAAATGAATAAAGATGATGAACAATATTGGTGTGGAATTACAAACCCCTGAATCACCACTTTACTTTATTTCACCACTGACTATATTACTTTTTTCTCTCACAGTAGGTACTCACTTGTCACTGAACACAGAGATTTAGAATTAATTTTAGAATTAATTAACATTGATAAGTGCTTCCTATGAGCTAAGGACTGTGCAAAAGTGCTTTCAAATGCTTACGTCATACCTAATCTTTCACTTCTTCCCTGGGTTCATGAAGCAGGGGTTCCCGCGGGGGTGAGGCCGACGGAGTCCTATCGAAGCATGCCCGACTCCGGAGACAGGTTCAAGACGCAGTCTGAAGTTTATTGTTTAAGTGCAGGGACATATATAACATTCCAGACCAATCAGAAGTTTACAACATCCTTAGGGCAACCAATGGTAGGAAAGTTAGGGTACTATGTAGGGGCTCTAGGGGGCTTACTCAGGCGGGCGCTGCCACTTCCCCGGTGTGCCGAGGAAGCTTGTATAGGCGGAGTGTGCTCACGCCATTGCATCCGCCACTGCACTGAGATAAATCTCCTGAGCTCTTCCCACAGGTTCAGATTGCAACTTCTCTTCCTCCTGCCTGACCTGGATAATGACTTAACTTTTCAGAGCCTCAGTCTCCTCATAGGGACAATGGGAGTAATTATTGTACCTGCCTCGTGGATACAGAATCAAACAAAATAATGTCAGAATCAAATACAATAATGTTGTATATCTAAATAAGGATTTGGGGAGTTGCAAAAAAATGAAAAAACAAACAAACACATGATTTTAGAAAACATAGAGGGAGTGAAAAGATTAATGAGAAAGGATCAGGCTTTCACCCAGTGGGAACCTAGAGACACCCAGAGAGTGTTCATGGCAGGAAATACTCTACAACCCCACAGTGGAGTTGTTCTTATAGTGTGTGAGTTCCAATACTGACTACTCAATATCTAAGACCCCCAAACCAGAAAGTCTGATGAACTGTATTTGAATTATGTGACTTCCCTTTAGGTATATTGGTTAAAGCAAAGAACAATCTGGCAAAAAGGGACCTCATCAACTTCAGTGATGATAAAAGAAGCCCCTGGATCTAGACTCCCATGAAGAGTACACATAGTGGGAGAAGTGAGTTGCCCAGAGGAAACTGAATGCTATCAGAGGAAAGGAGAATGGATGCTACATATCCCCCAAGGTGACAGACATCTACTACATTATAGAACACACGGTGCATGTCAGAGCTCAATAAATGTCATTTGTCTCACTTCCTCATGATGCAGCTATTGCGATTCCCTTGTGTACAGAAAGGTTGGGTGACTTTTCCCAGTTGCATACAAAATAATTCAGCCAAAACATCTGAATTACAAGACCAAACACCTCCAGTGGGAAGAGTTAGAGAGGGCAAAAGTTGAGATTAAACAAAGAGCTGTTTAGAAGGATGAGTACTGAGAAAAGCCTGTTTAGGATTTAGCTCTTAAACTTGCTTTTCCTTAGGCACAGCATGAATTTTCAATGCCATGCTCTTAAATGGTGCAGGACATGCGCGCCTGTGGGGTCAGGTATCATTACAACCCCTTCGGGAAGCTTCCTGTTCATCAAAAGCAAAGCCCAACTTGCTCAGAGAGGTTACAGGGGTGTAGGTACACGTTTTAACCTCCTGGTCTCTGGTGGAACGAGTAGAGGATAGCAAATGTTTATGAAGCCAGACACACATGAATTTTGCAGCTCGTCTCACATGCGGGAAGAGCCACCTGAGGCAGCTGAAACAGCGGAAGGAACTGGTACCTTCTGACCGTTATCTGGAGAGGTTTTACCAAGCTTGAGACACCAGTCATTTCTCATTGATGTCTAAGTCTGCTGCCACCACAAAAATACTAAAAATTCAAAAAAAACAATACATTCGTTTCCATGGATTGCTTCCCCAATCCTGATCCACATTATGTTTCCAAGAAAATTGTACGTGCAGCATGTAGCAAGGGTCTGTGTAATTTGGGTGGGAGATCCTAGCATATTAAAGTAGTTTACTAAGAGTTTCCTTTACATAAAAAATCATATAGGACTTGGGGAACAAACAGAAAGAGACCTTTGGGAAAGATGGGGAGATCCTGACATCAGCATAACTCTTAGAAGACAAAATTGAGTCCAGAGAACATATGAAGGGATGTGGGCTTAGAAATGATGCATGACCATGTTCACCCTAAGGAAAGGGGCATCAAGGTATCCAGCTTCTGCTTAGAGTCACAGGATTGCAGGGTCATCACCAAGGGACACTTTTTGCTGGTGGTGATGCCTCAGTGTAAGGCTGTGTAACTTGTCCCCAGTCCATGGGAAGAAGGAAACGTGCACGGGAGATGGCAGGCCTCTCTCAGGGATACAGTAAGTGGAGGAGACTCAAAAGGGGCAGGCATTGCCAGAGCTAATAGCAGAGAAACTGAGGAGGAAGGTAAAGAAGAGGTAGGCAGACTACCCGGGGGTCAGGGGAGGACCTGTATGGGAGGCAAAAATTCCAAAGGAGGCCACAGAATGGCAGAGTGATGTTTGTTACCAGTGGAAACAGCAACAGGAGAATGATAGCTACAGAGAAGAGCACGTGAGCAACTGAAGAACCAATGGGAATGAGAGGGCATGTGAGTCAGCCACAGTACAGCTGCTCTTGGTAGATGCCGACCATGGGCAGACGTTCATATTTTCTATGGCACTGTCACAATGCAGGAGAGAGTAGACTATTATTTCTGTTCACAGATCAGGAGACTGAACTCAGCAAGGATAAGTAACTTGCCCACGGGCGCACAGTTGGTAGAAGCAAGCTCAAAACCCAGGTCTGCTTCCACAGCTCTCAATTCGCTCCAGTGTCCTAAGCCCATATCCAGGACTAAGTCTCACCCCAACCCCTGTGGCCACCCTCCAAGACTAGCAAGATCTGTAAAGCAAAATCTAACTTTTATGAAGTTTTAGGATATTAATTTGCCGTTTTTAAAGGATAGAGTCAAATATTTGTATTTGGTTCAGCCTTTTCAGTACAAGCATTGTTCTAAGCACTGTGCATAGGTTATCTCATTTTATCCTCGTGACAGTTCTTAAAAATTGCAACATATCACTATTCCCACACTATTTCTGCCACATGAGAGGGGAGGGGCTTGAAGGAATGAGCCATAAAAGCACCTTAGCGAGGCAAAGAGAAGGCCGTGTCACCGCACGCCAGTGTGGCTGCGGCAGCAGAAGGGCTGGTGGCATCTGTACTGTTCCTCCCAGAGGCCAGCACTAAGGTGCATCCAAGAGAAAACACATCAGGCAGCTCAGGACCACAATCACCACGTGACTTTGCAGGACGGCAGAACCTGTAGGTGAGAGAGCTTGTGCCAATGAGAAAAAAAAAATGATTCTCTAGAGATCGAAAGACCAGAAAACCAGTCTCAGTGCCACCACATAACAGCTATGTCACCTGGGACAAGTCGCTCCCCATCTCTGGTTCTCCTGCCCCACACGGAGAGGAGGGACTTGAGTCATCTCCACCACCCCTGCCAGTCCCATCAGTAAATGTCTTTCTGGAGACTTTCTGGCCACATTGGCCCTTGAGGGAGAGCTCCTTCCCTCTGCTGATTAAAACAGTCTGTTTGCTCAGCAAGATTAAAGAGCATCAATTCAAGCCAGGCGCTGTTGGACTGTGACACAGTTTAACAACGCTCATCTGCTGCGTAGCAGTCTAAGCCAGCAGCCGCTTCCAGATTTATAAAGATGTTCTTAACCTCCACTGCTTGGGTCAATCGCAAACTCGCATTTGCATTGGTAACTTCATTTAGCCACCTCCTGCCCCGGTTCGTTAGCTGGGTTTCGGTACGTAACAGAGACCATCCCCTCAGAGGGAAAGTACATTTCCCCATGTATCTGAAGAATCTAAAATATTATTTCAGGACGATTACAAAGTGGTCCAAGGTGGCATTTGAGGAATCTGGAATTTCTGAGAACAGATCCGTGGCTGCCCTGGTCTTGGCTAATTGTGCTAACCTCCCAGGCTCAGGACCCTGGACAGGTGTGCCACGCTGAATCAGCTGGCAGATGTGACCTGAAACCCTGAGAGTCTATTTGGGGGATTGGCGAGAGCTGCCTTCGAAGTTAAATAGGGCAGACTATCTCTGCAAGCAACGTAGTGGAAAACTACCTCAGTCAAAATGTGCATGCTCTGCAAATGAGAGGTTGCTGTTTTCCGGAGAAGTGCCCATAAAATGGGGTGGGGGTGGGGGCTCATACGGCTCTCACCAGTGTCTATTATTGTAAAATGCCAGAAGCAATTGTGATGTCATGTGTTGTCTAAAATTGGAGTGGTGCGGCAGCTGGAGATGCAGTGAGAGCTAATAAAGCAAACAAAATGTGCCGAGTTTTACTGCATCGTATCGTTTCTTTACACAGTTATAAGCAGTGAGAAAGGCATCTGCCACATTACAGTCAATTTATTCCTTCTTTATTTTCTGTTCTCTTTCCTTCCTTTGTCAAAAAGAGAGTATGTGAAGTGGGATTGGCTGGGAATACATTTTGACAGTTACAGCAAGAAAAAGAGGTGCTGTTATTAAGAAAAATGTCTTCTTGGATAGATCCGATGGAACTTATTGTGGCAGCCCCCTGATTAAAATATGCTTTCCTGCTTTGTGCTTGCTTTATCATCAAGCACAAGAGAAAGGAGTAAGGAGCTTCTCACCTTAAATGGGAGAGGAAACAGAAGAGATGCCTGCCACTCGGGATCCTCTAATAAATTCTACCTGCGAAGGTCCAGCTCTCATCCCCATCTGGTGAACGCCAAGGCCCAAAACACCCACCTCCATAGGGATGTTGTTTGCTCTGCCCTTTTGTCATCAGTAGATTGATTTTCATGTTCTTGCTAAATAAACTGTGAATGACACTGAACATTGTATCTTGCTTTGCACTGAAGACCCAATTAGCAAACACAGTCAATGAACAGGTCGAGAGCTGAAGTTCAGATGAACGGGCAGGATCCTCAAGGCTAACCCTCTCTGTTTGAACAGCTTTCCACTGACCTTTGTCCTTACCATAGGTGGCCTCCTGTAAAACGCGCCACCAAACTCCATGTGCAGAGCCAGAGGGGGAATAAATCATGGTTTATCCAAATATCATGTGTCAGTGCACAGACAAATCAAATGGCTCCATGAAGATCATTATGATAAAGAATGGAGTGCTAGCCCAGAAATGCAAAGATCGGAATCAGAAGAGGCTCTGAGCTGCAGAGGTAGATAAATACATGCTGAACATTTAGAGCAGTCCTGAGTGAAAAGTAACTTAAACTGGATGCTACTTTTAACTCATGATAGGCCAGCTCTGGGGGTCTTGATGTTTTGGTGCTCCTCTGTAAGCAAGTGATCAGGCCATTTTGTCATTGACTACACTTCAGTCTGCCACTATAAATTCACATCAGATTTACAGCTTTCTGAGCCTCCTTGGCAGAGTTATGGGCCAATAACACGTCAGGAATGGCAATCTTGCTAGCTGTTTTACCCACCACATATTTCACAGATTGTAGCCTTCAAGACACCAAGGGACTATCTGACCCAGATAATAAATCCACCAGGGGTCAGAGCTACAGGATCATGGTAGACATCTGACCCATAAAATACATTTGTGCTGATAGGACGTGCCTATTTGTCTCTGTGAGGAGTTGTTGGATAGCAGACCCATTGCTATCTACAGGATGCCCCAGAGGGAGAACAAATGAACCATCTGCCTAGTTCCTGGTCCTCTGTTAG
Organism: Myotis davidii; assembly: GCF_000327345.1. Lineage (NCBI taxonomy): Eukaryota > Metazoa > Chordata > Mammalia > Chiroptera > Vespertilionidae > Myotis > Myotis davidii. The sequence goes on from NW_006296221.1 coordinate 184,769, forward strand.
CCAACAGCACCAGTGACCTGGGGTTCTTCGTCACAGTAGGTACACCTGGAGTCATCAGCTGGCTGACTGTACCTTGTCCATCTGCTGGTTGATGACAGGAGGTTCCCAAACCCCAACAAGTCAACAATCTGGAGTCTTTGCAGACTCCAAATATTATTGAATGGACTCCTCTTGGGCAATGGGACAGATAAAAGCAACTAAAACAGGGGTGGGCAAACTTTTTGACTCGCTCTGGAGTCTTTGCAGTCTCCAAATCTTATTGAACGGACTCCTCTTGGGCAATGGGACAGATAAAAAGCAACTAAAACAATGGGGTGACTGGCAACATGTAGACCACCCTTTCGTGAAAGGGCAAATATTTTCCAAAAGCTGGACTTACAACCAGAAACATTTCTGACAAGTTCCAAGCACCACAGATAAAAAGCAACTAAAACAATGGGGTGACTGGCAACATGTAGACCACCCTTTCGTGAAAGGGCAAATATTTTCCAAAAGCTGGACTTACAACCAGAAACATTTCTGACAAGTTCCAAGCACCACAGATAAAAAGCAAAACAAACCCAAACAAAACCATTAATTCATAGCACTCATGGTCTAGTCAGGTAGGCAGAGTTAAGACAGCCCACGGGCTGTAGTTTGCCCACGGTTGAACTAAAACAATGGGGTGACTGGCCACATGTAGACCACCCTTTCGTGAAAGGGCAAGTATTTTCCAAAAGCTGGAGTTACAACCAGAAACATTTCTGACAAGTTCCAAGCACCACAGATAAAAAGCAAAACAAACCCAAACAAAACCATTAATTCATAGCACTCATGGTCTAGTCAGGTAGGCAGAGTTAAGTAATGCATGACACTACCACCTAACCATTGGTCTAAGACAATCTATGGAGCTGACCCCAAATTCTAATGGCTGCTGATTTTAACTCTTTAATGTTTTTCTAATTACTGTTCTCCTTCATTCTCACTATGAAGAGTCACCAACCCTCCTCCATCAGTTCCCTCCTATATAGATGAACTGAGTAAAAGGAAGCTAAATGACATTGACTGAAACCTACTTAAAGTGAAGCAAAGGCCAAGGTCTCTTCATGCAATATTCTAGTAACTTGGTTAATAGCTAGCTTGACTAGTAATTTGGAGTAAACTTGTTGCTTTTTTATAGTCTCTAACAGAGGCTCTATATCGTGAAGAAGATGGCATTAAGGAAGACTGAAAACTAATCCTGAAATTTGAATAGCTTTACCAAAATTTACATCCTAATTTTCTAATCACTTTATAGCTGCTTGTTCCCCTTTTATCTTATTTACTAGTGGCCCAGTGCACAAAATTTGTGCACATTAAAAGGGAATTAATTAGAGGAAATATTTTAATATTGCTATTTTCCCTTTCTCTATAATAGAAGTGTCTGGATAGCCCCACCCCCATTGGGCAACACCAAGACACAGCTGGCCCCACCCCTGTCAAGGCCTGCTGGGTGGGAGACGCAGCATCATGACCCAGTGCCCAGACAGGGGATGCAGCCTCAAGGGGTGTGACCTTGGCGGGGGAGGGGTCGCGACCTCAGGTCCTCAGGCCCCAGCTCCAGGGCGGGGGGCATGGCCTCAGTGGGGCACAGACTCAGGTCCCCCACCCTGGCGCCACACAGCCTCAGGTCCCTGCTGTGACAGTGGCATGATGTCCCTTGGCATATTAGCCTTTTATTATGATGATGCTATCCCCCAATCCCTTCCCACTGCTTTGGTCAGTGGACACAATTAGTCTAACTTACTCCTTCATATCACACAATGGTGAAACACACTTTGCACTTTCTGGTGCCTTCTTCTGATGCCCCAAAAGCAAACTTATCCTTATATTATGGAAAGAAAGAGAAACCCAGAGAGTCTACTTGAAAGGAAGTTTAAAATGCCCTTTTGAACCCAAGTATCCACCTGCCTCTAATTCTACCACTAGAGAACCATTTGGTTGAGTCTTCAAGAATTTTTTGTTTGTTTTTTACCAAAATTACTCAGCTAAAAATAAATACCTAGTGAGAACAAAAATCTCAACTTATGTAAGAGGAAAGCATTCCCTCACCATCTTGTTCCATCCAAGCATGAAGCTTGGGCTCTCCTTTACACAATATCTCTCTCTGCCTTTCTATCACAACCTCTATTTAATATAGATATTGAGACTCTTATATATGTCCCTGAGGCCACAGAAAAAAAGTGGATGTCTCCCCAGAGCAGTTATATGGCCTCAGTGAGGTTCATTACAGGTATCTTTTTTCTGGACAATCCATGAGTCACCTGCAGGCAACTCTCCATGAAAAGTAAGCATTCCCTCACCATCTTGTTCCATCCAAGCATGAAGCTTGGGCTCTCCTTTACACAATATCTCTCTCTGCCTTTCTATCACAACCTCTATTTAATATAGATATTGAGACTCTTATATATGTCCCTGAGGCCACAGAAAAAAAGTGTCTGTCTCCCCAGAGCAGTTAGATGGCCTCAGTGAGGTTCATTACAGGTATCTTCCTTCTGGACAATCTATGAGTCACCTGCAGGCAACTCTCCATGAAAAGTCCACATTTCACAAGGTTAGTGAAACCAAAGGTTCCACTAACATGACTTCTCTGCCTATCTGACAATGCACAGTACACCCCACTGGCAGCAAAGAGTCTGTCTGTGATGGCTGGGCTTCCAGGATACCCCGTGGGCTCTGCTTGGACATTCCTATTATCTACTCCCCATACCACCTCACTTCTTAGTTTGCATTACCATCTCCCATTAACTCACCTCCCTCCTACTACCAATCAACTGAGGACACCCATCTTCCCTGTCCCTCCTCTCTTTCATGCAGAGACCTGCCTAGAGAGGGATGTCTTTCCAGTTTTCTGGTTATGGCCCTGCTTTCTCAGGACCTTCTTTGGAGATCAGAAAATCAAACTGGATTTTTTCTTGTGGGGCTCAATTAGTTGTAATCAATGAAGGTGACTTCAATGAAATTCAGCACAGTTCTGCCCTGACTGGTTTGGCTCAGTGGATAGAGCGTCAGCCTGTGGACTCAAGGGTCCCAGGATCGATTCCAGTCAAAGGCATGTACCTTGGTTGTGGGCACATCCCCAGTAGGGGGTGTGCAGGAGGCAGCTGATCAGTGTTTCTCTCTCATTGATGTTTCTAACTCTCTATCCTTCTCCCTTCCTCTCTGTAAAAAATCAATGAAATATATTTAAAAAAAATCAGGGAAAGACTTCATTACCATTCAAGCTTAATAAAAGTTAACAAGACCGTGCCAGCCATCTTGATTTTTCCTCCCTCAGGATTCCTCTTTGACTCAGCTTTTCTCTCATAGCAGCTAGAAAGCTTCATCCTACCAAAAATGGTTAGATCCCATGAAAGCCAAAAAATGGTTAGATCCCATGAAAACCCACGTCACCCATACTCAAACTCTGGGTTAATTTTTGTTTTTAATTTCCAGCAGGGATTTTGCTCTTAACAAAAATTCAGTGTCAACCTGATATTGTGGTAGATAATGCTCCTTCAGAGTGGCAGCATTATGCCTCCACTGACAGGATGCTGAGTGAAGTGGCCCCCTCCAAGCCACAACAGAGACCCTCTGACAACAGGTAAATACTACAAAACTACTCATTAGAGCCTGAATATAACACACCCTCACCACAGGAAAGCCAGTTCAAAATCATAAATGTCAAGACACGATTAGCTTAAAGGTCAGGTTTAATTACAGTTATCGAAACTGAAATGTACTAATTACTGAAACCAGGATGGAAAATTATTTTAATGGCTTAGAATGTTTTGCTGGTGCCTTTGTTTCTACACAATGATGGTTCTTGTCACTTGATAGAAAAAAATGGTGACGGGCATTTGCTTCCCCGGGTGGATGGAAGCAGAGAACAAAACAATGTTGATGAAAAAGCTCTCAACTCCAAACAGCTCTACAGAACAGTTGTTCCATGTTATTGTATTATTAATCATTTTCTTATAATCGGTGCTTTAGATATAACTTTAATGAAGCTTCAAGAGAAAGCTCAATGCATTACACTGTAACAACAAAGGTAGCACATTTATCACTTGGTTCATAGGTTTAATGGCAAAACAAATCAATAAATAAACAGCTGTTGAAAAAAATAACTCAATAACTGGAAAAGGTTGTTTTACCTGTAGGATTTCTAAGATTTCTACAGGGACTGTTTATTGACTTACATAAGTATTTTTGTTGAATTTTTTTATCATCTTTTTCCTTTGGATTTCCAAAGACTAGAAAGTTTAAACAATCTTAAATTTAACTTTATTTTGCTTAGTCTCCTGTTTTTTATATATATAAGTGATAATACCTTTCAAAGTTCGACTCTATTTTAGAAAGAAAAGAAAAATGCTCCACAAGAAATTTAAGTGATAAGCAACCACAGGTTATGAGAAGCACCTCATAATTGGAAGATTTGGTCTGAATACTGATATATTCCCCATAGGGAAAAAGGAAGTTTTATGCAGTGTGGTTCTCATGTGGAGATTAGCACTCCTGAAGAGACGTAAAACATCAATTTCTGCAGGAAAGAAAAATTGTTAAAATGAGGCAGGAACCTACAGAATGTGTTTTGTCAAAATGGAGAACAAAGGACAAAGGAAACAGTGCTTTACTATCTAAAAGACACATTGAGGAAGACAGTTTTAGTTAAGAGAGGAGGAAAGGCATGACACCAAAGCATTTAAATAGCTCCAAAGAACCTACCGGTGACAATGCAAGCGGAGCTATTCACCGGGAAGCCACAGACAATGCAAGGAGAGTCTGCACTCTGTTCTAGTTCAATAATGGAGGAAAAAATGACATTTAATTAAGAGTTTCCTGCCTTCCAGGTACTTATGACATTGAAATCAGTGTGGACATAAGGCATTAAAGCTTGACATCAACATAGTTCACCCAAGAAGTCATTTACTTAAGATTTACAACTGACTGTAAGAGGAAAGTGAAAATTTATGGAAGGTTTCCATCTGGCAGGCTATATCATTAGTATTCACACTGATAGCAGCAATGATTTAAGTTTCATAATCTCAGTGAAGATACGCATCAAAAGATTCTTCTAAAATATGTCTAATAGCTCTAAGACTTCTTTATTAGAGTCTGCCTATGGAAAAAAATGTCAGATATCAATGAAGAAGTCATCAAATGTTAATTTCAGTCTATTTAAGCAACAGAAATTTATAAAACATTGGCATCATTGTGGCTGAAACCCCCACCCAAACTCTCTGAAAGAGGCGCCATAAACTAACTACTTTCATTGCTTTAAAAAAAAAAAAAAACCTGATTGCCTTGTTTGATCTGATTACAGCAGGCGTTTCAAGTCATAACGATGATTATTTTATTAAATATCAATAGCTCTTTGGGGGTTTGGAGGAAGAGAAAATGCAGCCCTTGGCGTGCGTTGTTCAGACCTGTGAATAAATCTTGTTAGCAGAGAGGAGGAACTAAGTATAAATCTCCCTCTGCAGCAAAACCACTGTGCCATCCATTGTTCTGAATTAACGCACGCTGTCACTGCAAAATGCCCTCACGTTGTCAGAACAGGACTGCAGGAAGATAAATTCTTGGCACCCTCCCTTAAAACTGTAGAGAGAGAAATGCTTAAAACAAAAAGAAATACAATGTAAATAGCAGGGAACAAACCCAAGACTTAGAATACCCTCAGATAACAATGGGTACAGGTTAAAAATATATTTAAAAGAGGTTAATAGTATTCTAAGGGTTTCATGTAAGATGTTGCAGAAATAAAGAGCAAGTGTTTCGGAGTCAGGAGGCAGACTGGCATTACATTTGGTTCCTCCAAATGTAATTTTTAGTTCTGCGACCTCGAGCAAGCTACATATTCTCTCTGGTCTTTTGTTTCTCCATCTGGAAAACAATGCCTAGCTCATAGTTGTTGAAATCTAAGTGAGATCTTATAGAGCAACGGTTCTCAACCTTCCTAATGCCACGACCCTTTAATACAGTTCCTCATGTTGTGGTGAACCCCAACCATAAAGTTATTTTCTTTGCTACTTCATAACTGTAATTTTGCTACTGTTATGAATCATAATGTAAACATCTGATATGCAGGATGTATTTTCATTGTTACAAATTGAACATAATTAAAGAATAGT
>NW_006296221.1:191171-195412 GCF_000327345.1 Myotis davidii
ATGTTTTCAGTTATAATTTATAGATTAGGAATGCAAGTAATATTGGGATTTAATGGATTATATGAAACTCTCTTTTCCCTCTGGCATAGTAACCAGCTAAGTTTAAGATGATGGCTGCTTACTTATCCTGGATCTCTGAATGATGGCGTGGAAAGATATCCCAGCCAATTCAAAATGGACATGGAGCGTCAGCAGTACTAGTAAAATAAACCTTTATTGTTGCAAGCCACTACTGAGATTTTGGAGTTGTTTGTTCCCAAAGGACCCCCTGAGTGATCCTGACTCATGCAACAGAAACTTCCTAATGGTACCTAATGAAATGAGTGAGCACAAAAGGAAAGACCTCACACTTCCAGTTTTCCGTGCAATTGTGTAAGCACTCAATCCTAAGAGATGTGAGGAAGGAGTATAAAGATAGACTTTACAGAGGAAATGATGCTTGAACTGAATCATGATCTTAAAATATTTGGGGGGTTTACCAAATTGATTGGGAGGGGTTCAAAAACATTTCAGACAGAGAGTAGATGGAATAAGTAGATGGGGGCAGGGTGGTACTCTCAAATAGTTGTCGAAAGAGAAAAACAAAATATCAGGGGCATCTTTATTTAGCCTTTATGAAATTTGGACTTTATTCAGTGGGCCACAGGCTTTTCTATTATAAAATCTATGACAATTGATGGTGAAATGCAGGACACATATCCCTGGACAATTTCAAATTTTGAGTGAAATGCGAATGACATCATCACAGTCCCCGATGCTGGTTGCTGCACAGCGCATCCCATGACATAGAGAAGATTATCTGCTGATTATGCACAACACCACCTCCTTCTATTCCATTCAGGAAAGAATATTGAAGTTCAAAATTGTGAACTCCATATTTAAAAAACAAATCACTATTGATCTTCAATACCTTAACTCAATTAGTAGCAGATATGCGGCTCATACTTCACAAATTATCCTAATGTATTAATAGGTCCTGACAGCATTTCTGCTGTAGGCAGTGGGAGCCATCAAAGGGTTTTTTTAAAATAACATATTTTATTGATTTTTTACAGAGAGGAAGGGAGAGAGATAGAGAGTCAGAAACATCAATGAGAGAGAAACATCAATCAGCCGCCTCCTGCACATTCCCCACTGGAGATGTGCCCGCGACCCAGGTACATGCCCTTGACCGGAATCGAACCTGGGACCTTTCAGTCCACAGGCCGACTCTCTATCCACTGAGCCAAACCGGTTTCGGCCATCAAAGGGTTTTAAGCAGAGGAGTGACATAACTAGAGATGCATATTTTAGAAACATTTTTCTAGAAACCTTGAGATAGATGGAATTAATAGGGCAAGATGATAGATAGAACATCATTTAAGACACTGTAGCAATCATAGCTGTTACAGCTTACAAAGACAAGAAGGGTCATATGCCCATCTGCTAAATTCTAAGAGAAGAAATTTGTCTTTCTTGGTATTGGTGGCTATTTTCAAATAGTGTCTTTTTCTCCCAATAATCTCTCAGTGGCAGTATCTGTCCACCTGCTTCTACCATTTCTCTCCTCTCCTCATTTCTCCTCTTCTTTCCTCTTTTCTCTCTCTCTTCTTTTGGCATTCTTTATCTTTCCTTTGGGAGAACTCTTATGTGTGTTTTAAGAACTTGAGCAGTTGTGGAGTTGGTGGAGTGAAGTGTTTTCCCCTCTGCCTGGAAAACCATTGTGATACAGCCCAGGTCAAGATAATGGGGGCTTGAATTGAGACAATGGCAATGAAAGGAAGAGGGAGAGACAGAACAAGTCACTGATAAGCTATAGAACTTGGTAATACCTTGTATATTGTCAGGGGAACCTGTTTATCTGGTTAGTCAGGTTCCTAAAATGTAGGCACTCAAAAAATATTTTCGGAAAAAATAAGTTTGAGAAATAAAATGCAAAGCTCAGATGGACATGGGGATAAATCAAGGTGAATCAACAATGACTCCTGCTCTAACAGAGTTTTCAGAATTGCTGTTAACCCAAAATCTTAAGGCCTGAATGCCAAATGCTTGGCACAGATACCACCACCTCCCCTTCGATTTCTAGACTCGAGTCATTTAAATTGACCACTATAATTGTTCACTGTTGAACCTTGATACATCATCCGAACCCTTCAGAAGACAATGGTCCAGAAAATCATCGCCAGTTGATCCAACTGGCAAGGAAAATGTACCCTGGTCACCTATTTCTCAGATTTAAAAATATATTGAACTGGTGGCCCGGTGCATGAAATTAATGCACATTAAAAGGGGATTAATTAGAGGAAATATTTTAATATTGCTATTTGCCCTTTCTTTATAATAGAAGTGTCAGAGATGGAAGAAAATTAGTAAAATGTATATGAAAATCTTCCTCCTCTCAGAGTCTGGTGCACACCACGGGACCCAGAATCAAGTCCCCGCCCACCTACATGCACCTCAAAATTGCACGAGACCCAGGCCCACCCTCCCCCCACCCCCCAGCATTGGGCTAGATCAGTGGTCAGCAAACTGCGGCTCACGCACCCTTGTCAAGCCCCACTGGGCAGGAGATGCAGCCTCAGGTCCCCTGGCCTGGTGCCGGGGCTGGGGTCACAGCCTGAGGTCCCACAACTCAGGCCGGGGCGGGGGAGGGGCGCGCACCTTGAGGTTCCCTGTCAAGCCCTGCTGGGAGGGCGGCATAGACTCAGGTCCCCTGTCAAGCCTTGCTGGGCAGGGGGTGTGGCCTCAGGTCCCCTGGCCCAGTGCTGGGGTGGGGGGCGCAGTCTGAGGTCCCCCGTCAAGCCCCGCTGGTGGGAGGCATGGCCTGAAGTCCCCCAGCCTGGCACTGGGGAGAGGAGCATGGCCTGATGTCTCTCAGAGTGGTTCTGGGGCAGGGGGGTGGCCTGGGGTCCCCTGTCAAGTCCTGAAGGGTGGTGGGCCTGGACTGAGGTCCCCTGTCAAGCCTCATGGGTGGGGGGGCGCAGCCTCAGGTCCCTGCTGATTGCTCCTTAATGCTCATTATAGGACCTCGGCCTCTGCTGTGGATGCAGCCATCTTGTGTTATGGAAACCACCCCCCTCCCCCGCCTCCACTGTGGGCACCACCATCTTTGTGGCAGAGTGACAGTCAATTTGCATAGTCCCTCTTTATTATATAGAATGAGTATGAAAGGATTTGAGCAAAAAACTGAAAAAGAAAGGACTGTATTCTATTAGGTTTTATTTCTACTCTCCTTTTAACTAAGTTTCTTGGAATTCTGTCCTAATGAAGGGAAAATAGAGCAGTGGAGGTCAGCAGACCTTGGCTGGCAGGTCTCTGGCTCAGAGGAATAACAGTGATGGGTAGGTTGAGAAAGGATGGAAAGGATGGAGTGGGTGAACTGGTCTCTGCAAAGTGCTTATTTTGAGAGAAAAGAAAAAGAAATTTCTCCTATTTGTTTTGTTAACATAAAATCTGCAAAAATGGCTTCTACACAGATGATTTCAGTATAAACCATCTAAGACAAATACAGATTATAAACACCGCATCAGACAGAACGCAAGAGTTAGCAAATCTAATCCTGCTCCCACAATGAATTCTTAGAGTAACCAGAGATCATGTCAGCTACCCTTCAACTTCCCTATCACTAAACCAGGGTTCCAAATTACTTCCAATAATGGTAATAAACACTTATTGAATGCTAATGAGTACTAGACAACATTCTAAACATTTTGCTTATATTATCAAAGTCAAGGTAGATCTCTCTTGGAAATAAAGTGGTGAAGAGGCATTCCTCCTTTACTTGATTTATATTATCCTCACTTGCCACATGACAAAAAACAAGGCTCAGCAAGATTAATGGGACTCATGTTCGCATCATATAAGAAATAAAGCGTATCATAGTAGCCCCTGTGTTTTACAGGAACTGCTAAATGTCATTTTCAAATTACAGCCAGTCAGTTGGGCTAAGACTGAGGCTTCAGAAAGCAGTACAATTCCCATGTGTCAAGGCAAAACTTCTGTTTAGGAGCATAACACTGTCAAGGCTCTGAAAATGAACACCCTTCAGCAGACCCAACCTGTCTAATGATTACCAGTGTCCTGCCATGTGCTAGCTGACATTGGCATATACAGCACTTTCTGAGACCTTAACTGACCTGTTAATGTCACTCCCAGTGCTAATGGAGTAGTACATTATCCACAATGGAACTGTGGAAAGCTGTATCAAATAGCAATCCCAAGGACTAACTCGGGAACATACAGTTAACCTGAGCGAGCTGCCC
>NW_006296221.1:196764-242280 GCF_000327345.1 Myotis davidii
CATTATGAAGCCCTCTCCAATGGTAAGTAGCCAAGAGTTTAGTGGGTGAATGTAATTAGAGACAGATTTCAGTGCAGCTTGGATACAGCTGTTTCTGTCCTTCTGGCGCCAGGAGGTAGCCGCGATAGCTCTATGGCCACTGGCAATTTAGCCAATCAGTTCTGCCTCAGTGCACCCAGCTGACCTCCTGCCTCACCGAGATGATGCACCTGCTTATTAAGATGGCTCAAAATTCCAAAATGAGGTCCCCAAACCTCAAAGGCACCTTGAAATATGCACCTCCAATGGCACACCTATCAGGCTTTATCTTATAGTTGTGTTTGTTCTGGGTATATTTGTGCTTTAAGAAGCCACTGGGAAACTTCCTACAGTCAGCCTGATGCTTTCCTGTCACTGCCAGGTAATGGTTTTCACTTCTCCTAGAGAAAGAATTAAAAAACAATGTCAATTATCTATTTTTCTGAAGGATGATGTACACCATTAAGAGAGAGGCTGTCTGCAACAAAGACACACACATGTTTTTTAAACCATGATTTCTTGCTTTTTATGGATACGTAAAATTGGGGGGAAATTTGTTTCTCATTGTCCCAAGTATAATAATATAAAATCATGACTGGATGTCACACGATGGGCCCAAAGTTTCTGAGCCCTGGATAATGCAGTAAATGGGGTAAGAACATCCCTGACCTTGGATAATCATCAGTTGCCTCTGCACAGACTTGATTATAATCTCAGCACCCATCCAACAACAATAAAGCCATATCAACCCCTGGGCTCAATGCTCTGAGGATGGGAAATGTCCCATTTCTACTTAGGGCTGCAAACACTACAAACAGTTCTTGCGTTTATTAAGAAACTGAGGAAGGGAAACCCTTAGACCAGACTTTGTCTTTTGATGTGCAATTTCAGTTTCCTTGTCATCAAGATAACACAGACTAACCTGGTTCCCTGTGTGAAAGAACCACAGAAGGGTACCATTGGGAGCCATCTTGGAGGCTGGCTACCATATTTAGCAAGACCAATAATGCCTGCCCAATGTGATCTCCTCTTTGCTCCTCCTTGTCTGCCTCCAAATTCACCTTGGCCATTCTCCCCATGCAAGCTATGCTATAGTAACATGGTCTTTCACAGTCTCTAGAACACTCTGAAATATACTTTTCCTTAGTTTCTTTGTATTTGTTCTTTCCTATGTCTGGAATGTTTTTTCACCAGTTCTCCAAAAGGATAAATCCTTCTCATCAGTTTAAACATTGGTCAGCTAGGTGTTACCAAACCATCTACTCTAAAGAATTTCCTCAATCATGAGAAATCCTATCACTTATTCCTTTCATAGCACAATTTTACTTATTTTTATTTGCGTATCTACTTATTGTCTTTTTTAAAATATCATAAGCATCCTGAAGCTAGGGACCCTGTCTATCATGTTGTATCTCCAATACTCAGCAGAAAATTGGTGCTCAAAAATATTTGTTGTCTGAATGAAAAAGATAGTCAACAGCTCTTCCCAGTCACCATCCTGTGTTCTAACCACCTTAACCTCTATGTACACAGTGGGTCAGAAGACATTTTTCTAAATTAGGGATGAAGGCTAACCTTAGGACACCTCTTTCCTGCCACATTTCTCCATCTCATGACTCAGCTCCTCTAAACGGTCACAGACAATGAGTTCCATACTAGTTTAGCACCCTTACGTTTTTCCCTACCACTTTCTGGTGTGACACCAAGCTCTCCTTTGAAAGTTTCTAGAATGGCAACTGTAATCAACCCATTACCTTTTAGCTAACCTATCCTTCCTTTCTATTTTTTTTGTTGCTGTTGCTATCTCCCAATGATATTTTTTCCATTGATTTCTTTTTAGAGAGAATGGAAGGGAGGGGTAGAGACAGAGAGAGAAACATTGATGTGAGAGAGACACATGGATTTATTGCCCTCCATGCATGCTCAACCAGGGCCAGGTACCAAACCTGCAACCAACGTCTGCACCCTTAACAAGAATTGAACCTGAGACCCTTTAGTCCACAGTCTGATGCTCTAACCACTGAGAAACTGGTTAGGGATAACCTAACCTTTCTTGCTCTGTTGTACATAGTTTCTGTCCAGTTGCCTCATACGCAATTTCCACTGCTCATACTAATCTCCTCAGTTAAATAATTTAGTGTGTTTTGTCTGTGTGGGCTTTCAATCTCAGCATCACCCAAGGATATCAAATTCCTGACCTCTCTGGGCTCCTCATTCTGCAGACTTGTGCCAAGCTTGGCTCCACACCCACACTCAGCCAGAACGCCCAGCATCCCAGCCTGGGTCCAGTAATCAAGCACCAGCCCCAATTTGAACAATGTAAGATGTTCAGACAACAGCTTACCCCTTGTGTTACTACGGCCTCTTGTTCTCTAGAGATAGTATCATTTGAACTCCCACCTACAAGGTTTTCAAACACTAAAATTCTTTGATTACCTTTCTTCCATTGGCTTTACTCAGAGCGTAACTGCTGATCTTATCAGGAACAAGATCTGCAGAGACACTTCATTGACTGTTTACTCCTTGCACCCTAACTCTGCATTGCAAAGTGGAATATGCCCTTAGATCTAGGTTCTAGTCCAAATTCTAAACTGATCCTCAGCTTCCTGACCTGTGAAGTAATAATATAAGCTCAGATGCTCTCAAAAGACTTCCTGAGTTCTAGAAGTGTACTATATAATATCAGCGCACATGTGGCTTTCCCTAATTATTTTTTAACTTTGATCCTTTAGATACTGAACCCAGATGCCAGTTCCTTCAGCAACGTGCATGAGAGCTACAGCCCCATTTCCCTCCTGGATGTGCTCCCTTGATGCACAGCCTCCTAGCTCTGCTGGATTCTTCATTTCCCTTCTTTCCTGAGAAATGTCTCAGCAGCAGTGTCCACAAAGGCAGGCAGTTCCCCATGGGGAGACTTGTTCTAACCTAGAGGCCTTCCTACAAATCGCCATTGCCACGGTTGCCCCCACTCATTAGCATGGCTGGACTTTCTAATTACAGAGGCATAGATTTTGTCACATTCAGGGAAGGTTGAAGGGCTACTCTATAACTCCCCGGATATTTCCAGGGCCAGAAAGAAAAAAAAGAGGGAAAACAAGTAAGAAATCTCAACTGTTTTAACCGAAAGTCAAAATGTAGATATTATGCCCCGCTTTTTAAGTCATTATTGAAAGGCATTTCCAACCATATTCTTAGAAGCAGTTTACATAAAATGTTTTAAGTTTTCTTTGCTTTTATGGTTAATAAACCAGAAATTTTGTGTAAGGCTTGGACTCTCAAAATGAGAGCCGGAGTCACACTCAGGAATTGTTAAATACTTATTGACTAAAAAAGCAAATAAGAAAATAATATTCTGTACATATTACATTAAATTTTTTCAGCCACATTACCTGAACTTCCTCCATAGCTTTCTGTTATATTTCGGGTATACAAGGAATCAAAAGATGACTATATCATCTTTACTAGTAAGCAAAGTATCTTATCTTTGTTTGTAATATTTTATTTAATAATGGTGCCTAAACACCAGAGTCTTTTAAACTCTACATATACACACACACCACAACCTTTCCAGTACCGAACACATCTGCTTTCCTTACTAAGCAATAACTGACGAGCAAAAATACAGTCATTTTACTCAGGCTTCAGGTGCCTCAGGAAACTTTTTAAGTTTTGTGACAGTGATAAGAGGTTGGCCTTCTTGACTCTGAACCTACTTTCTCTTAAAACAACTTGTGTCAGAAAAAAACTTTTTTCTAATCTTTTTTATTAAATCCTCCCGATATTTTTCTATAGAAAAACCAAGAGATATAGCTCAGAGTGTGTGCTTAAAGAAGCCCACTTGTGCGTTCCTATCAGAGGTTTTAAACTAAGAGGATTTCTTCAAAGCCTGCATGAAAGAGTCTTTTAGTTATGCAACGTATGGAGAGAAATAAAATGTCTCAAAATTATCTCCTCTGGAATGCCAGTCCCTTCTGCCTCCTACTGCCACATTTCAGCTATAATGCCATCTGTTTAAATCCATTATTAATCATTTAACTTTTCCTTTGGGGTTGTTAATTGTTGTTAATCTGCCTTCCAGACAGGTTAAAGTCGTGCAAGCAAATGAACAACTAAAGGCAGGAAATATATTTCACTAGCCTGTTTCATTGTCATAACTCATCCAATTATTTTTAATAAAATGATGGTTATTTAAAAGACTGGTTAGAAAAAGCTAAGTAACTTTGGGGAATTTAAGAAATAGTTCCTTTAAAAAGTGTATTAAGTAGGTTTGAAAAATGTGATTTCCTTAGTATTAAGATACTATAGTTTTATATAGGTATACAGATGACAGATCAAGGCTCCATACAATAACCACTTACATTAAGATAGTAGCATTATTAAGATATTGTTTTACTTTGTGGAATATATCAAACTAGTTCATACATATATTAAATATCAACTGCTTTACCCTGAAAAAGGAATATGTATCATGTATCATGTATCCCAAATGTTAAAAAGGAAGTTTAAAATGGCAAAAACATGAACATATAAAATTTTAAAATTTTGATTTATTGAAACCATTCCCGTAGTTATTTCAGATTTTTCTACAAGCAAAACCTATAATATGCTATATGTGTTTTTGCATTATCCAAGAATATTACCCCAAACTGAGTTCTAGGTCTCTTTCTTTCTCCCCCTATAGTTAGTCATGCCTTCATTTGTTTCTATAGTATTTACTAGTACTTGCTTCCTGGCTTAGAGTACCTGTGATATGGTTCTCCAGGTACTTCTTCAAGGATCCCCAGGATGGTTCTGTTGGAATTCATGCCAATACATCAAAAACCAATCTCATCATCTTCTTTCCAAATGAATCCAGCTTCTTCTCAATTTCCCTACCATAGACCTAGAAATCACTACTTATATCTATCCAGTTTGGAGTTCTTCATAATGATTTTTTTATTGACCTGTTACTCTTGTCTACATACCAGCCTCCGAATACTGTAGATCTCAGCAGTTACATCATAGTCCTAGCTTATTTTATGTTAAACCTAAGTTATTTTACCTGCTGCTTTTTAGTCTCTAACTCCTGACTCCAAAAGGACCCCCATCAATGGATTTAGACTTGCTGAGAGATGTCAAAGCCACATATATGGTAGCTCTCCAAGAGGGATATCATCTTACAGAGTTGTTCCCAGTTTCTTGAGCTTTTTCTGCTTATGATTATGGCAGTGACCCATGGATTCCTCTTCTAAAACACCCATAAAAAAACTTCATTTTGCAACTTCCTTTGCAGTTGGCCATTTGACTGAGTTCTAGCCAATGGAATGGGAATGGGAGTGATATAATCCTCTTCTCTTCCTGACACTTAAAAGCATCCCAAAGATACCCCAAATCTCTCTGTGGTTATGGTGAGGGTCCACCTGTTCCAGATGGTGGAGAGCCACCCTACCTACATTGGACTGTAGTAGACAAAAGAAGTAAACTAATATAGTGTTCATTCCCTGAGATTCAACGATTTCTTGTTCCAAGTAGCATTAGTACCTCCCAGGCCTTTAGGTGAGATAGCTGAAGACTTCGGGAGTACAAAGTGAATGTCTTTCTTACCCCATATTCATTCTAAATGAGAGCCAAAAACCAGAGAATAGGGTTGGCCATCAAAATAGATCCAGGACAAGAAATGTAGGGATACCTGACACAGCCAGGACACAAGACATGAGACTTACTGCTCTACCAAATTGTTTACAATAAGGCTTAGTTAGCGTTTAATACCTAACCTATTGAATTCTTTCAGTAACTGCAGGACAGGCTAAGGTATCCTATACATTTTTATTCTATAAAGACTAAGAACATCTCCACAGGATGCCTCCTACCATACTATTGAAATAAAATGTCCAAATTCTATCCAGTCATTGCCTACCTTGTTTTCAACAATCTTCTGACTCCCTTTGGACTATCTCATGGGTTTGGACTCTGCCTGGCTCTGGGTTTCAGTTTCTTCCAGAAATACTGCTCTTGATGTCTCCTTGGGCTCCTGGCTCCAGGCTCAACAGCATGTGACCAGACCTGGGCTTGCTCTACAGCCAGTGTGGCATTTGGGAACTCCAGCCTGGATTTGGGGCCAGGGGCACAACAGCTCCCTCTTGTTAGTTCTGAGGTACATCAGTGCCCCTTGCTGGGACTCTTAACCTTGCCCACACATCTGTTAGCAGCCCTGTCATGAAATCATCTTCAAAATAGCAACTGAAATATCTTTTTACTTTCTGCCAGAAACTGGCTAATAAATACATTTTTAATTGAAGTATTATGCTATGGTCTTCGTAGATTTAGCCATTATAAATCTGAAAACGTGTGTGATTCCATCAGAGCACCCCATTCAAGAAAAAATAACACAACTACCAAGTGATGAAAATGTAGTTCAAAGTTATTTTGACTCATCACAACACAAGATCTGAAACTTAGGGGAAGCTAGGGGCTACACAAGAGGTGTTCAGACATGGAATATTTGGGAATAGAAGCAGCATCGTAAGAAGATGTATTTTTTTTTATTTTTTCCCATGCCTCTAGGGATTCAGAAAATGCCAATGATATTTTCTATCCTTAAAAAGAAAGTTAACAATAAAAAATAAACACCTTATCTCTATGCTGCTTTCATTGCCATTTCAAAGGAACTATCCATCCAAGGGATTATTTATAAATACCGGGCTCTCCTGTTCTTGAACCAAACCTAACAGCATCCAAAGTTGGAGAGGCCAAATCTCCTCCCAGGAAGTGAACAATATCTCTACCTTAGCCTTCCAGAAGCTATGAAAGCCCTTCTCCCAGCAGACGCTTGTGGGAATTGGCACCACAGGTGGGTCTAAGTATGTTATTTGCCCTGAAAACAAAGAAAGGTTTGCATTTTTAAAAAATATAGAGTGCTTCACACAGAAGAGACAGGAATTGGTATCGTTTTGTTTTGTTTTGTTACCTCAAAGCACATTCTCTGCTGAGCAAAGGACAATGAATCATACCCAATGACTATTTGCAAGATGCAGGGTTAAAGCATTTTCTTTCTTTTTTTTTTTTTTTTGCATGTAGTTAAAACCAGGCAATGAGTCAGTGAAAAAAAAAATTCCTCATGAAATGGCTTTTAGATGTACTTTTTCATTGTTCATACAAGCATTTATCTTAAAAGGATATGCTCATCTGTTCCAGTCACTAACATTTATATGTATCCAAGCCACAGTTAACACCTATTGAAAATTTTGTTTCCATGATTATTATGGAACTTAATCATGTTTATGGACAAAGCCAGTTTAGTCATTTGAACTGGGCATCTATTGCAGAACAGTCTACATCATTGTGGACAGACCACAAAATGCCTTCTACAAAAATGCTCTTCACAATCTGTCACCAATGCACTGTGAAGTCAATGTTCTGTAGATAAAGTGGTGGGGGTGTGGACTTCCCAAGTACTATTGCTCCCTTCACGGGAAAATTGAAGAGTGTGTGTGTGTGTGTGTGTGTGTGTGTGTGTAAATATATAACACCCCAATATTGTTGGAATATATGTGTATATTCCAACACGTAGCCAAAATACAACAGAAATATTTCTATAAAAGCATGTGGTCTTTGTGGATGTAGCTCTTTAAATCTATGGACTTATATGGTTCAATCAGAACGCCTCATTCAAAAAAACAAATAGCACAACTACCAAAAGTGGTTAAAAAGTATTTCAAACCCACTTGTAATCCACTACACCACCACGTACTCACCCTTTCTCTACACTTTTCTCTCAACTTTATCTGCTACCAAGAGTGATTTTTTTCCATGGTGGGTGGCTTAACTGGTTGAAGTGTCATTCTGTGCACCAAAAGGTTGTGGGTTCGATTTCAGGTCAGGGCACATACCTAGGTTGCAGATTCAATCCCCAGTTGGGACACATACCAGAGGCAGCCGATGGGTATTTCCCTCTCTTGCCCTCCCTCTCTCTCTAAAATCAATGATCCTACCTCACATGAGGATTTAAAAAAAAATGATTTTTTTTTCAAATGACCTAAAACTTTCTCCCTCATGCAGTCTCTGTGGCTTCTGTATACATCACTAATATAGACCAGCCTAATAGCTCTATCAGCCAAAAACTTGTCTTTGAGGATAGAAAGAAGTTGGAAAATTGAGGATAATAATGCATGTAAGCAGTCTTTCTCCAATACTAATGTTAATGTTTAAAATAATGAAATCTAAAAGTTGTGAATTTTTACTTTAATCAATTTTCTATTGTGTGGAACAAAAACGTATTCAACCTAACTCAAGAAAAATGGGGGAGGGAAGGTGTGACTACAAGGATACAAAAGGCATTCTTTGAGCATCCAAAGGCAGGAAATTAAACAGAGTTGGGCCTCTCTGGAAATTATAAATTCAGAAACCGAGTCTCCTCTTCCTATTTCTCAGGGGCCTGCTCTATCTCTGATTATGTGCTTTGTTATCCATTTTTCTCTTCCTAAGTTTCTCTGATTGTTTATACATAGTACATATAATGGGGACCTTACCCTCTGAACATACAGATTGGGTCCTCATAGTCAAAACTCCTTCTATGTGTCTTAATTTAAATTCCCAAAGGAAGCTTCTAATCAGCTACTGGTGAAACTATGGGTTCACTAACCTTGGGAAGTGAGGAATCGCTGGGTCAAATAGCTGGGAGATGGGGGTCCCACGGACATAATCCTCCCACTTGCAAAAAATATGGCCTACCCTCCAGCCATACCTTTAGAATGCTGAACTCCAAGTGAGAACCAGCAGTGTAAGCTTGATGCTTGATATGGACTTGGGATAGGTTATAGTGGAGCAGCTCATTCACCATCCATTCTGATTTTCTTCTTATATTCCATATTCCCTTGAAGAGATATTTCTGGATATAAACTGGTTTCCACTAAATTAGAAGCACTTTTATGAGATTTTAGATGTGGAGGTGGAGGTCTTCCTCCCTTTTGGTTTTGCCTTTGCAAACACAATCTTGGAAACATTGGGACTTACTGTGGCAAGATCTGATGACCTACCTCAAGCTGCATATGACTCGGGGTAGAGAAAGGTGTATTCCTGAGGGCACAGTTCCAGGCAGCCTCCTGACTCCCCATTTTCCTGGCAGTAGCTTCCCTGATAGACAAGTTTAGTTGGCTTTCTCAGGAGGTCATTTCTGGAGGTCTATAGCCCTTCCAAGAATTTTGTTAGAACTAGATCCTTACAGTTAAACACTTTCTGCTTAAATAGCCAGATTGGCTTTTATTTCCTACAGCTCAAAGAGTCACTGGGCCCAGGTCAATAGGATTCAGTGTTCCAATCAAAATCTCGAGGAGAAAAAAGATGCAGAGCCATGGAGTTGGTTACTGATGTAACCAAGAAGCTTAGTCTCCACTGTGGTTGACTAAATGTAGAGGATACCTTTGGATACAACGATATAAAGCATTACACAAACATCCTTTGTTAAATTAAAAAAAAAACAAGATAGTAGTTAAAAGAGATTAAAACAGATTTTAATCAGAAACTATCATGATAAGGGAAAAAAGATTTCAGTATAAAATTGGGCTCAATTCCAAGTACCTAAAGGAAAAGTAGAGATTATAGTCAAGAAGCAGGATGGGCTGTCAGTGGATGTATAATTACTAAGAAGAAATATCAGAGATGAGTGGGGGGTGCTATTCTGGTTAAATAGACTTAATAATATTTTTGCTGAAGGCAGGCCAGGGTGGTTAGATATTACCTGGGGATTTTTCAGGATGGAGAATTTGTCCAGATATCAAGAGTGATAAGAAAATTAGGGTGGGAGATTCTCTCTAAACTGACATAGCAGGACTTGGCTAAAACCAGTGATGCAAATATAGACACAGAAGTCCAAAGGTTGAGGTCTAGTTGAGAAAAAGGCTTAGAGGAATTGAACTAGTGTTCAGTCAAAGAGATACAATTTGTCACCTCTACCCAAGATGTACAAGTCTGAATTCTTCTAGTGGGGGGTTTTAAGGAAATGAAACAGTAAGTCCAATATCCTGGTAATTAAATAAAATGATTGTCACACATTGAGACCTGCAGAAAACTGAGAGAATAAAGTTAACAGTAATGGGAAAAAATCATTCTTCTTGCATCAGCAAGATAGCCTCCTCATTGTAAACAAGTTTAGAAACCATAATAACAGATTATATGCTAGACAGGCAAATGGCTAACCAGGTAAATGCAGCAGGTGAACTCTAGTAGATGTCAGATCATGAGATACTTATTCATCAGAATAAGCAGGCAGAATATCCACACTCTCAACCAATCAATGGTGCAGTCCAGCCCTCCTAGTCTGAGCCTGAGGGTCACACCTACTGCTGTCAATATGTGGTCCTATGTCTGACCTGAGCACAGATGAGCACACTCCATTTGTCTTCCTTGACAAAGGTAACACAAATCTAAAGGAAGATGCAATCAAATAATTTCTTATTGGGCTTCTAGCATGATGTCAGAGTTAAAGGTGCACACACATGTGGATTTTCAAAATAATAAGAATATGCATGAACATGAACATAGTTAGAATTAATATAAGAAAAGGACTTAGAGAGTGATGTACTGAAAAAAATAAAAGATTTACTTCAGAAGGAAAGAGAATAAGAGTGACACCAGTGAGAAAAAGAGATTAAACAAAATTTATTGAGTGCCTATTACGTTCCAGACATTTTTCTAAGCCCTGGGAATGTTTCAGTGAATAAGAAATACAAGGAGAGGAGCCCGCCAGGCAAGATGGCATGATCCGTGTTGCTGCGGCCCTTCTCCTGGCTGCTGGCCCCCCGGCCAGGCTCTTGAGCAGCTGGTCAGTGCAGTCCAAGTTCTATGTTCCGGAGCCGCTACATGACAAAACTGACTGGCTGAAAGTGGGGCTGACCTTGGATACTACTGTCTTCCTGTGGGTCTATCTCATCAAACAACATAATGAAGATGTTTTAGAATATAAATGGAGAAATGCGGTAGAATAAACTTTTTAAATACTAACACAGTATGCTCCATATAGAGTTGAAAGCAGTTCCATCTGTTGAGTTGTGAGAGAGAAGAGTTATATGTGAAACTATGTCACCAGCATTTGTGTTTTGCATCATTAAATGAAAAAAAGAAAAATACCAAAAAAAAAGAATAAAGAAATACAAGGAGAAAAGAGGTGGTAGGTGATTTAACAAATTCTGAAGGTAGGTTAGGATAAGAGGAATGAAGGGCTTTTATAAAGCAGTTTGACACTGTCCTTTAGTAACTAGAAAGCCATAGAATTTTTATTTTTTAACTTCAGAGATATAATTTTGGCCCATGTTAGAAATGGATTAGAAAGGGGTAACATTTGCAGTAGATAAAAGAGTTAAGGGGCTACCGTAATAGTCCAAGCCAAACTAATTATCATCATCATCATCACTTTATCTTGGATAATTATTTTCATCAGTTTCTATCTTGGATAATAGGTACTATGAATCATGTAAATGTAGAATAGTGTTTCCTGTTTTAGCGTGGGTGTGGAGGGAAATTCAGAGCACTGAGTGGGCTTAATGGAAATGTTTGCCACACCAAGAGAACTCAGTCCATCAGTTTCTCCAAAGCAGGTTCCACTGGGGGGGGGGGGGGGGGGGAGGGGGGGTTGGAGCTTCCCCTTACTTTGGATGCTACTCATATTTCATGAACTCTGTCTTCACATCCCATGAGTTTTCTCCAAGAAAATTGAATATCCTGCAACTGTCACAAGGAGTTTTCATAACCTTGGAGGACAGTAGTAAGGCATTGGTTCCTGAGTGAGCGAAGCTTCCAAACAGGCTTTTAAGTCAAGTCCAAGTAAGCCAGGTGTCTATGTCCAAAGGTAAGCAGTATAGACTCAGGACCTAGTACAAAGGCCAATGGACGGATGACTAAAGTGAGTTTGAAATTACTGCACCATGCTACAGAGGTTGCAGTGTCTCCTCTGGACTGGGTATACCACATTATTTACTTCCCCCACACCCTCCTCTACTCCGCCAACCCTCCCAACAACATTATGTCCTAATGCACATGTCACATGACCCCTGCCCTTTTGACCAGAGGTAAATACCTGAACCAAATTGGGCTAGTAGGCTCTCTATTTGGGAGTTATCTCTCCTGGGAATCAATTAAGGCAATTCCTTCTAAAAGGTCATAAACATTAGAGGGCTGAGACCATCATTTCAAGATGGTCCATTGTGAAGAACTACATGCGGACAGGCAAATGGCAGAGAACCTGGACTTGTATTAGAGAAAAGCCAAGCAGATCTGCAGAACAAATGATAGACCATATGCCCAGGAACAAGAGAGGCTGAAGCGGTAGTTGTCTGATGTTGTTTCAGTTCCTGAGAACTTCCCAATGACCCAAGGAAGTTTATCTCTTGCTAACTAGTTTTCTTTTAAATCAAAAACATAGGTAAAATTCTGGCAAGATGTGAGGAAACTGGGAAGAATTCTCAACTGAATAAGAAAGGAGTGGGGGAGGAAGACCGAGAACGTGGACAAAGATAGAAAAAATTTCAGGAGCATTGAGTTTCAGAAAGGGTTCTAGAGATAATTTATTGAAATGAAAGATTCTGGAGAGGTCTGGGGGTCAAGTGTATTAGAAAAGGGATTTGTGAAAGCATTGCTATAGTTTCCAAATTAGGTTATTTTAAATCATCTTCAAAAGCCTCCCCCCCCCAAAAAAAAAAATAACATTTTTATTTAATGTATTTCAGATGCTACACTATGCTGGTATAGAAATGGCTGGAAACTGAGACACAGAACACGAAAACCCTAGATTTATATGGGTTAAGCCTACATTAAATTTTCCATTTTTCAAGCTAAATTGAGTGAATTTCCACATCTTATTTCTGAATCCTTCTTTAGATATCTTCTTAAAAATTCTAAGAATGAATCCCAAACTTATCTCATTTATTGTATCATCTCTCCTCCCTTTGCTGTAATACAGGGCTAGGTATCCTTGTTCTTATTTCACAGATAGAAACACTGTAGCTCTGAGATTCTCTTTGGAATGGAGAAATATGCAGTTTGACTATTTTTTCCTTTAGCCTGACCTCCTTCTATATAGATGAAAATTTAATGCTTGTTGAAAGTAAAAATAAATGTATAAATATTAAAAAGTAAAACAAGTATTAAAAACTCTGTTTCTGGCTTTTAATTCCCAATCCTCTAGCAGTCTGCCCCCCCCCCTGCCCTCACACACTATTCAGTGTTCCCTAAATTTAATGATATCAAGTTCACTGCCATGTAAGTATTTCTTCATTCAATAGCTGGGGAAATTGTCATTGGTATGCAAACTGGTCTAAGGCAAGGAACATTACTCTTTAATCTCCTAATTTTAATTGGCATGCCATCATGCAGACTGGGGCTGCTAATGGCCTAGTTTGTAGATTAAGACCGGCAGACCTGAACCGTGGTAAGCCATTAGTTACAAATAAAAAGAGGAAAAACACTGAGCAATGATAAAAGAGGCCATTCCAAATCAGAGAGAAAACGATTCGTCCTCATCTTCTCCAAGGTTCATGACCCTATTTCAATGTCCATTGTAACAGGATTCGAATTAATGTTTTCTCCTCGGTCAAATAATTTCAGAACAGTTGGTAAATTGAAATGATTTGCTATGCACAAACCAATGTTATTGGCTGGACCAGGAAATGCCGCTCAACAATGTGCTCACAAATGGCATTGTTTCCGCTGATAGAACTATTTCTCTCACTAGGAAATAAATATCTTAAATGAAAAGCATCTTTCACTATTTAAGGAAAACATATTTTTCTTCAATGCAATTAACTATCATTATTACTTTAGTGTCTTTTCACCCTCCAATAAGTAGAGTCAAATATATGTTAATCTTTCATAGAGTTCACACATATATCTGTCACCAGTGAAGACAAGGACAGTTCATAGTGAAAAAAAATAAATGTATATTTACATAAATAGATAGATAGATAGATGATAGATTGAAAGAAAAGAGATAAGAGAGAGAGAATGAAAAAGGAGTAAAATAGCCTACTTAACTGGTTAGTCTCTTTACCTCTCAGTAAAAGAGTAGACCAAAAGGTTAGTCTCTTTTACCCTCCCAAGGGTAAAAGAGTAGACAAAAAAAAAAAAAAAAAAAAGATGTTCCATTACTCTGAACACTAAACAAATAAAATAAAAAATAATAATATATCAATACCTCTGAGGTTGAAGTATGCCCCTTAAAAAAATACAATGAAGCCAATACTTATAAATGTGACCTCATTTGAACATAGGACCTTTATAAACAATCAAGTTATGAAGAAGTCATTAGGGTGGATCCTGATCCAATATGACTGGTGTCCTTATTAAAAAGAAAAATCTGGACCCAGAGAGAGACAGGCCAGCAGGGAGATGATGTGAAGGCACACACAGAGAAGATGGCTGTGTGACTGGAGTGATGCACCTACAACTATGGAACACCAAGGATTGCCAGCAAACACCAGAAACTAGAAGCGGCAAGGAAAGATTCTCCCTTCGAGCCTTCAGAGGCAGTATGGCCCTGCAAGATACTGACCTTGATCTTGGACTGCTAGCCTCCAGAACTGTGAAACAGTACATGTTATTTAAAGCCACCTAGTTGGTGGCAGTTTGTTACAGCACCCTTCGCAAACTAACAAAGCAGCTGTCTTGATTCTGTAACATAAGAGGAAATCACCTATCACCTTTAAGTCACTACTCTCAGGGTCTATTGGGGATGCAACTTCCCCTCTGCCCTCAATAACATACTGGCCTGTCCCCCAAAACTTTCCACAGTTATCCGATGCCTAGAAAATAGTGCATCGCTCAACGCTACACACAGGACCCTTCACTTCCAACCCCACTTGTTTCCTAACTGCATCATTCTGTATTCCCGGCCCCACCCTGAGTGACACTGGATGACTTCATGCTCATGAAGACCCTGCAAAGGTCTGGCACATTTAATTTTTTAGAAAGCGTTCAATTGATACTGGCTTGAAGGAGAAGCTAAGGCCCTAAAAGGATGGAGGGATGATGTCTCTTTTTTTTTTTTCAGTCTCTTTCAGCGAGTAAACAAGAACACCATTTCAAAATCAAATACTTTTTCCTAAATGGGGGGGGGGGGAGAAAAAAATTCTTAGTAGAGTGGCGGGGGGCAGGAAACAGGTTTGCAGGCATGTTTAACACATGGATATGAAAAATGTGACCAACACATTCTTCAAGAGAAATTCATCCCTGAACTACTTGTTCATTCCAGGAGCAGCCGAGATGCAGCTGTTTTCTCCCCTCTGATTATGAACTACAAGATTTACCTGGGCCCCTGATTAAGAATATATTTCTATTTCTGAGCAACTAGAAGGTCTGCAGCTAGATGATGTTAGGGAAAATTAATAACATCGTGCTATAATACTTCACAGGTTTTTTTTTTTTTTTTAAAGTCTTTGACATACAGAAATTCATGTTTTCCTACTCCCATCCACTAGGGTGCACTCCATGTAATAGGAGCTTGGTAGTACTTAATTTGTGTCTCTGCTTTCATATGGATTTGTTGAGTCTGAAGCAAATGTTCTGTAAACTCAATTGATTTTGATTCTCATAGCAACTCTGGGGAAGGACAGGCACGTAGTAGCACGACTGTCAGGCTGGAGAGGAAACTAAGGCTCAGGGAAGCAAAGGGAACTTTGCCTACACGGTCCCTTCTTAGCAATTCTTCTTACACAACTGGCAGTCCTTCTTCTGCCCTTGTTGTTGAACTTCTTCCAAGAGGAAGCTTGAAGCTAGATCAGAATCTTAACACATCATTTCTATTTATAGCTCATATATCTAGGTCCTCTTATCGGGTTTCTCTAAGCTTCAAAGTATTCTAATAACTAGGGACAAAAGACGTATTTTTCATGATAACCTTATAATATGTCACGTGCACTTGATTTTTTTTTAAATGAAAGCAACAAACAGAGCACAGAGTGAGGAGTAAGCTCTGACCTCCATTTTCCATCCAGGCTCCCCAGTTTCAGTTCTTCCTTTACTAAGTTAAACCCCAGCCCCTGGGTTTCTCGGACTCAGCAAAAATGCCCATGCCCTTGCATGGAATAAAAATGGTGACATGCTTGCCATCGAGGGACCACAATGACTATGGACTGAGGCAAAAGGGAATTCCTCCGAAATTCAGCTTTATGTGAAACCTCATGCTTTTTGTGTTATTCAAACAAATTAACTTAATGATAAGAGCATTCTGCCTTTAGTTCGTGATTCATCAACCTTGGGTAGCACCTACATCAACTCCTTTCTATAAGGATGGAGAGTCTAGTTCATGTACACTGCCTACCACCTCCCTCCCTGCTTCAACCTCCTTGGTTAATTTTGTTGATTATATTTTTAAATGTATTTTTTATGCCTTCAAATATGACAAATAAACTCTGTTTCCTGAATTTTCAACTTGAACCAGTATCTGTTGATTCCTTGCTGTGAAATGTGAAAAAATTACTCCCTTTAGTACTTACTCTTTTTCTCGCTCTTCTTTCCCTTCTCAATCCTTTTTTTTTAAGGGTGCTGTTGCTGTTATTGTAAATTATCAAGGTTTGTAACCTTTACATTCTGTTCTATAACTCTAACCTCAAGTGTACCGAGCTATTCCTCTATAACAAGGCACAAACTGAATATCATAAAACAGCATTCTCATTATTATGCAACTAGAGGCCCAAT
This sequence comes from Myotis davidii, assembly GCF_000327345.1. NCBI lineage: Eukaryota > Metazoa > Chordata > Mammalia > Chiroptera > Vespertilionidae > Myotis > Myotis davidii. The sequence goes on from NW_006296221.1 coordinate 213,445, forward strand.
GCACGAAATTCATGCAAGAGTAAGCCTTCGTTCCCCCTACTGCCGGTACTAGCTTCCCTCTGTCACCCGAGACCCGCACTTCCCTCACAGCCTGGCTTCGTCCAGAAGGACAACTAGAAGGATGTCTGGTTTAATTAGAAGATTATGCTTTTATTATTATAGATTATTCAACATAGAACCAAATAGTGTGGTTACCAGCACAGAGGAGGAAAAGTCACCCTATGCTACCAAAGTATTGCTGATAAAGAGAAATCTTTTTCATGTCTAAAGCTAAAGCACTGCTTCTCAAACCTGAACCTGCACACAAATCACTCCAGGGTTTTGTTAAAATGCAGTGGGTTTCAGTGAGGCCCCACACCATGCATTTCTAACAAGCTCCCAGGTGATGTCAATGGTGCTGGTCCATGGACCACACTCTGGGTATCAAGCTGTGAGTGCGCCCTGTTTTCATTCCTTTTCAACTTTCATTGTTAGAGTTTTTAAATCCATTATCAACTTTTTTCTTGAATCCCTATTTCCATCATTTTTAAGGCTTCTATTTAGAAAAGTCCAAATGATGTCTGTCCTTCATTTTTAATTGCCTACAGAAGAATATTAACCACTTATCCAGGGCCACTTCTTAAGTCAACAGTGTCCTTTGCAATTTTTAGGGGAAAGCTTTTTTACTTTGATAGTTTAGTACCCTTATGATCAACTCACAGCCACCTCCTAACCCATTCCCTCTCATTTCCTGCCTTGAACTCCAGAACTCAAAGATTATCACCTGGTTCCAATCAAGCAGCCAGCTTCTGAAACATCTTCATCAACCAAGTCAACTGCCTCCAAGTCACAATCTCCACCAAAATATATCAAGTTGATTCTTCATCCTTGACATTGGGTAATTGGACCTGACCCCTTGAAAGCATGATCCACACCCTCCCCAAGAAATACAGTTCAGTTCCTCATCCAGAAAAGTCATTATAAAGTTGTTTTCTTCCTCCCTGTGACACTAACAAATGGCACAGGGGAGAAAGCATCATCTAGTCATTTTAAAACGTCTCTCTGAAAAGGTCTATAATTCATTCTCTTGTCACAAACTACAATTTGAAGAGAAATATGATAATAAATCCATTCTAATGAGAAAATATTGTTCTGAGAAAGAAAAAAGCATGCAGTTAATCCATTTTTAAATAATCCTAAAATAATGCTGAGGTGCACCCTAGATTCCACATCTTGGGATATGACGAGTCATTTTTTCTTTATTCCACAACCCCTGATTACACAAAAGCAATTATGAGAAAATATGTAACAAAATAGCAGGTGATGCCAAATGGAATTCAAAAACTGCCTAAGGGGAGAAAAAGAAATACATTCATTGTTAAGCATCCCTAAACACTATACTTTAGGAAGAGTAGTGAATATTAATATTAAATATTTAGAAACTCAGGGTTTGTTGAATACAGATTACCACCTTCAACTCCCTTTTACAGTCTGGGAAAACTGAGTCAGCAATCCTCAATAGCCTTCAACTTCTGCAGGATTTAACCCCAGAAGGGCACTAGAACACACTCTGATTTAGGAGTGCAATTAGAAATCCTCCTTTTACTAAACTGAGTCACCAGGCATCTCATTGCACACTTCTAAAATTAAATACATTAATTTTTAAATTGAGTCAGGGAGAGTCCCATCTTCAGTGCAATCAAGGTAAATTACATTATTAAGTGTCAGAAGTGCCAAGACACACAAAATAAAATAAAATAAATATGTATAAAAGACTAACAATGCCCTAAGCAAAGAGCCGGGGAAGTGTTGATCATATTACTATTGAAGCCATCACCAGCACTAGAAAATAAAAGCTGAGGCAGAGACTACAAATATTTTTTTTCCTAAGAGATGATTGTTTTCCAATGAGAAAGAAAACATACTAAAAATAGAATTGCTGGTTGGCTATTGGATAAGATCCTGGCATAAGAACTTAACTTTTTAACTCTACCTTGTTCATTGGGGATCTTTTATAAGGCTACACATTGACATCAGGTGGCTGTTGCCTTCAAGAAACTTCACATTCTTGGGCCTGCTCCTCTAATGAGGCTAAGCACCCACAGTCTTGCTTCCTATACCCTGTGTGTATCAATGAAGGCTCTTCCAGAATTATAACTTACTAGGGTTTATGATTCACCCTCAACTTTAGATAAATTCTATGATAAGCTCCATCCCAGGGTGTCTCCTGGAGCTTGCAAGCATTCACGCTCAGGATTAAGAAAACTTCCAAGTTTATGGAACTCCCAGGATCACCGACCCCTTCCACCTAAGGGAACTTAATAGGAACTGTAACAGAAACCTCAGATATTGTACAAAGTAGTCAACAAGCTAAAAAAAAAAAATAGAGGGGTGAGGTCAAGGATGTTAATTAAAGGGGAAAGGACTCAGGCACTGAGCAAATAAAGGACTAGTCAGAATATGAAAGAATGAAAGCCCAAAGGGAAATGCAAGGGAGTATTTCTTTTGTCAAGTTCAAATTAGTTGTCCAAGGCACTAGGATGGCAACAACTTAATATATTCAAGATTATGAACAACATAAACTGATGAACAAAAACAGATCCAGAGACAGAGAAGCACCAATCAGATGCTCAAACCTCAGAGGAAAGGCAGGGGAGGTGGGGGTAAGAAGGAGAGATCAACCAAAGGACTTGTATGCATGCATATAAGCCTAACCAATGGACACAGACACCAGGAGGGTGGGGGCATGACTGGTGGGTTGGGGGGGCAATGGGAGGATAAGGACACATATGTAATACCTTAATCAATAAACAAAACAAAATAACAAAACAAAAAAAGAGAGAAATGTCTTGGGGACATGGGGACTGTGAAGTAGTACATCAACCTATTCTGCTTCTATTGCTTCAGAATGACTTCTGCTCCACTTTTTGGTTCAGTGACTTCTGAGATCTCAATAAATACAGCACAGAACTCTAGATTTACATTAAGAGTTTCTCACTACATCTGCATGCCCACCGTGACTCAGACCAGGAGTTGGCACACAGTATGCAGGCCAGATCCAGCCTGCTGCCTGTTTTTATAAATAAAAATATATTGGAACATAGCCATTCCTGTTTATTTCACCATTCTGTTCCTACAAGTATTGTTGTCTGTTCTCAGGCAAGTATATGGGAAAGGAAGAAGCAAAAATATCACTATTTGGTGTATTTTTGTAGAAAGAAAACAATAGCATTCTCAGAAGTTTCAGGAGATTTCCTCTCTTGTCCCACAGACCAATGCTAGATTGCGCGATCACCCTTAGAGGCAAGAGGGTCTATGGGGTATTTTTATTGAAGCATGTTGTCACACAAAAACAAAATTGTCATTCTGAGTAAGGAAAATAATGGATAATGAGTAAATAATTAGCATTATTTACCATAAAGACTGATTGTATTTGATGACAAAAAAGAATCCAGACTATTACTCAGGTTCCTGATTGGATAAGCCTGAGGGTGCTCACTCCCATCACCACAGTGGGAGGAAGAAGAAGAAATGGACCAAGTTTGGAGTTAGGACATGTTGAACACATGGTGCTTTGGGACTATTGATAAGGAGGATCTAAAGTTCATGAGAAAGATCTGAACTGAAGATACATGGTTGAAAGGACTGCATGTCTTTATCTTATAGAAAGATATCTTATAGAACTATATCTTATAGAAATATAAAGATCTATGGATAAGATATATAAATATATAACTATAAATGACTGGTCTTATAACCTTCAAAATCCTTACTTAAAATAAAACTCAAGCCACATATGCCTAGTGTTCCAGTGATCATCTCTGAAGTCATACAAGCTTTTTATTATCCATTGGTATTAGGTTTTCTGTTGATCAGAATGCAAAGTAAATAAAATCTGCATATTATCCAGCCAAGCAATTTTTATTTCACTTGCTAACAGTAAAATCTTTCCCTGCTTGTTGTTCAGGGCAGGAAAAAATGGCAAACTGAGAATCACGAGTCATGTTCATCAGAGGCTAAGTGACACAAATAACCCCTACGGTAAAGAAATAACATCTTTCGGCAGCATTGACATCAGTTGCCATTGTGCATCCTGGGATTGGAGCTTTCATACACCAAGTCCCACAACAGGGTAGTAGGTCTAGATTCTAGGTGATGGCAGTAACATACTGTAACTACCCACTTTCACCACTAATTTTATTAGCCATGAACCACTAAAAAATTTAAATACTTAAAAATTTACCTAAACACTTTTTTTATTGGAAATACCATGCATAATTAATGTAGTACCGGATAGTGAAATGCAAGCTGAATTGTTTCTATCTAATTGGCAGCCCCTTTCAACAGCTTATATTCATTAGTAAGCAATTGTCACTGCTTTTCTTGGTGCAAAATTAACATCATAAGATTCAGAAGTGTTTCGGCTAGGAAGATTTGCTGCCTCTGACTCCAGAAAGAGGCCATTTCATAGAGAGCCCCTTAAAAAAAATGAACTAGGACCTTTCTTTTTACAATGCAGTCAGCTTCCTTCAATAGCTTATTAGGAATACAGAAATTCACACCCCCATACCAGACCTGCTCTATCAGAAGCTTCATTTTTAACAAAAACCCCAGGGACTGTGTGCACATAAAGAACGAGAAGTTCTGATCTAGGAGACATGGGAAAAACTCAGGGCCCCAAATATCTTCCTCTTCTCATTATTCTATCACAATAGATCGGGGGCTTAGCCATTGAATATATAATAGTCAACACAGAGAAAGGGATTCACCAAAAAATAAAAATAAAAAAGATTTTTTTAAATATATTTTATTGATTTTTTACAGAGAGGAAGGGAGAGGGATAGAGAGTTAGAAGCATCAATGAGAGAGCAACATTGATCAGCTGTCTCCTGCACACCCCCTACTGGGGATGTGCCCGCAACCAAGGTACATGCCCTTGACTGGAATTGAACCTGGGACCTTTCAGTCCGCAGGCCAATGCTCTATCCACTGAGCCAAACTAGTCAGGGCATAAAATAGATTTTTGAAGACCCACTCCCAGTTTTGCCTGAGCCTTTGTTTGCTCTGGGAGCTGCCTTTGAGAGTCCTCCTGAACACTGTTGGTAGCACATGTATCCAGGGCAGGGACCACCCAGGTCTAATGTCATTTTTTAAAAATTTTTTTAAATTGATTTTTAGAGAGAGAAGAAGGGAGAGGGAGAGAAAGAAATATCAATGTGAGAACAAAACATCAATCGGCTGCCTTCTGCATGCCCCCTCCCAGGAATCAAACTGTCAACCTTTTGGTGCATGGATGATGCCCAAACAATGAGCCACACCAGCCAGGGCCTAATGTTATTTTTTAATGAGATATTAGATATTTTCTCATGTCCAATATTAGATATTTACTAAAATGTGTGGGGAGTTATGATAATCCTCACATGTTGATATTTTTCCCACTGATTTTTAGAGTGTGGAAGGGAGTGAGGGAAGAGAGAGGGGGAGAGAGAGAGAGAAACACCAAAGTGAGAGGAAAATATTGATTGGTTGCCTCCCACACACACCCCAAAGGGCCAGGGATCAAACCTGCAACCATTTGGTGCACAGGCCATTATTCTAACCCAGTGGTTCTCAACCTGTGGGTCGCGACCCCTTTGGCGGTTCAATGACCCTTTCACAGGGGTTGCCTAAGACCATCTTGCATATCAGATATTTACATTATGATTCATAATAGTAGCAACATTACAGTTATGAAGTAGCAACGAAAATAATTTTATGGTTGGGTCGCAACATGAGGAACTGTATTTAAAGGGCCAGAAGGTTGAGAAACACTGCTAACCACTAAGCACAGTGGCCAGGACTAAACTTTTTTTTTTTATTCTTCAAAAAATGGAATAGTTTCTAGATATGAATGAATGGTGTAGTAGATGATATGCAATAATGGTCAACACACTCTTGCTTCGCCCTCATGTTTATAGAATTCTAGAATATCAAGGTTTAAAGATACCTCAATGGTCTTGTAGGTCTTACCTACACCTTCCACTACCTATTCATCCACTCTCTGCTTGAACACCTCTGATAATGGGGAACTCACTACTTAGACTAAGGTAGCTCATTTAATTTTATGAAAATGCAAATGGTTAGAGAGCACTTTCTTCCTTTTGCTAAATAAACATATCTCTCTGTAGCTCCTTTTCTGTGAGTTGAGAGTTCTGATCTCTGAGCTCCATGGACTAACTCCACCCCTTTTTCCAAAAGGTAGCCTTTCAAATATTTGAAGCCACTCACCATGCCTTCTCTTCTCTAAACTCAACATCTACATATGTTATAAGGTATAAGGAGAAAGTAGGGTTAACAATAATTTCTTATGGCTTGAAATTCTCTAACCTGGGTACTTTCTTCTGGATATCAACTCTATACCTCAGTTTATGTCCAACAGCATCAATGGATTAAAAGTTTCATTCATTTATTCAGAAAATGTTTATTGATTGCCTGCTTATAGGAAGCCAGGCACAATTCTAGGCACTAGAGATACAGTAATGAACGTAATCAACAAAATTCTAGCCCTCATGGGGCTTACATTCTAGCTATGGAAGAGAGCGACCAAATAATAGCAATAATACTAATATATGAAACTAGAGAATAATAAGACATGTGGGACTAAAGAATGATAATTGGCCCTGACTGGTTTGGCTCAGTGGATAAAGCACTAGCCTGTGGACTGAAGGGTCCCAGGTTCGATTCCAGTCAAGGGCATGTACCTTGGTTGCGGGCACAGCCCCAGTAGGGGTTGTGAAGGAGGCAGCTGATCGATGTTTCTTTCTCATCGATGTTTCTAACTCTCTATCCTTCTCCCTTCCTCTCTGTAAAAAAACAATAAAATATATATATTTTTAAAAAGAATGATAATTGCTATGGAAAAAATCTGAAGCTGTGTATAAGAGATAGAGAATTGCTGTTTATAAAGAATGGCCAGAAAAGCCAATATTTGATCAGAGACCTGAAGGAAGGAAGAGAACCATATGAATATGGGAAAGAGAATTCCCAAGGAGAGAAAACAGCAAGTACCAGGGCTCTTGGTGTGGTCATGGAACAACAAAATAGCCAGTATGGCAGAAATTGAGCCACCTCAGAGGTGAGGAGTCAGGAGTTGATTATAAAGAGGCTTGTAAGCCATTAAAAACACTTTGGTTTTGCTTTTCTATCAGATAGAAAACCACCACTGATAGGTTATAAGAAAATGGATGACATAATTTTATTTAGTGTTAGATGGACCTCTCCGGCTGTTGTGTGGAGAATAAATGGGCAAGGCAAGGAGGCCAGTGAAGAAGGGGGAGCATAGAAAAAAAACAGGGAGACTAGTAAAAAAAACTATGGTAAGCCCCCTAGAGAAAGATAGCGGCTCAGACAAGAGTAGTGATGTGAGGCTTTGAACAGGTCATTCAGTAAGTAATCTTGCTAACGTGGTAGTAGGGGGAGTAAATAAGTAAAGTTTTTGTTATTATATTATAATAGATTATTGTAACCATAAGATGTATTATGTAAGCCCTATGGTAACCACAAAGAAAATTCCTAAAGAAGACACACAAAAGAAAACAAGAAATAAATCAAATGATGTCACTATTAAAAAAAATCCACAAAACACAAAAAAAGAAGGCAAGAGAAGAGTGACAAAAAAGCTAAAAGACAGAAAACAATTAATAAAATGACAATAGTAAGTCTCTATCACTAATTACTTTAAATGTAAACATTAAAATATCCTATCATAAGAAATAGAGTGGAAGGATGAATTTTAAAAATCAACTATCTGAATTTAGGTACAAAGCTTCTCAACAAAATATTAGCAAACTGAATTCAGTGACATATTAAAAGGGTTATACACCATGACCAAGTGGGATTTTTCCTTGAGGTGCAAGGATGTTTCAACATATGAAAATTGATCAGTGTGATACAACACATTAACAGAATGAAAAATAAAAATCACATGATCATCTCAATAGATGAAAAAAATAGCATCTGACAAAATTCAGTACAATATTATAGTAAAAACTCTCAACAAATTGGGTAAAAAGGAATGTATCTCAACATCATAAAGGCCATCTATGAGAATCCCACAGCTAATATCCATACTCAATGGTGAAAGGTTGAGAGCTGCTCCTCTAAGGTCAGAAACAGGGCAAGGACGCCCATGCGTCACTCCTATCCATCATAGTACCGGAAATCCTAGATAGAGAAGTAAGGAGGGGAAATAGGCAGTTAGTATTCAATGAGTATAGTTTCAGTTATGCAAGATGAAAAAGTTCTAGAGATCTGCTCTATACCAATATGCAAATTAGTTAACAATACTATACTCGTAGAATACATTAAGAGGGTATATCTCATGCTCTGTATTTTTTACCACCATTGAAAAAAAAAACAAAAAACTATGCCATCTGGAGTCACACACACATATGGCTGCAAAAGAAGCCTGGGTCCCAGGTGCCTGGCAGCAGCCAGAGGGAAGCCCAGGTCCTGGGTGCTGGAGGGAAGCCAGTGCCGGCAGCCGGGGGAAGGAAGGCCTACTCTTGCACAAATTCCCTGCATCGGGCCTCTAGTAATTATATCTTTTTAAACAGCTCATGGAGACAATTTCTTTCCTAGTCCATTCTTCAATGCTGCATCTTATAAGTTTTTCGCTCTGAATATCTCTGTGCCTCAAGCAAAGCAATTGAGAGACCCATGAACCTATTATGACCTGACTCATATGATGCAATTGGCAATAACCCTAATTCTGGTTTATAGTTCGCTTGTCCATAATTAGAGCTGCAGTCAAATGCTTTCAGCAGTAGCATCAGCCGGGAGTTGCAGCTCCCTCCCGATCTTGGGGAAATGGAACTGTGAATACGTTTCGCAGCAAGATTTGCTGCTTTTTTGTCTGGAACACTTTTTAATTGGGTATCATTTGGAAATTTCTAAGTTCCATTTTGGAGCTTCTGGTCACTGCGTTACTTACTGAAGACCAGAAAACTAGTTATGAGGCATGCCTAAACTGTGCAAATGTCAAAACAAAAATGACTACCAACTCTGATTTCTCCACAAAATGAAAAGAGGCATCGTCTTGTCCTGTTTAAAATACATACTGGCAAAAAAAAAAAAAAAAAAAAAAAAAAGCAAAGCTGCAAGAGAAAGCACTCATGAGGTTAGGATTGAAATCACACTTCTAATTTAAGGGTTTTGACCTAGTTAGCAGGGTTTTAAATCCTGGGGGTTTTTTAGAAACCCACAAACTATGTAAATGTGCAAGTTTGGTGTATCCACCCAAGTCCCTGACTAGAAAGAAACAGTCATCTTTACCTTTGCCCTTCCCTCCCCACCCACACCTAGTGAGTCACCACACTCTATCCATTCCACCTATCCAATGATTTGGGAATCTACTCCCCCAGTTCCCACTCCCATTACTGCTTGAAAAGGCAATTTAAGGATCTCATTACTAATTAAGTGGGTAAGTGGTTGGCCTAATCCCACTTCCCACCTCCAAATTCTCCTACACATAGATGCAAGAGATGGTTTTACTAAAGCACAAATTGGAGCCTGCTCTACTATTTAAAAATACATGATGGCTCCCTGTAGCACAAGTTAATCTAAACCTTTAACTTGGTACTTCTTCAACTTTATCTCTCAAAGTTCCCCATTACCCCTTCCAGCCTTCTAGAGCTCAGCCCAGGGCCTATTCGCCAGCTTCTGAACCACCAGTGCTGTATGCACTTGCAGCATTTCTCTTACTAGCCCTTTCTCTCCAGGAGATGCTAACTTGGTATATTGACATCCTACTCATCTTTTAATACGAAACTCAACCTTCATCTTCTATGAAACCTTCCCCAACTCTTTCAGGACAGTCCTGTTCTCTTTCTGACATGCTTCTCTGTTATAATTTATTCATTTGTTCATGTTTTACCTTCACCAAATCTAACAAGCAGCTCTGTTCTGGGGATATGACCTTAAATAATACAATCGTGGTTCCTGCCCTTACAAAGCGCTACCTTCTTGTAGATGGTTTCTACCACCTGGCTGCCGGTCTTTTGTCTTTTTATTCTATTTTAATTAGTGTCTTATCTCTTTCAGTGGAACACAAACTCTTTGAGGAAGGGAATAATGTTTTATTCAGGGCCCAGCACAATGAGTGATTCCCAACTAATATCTGTCTATTGGGTTTTATTTAAATTTGAATTGCCTTATAGCTTAAGTATATATGTTTTTGTAGCAATATGTACTTGTACTTAAACCAAGTGGTTTATAATAGCTTGTACTTTAGGAGCCACACATTCTCCCAGACATCTCCTATGTGCTCAGACCATTCTTAAACAAACAGAAACACTGTACAAACACCTCACAAGCATTGTGGAGAAAAGGCACAGGAAGCACTTATCATAGCGCTTAAGAAACACAAACTCCTCTTCGGCTTAATTTGAGTAGTCTTTTGTTGTTGTTTTTTAGATTTAAAGTAAGTTCATCTTTGTTTAAGTTTGACGGACTTTAATAGTAAGAACTTTCAACAAAGCAAGAGTTTTCTTCTGATCCATCTCGTCAAATGGTGGCCATCCAGTTAGCAGTATTAGAGGACTTGCCAACAGGTGTGGGAAAAGGTGAATATTGAAATTCCTGGTCCTCATATACAACTTGGCAAACAGGGCTGGGTGATGGGAAATCAGGTTCCAGGAGAAGCTCCGACATGACTAACTTCTGCAAAAAATCACCTCATTTCTCTGTTGCTCAGTTTTCTTACCTGCCAGGGATGGGGGTATTAACAGTCCCCTTACCTCCCTCAAAAAGTTTTGTCGATAAAAATATAATACCTATTAAATTACCCTGAGAAAAAAAGGTAAAAGCTTATCAAATGTGAGGAGGTGTTTATAATAGTAAGAGCTTATGAAACACTGTCTTCCCAGGACCCTCTCTCAGGGATGTCCCCAAGCATATGTGTGTCTGTTTGCAAATTGATATACATATGGTCAGGGATTTAGTGAGAAGAGATAATAAATCCCCCCAAGTCCTCTTGGGGCAGATAAGGAACAAGTAGAGCCAACCCTCAGTGACCTGTGATAACAAGGCCAGGGGTAATATAAATAAACACATTTCACAGATTATCCATAAATGTAACTTTCACCATTACGACCTCTAAACTCTTGCAGAAATTCCGTAAAAGGAACCAAATTCATTTAACCTGGACTCATAGCCTATGTGAGTTTTACCACCAGTCCCTGGCTCTGTCCATGCCCAGATACAGCTGCAAGAACTCAAAGACCAACCGGTGGCAGTGCAGAAGGCGCTGCCATAAAAATTGCTGATTTCCCCGAGAGAGGTCAGTACATTTTGTTCCCAGAGACCTGTTGGCCTGCTGGCCCTGACTACACTTTCCCAGGGCAAGGAGGAAGCAACGAGGGCCTGCCAACCCAGGAAATCCTGCTCATGGCCTTAAAACAGTGATTTCCCCCAGCCCCCGAAAGAAACTTGTCCCTCCAACTGATCGCTGGGCAGTAATGAAACTAGGTCTTGAGTAATTTCTAATCCAGAACTGCTCTACAGATGTTTCCAAAGCTGGAATGGGAAATGTCTTAGACATGAATAAATCTGTTCTTTGAATTATTCAGCAATTCTTTCCCTGACAAGCCCTGCGAGGGAGTTGCCTTCCTGTCACTTCTCATTATGATAACTTTTCTTTGCCTTTTCTTTGCCACTTTTCCGGAAATATTGGCAAGATGACTCAAAACCATCGTGAAAAGCACCTTGGGAAGTCATTTCAGCAAAACAGCAGCCTTATAGGTGATATGTGGCTTAATCTTACCCAGTATCTCAGGATCAAAATCTGGGCAGGTAAGAAAGCAAATAATCATTGACACCCTCTTAAAGGAACAGGAATGACAATGAGAAAAACAGACCAGTGTGATCCTCCCACTTCAAGGAGCTTGAACTCACTCATTCACTGATCCAACAAATGTTTGTGGAGTGTGTGTTCCATGCCAGACAATCCCAACAGAACATGTGGGATCTGTCTGTCCAGTTGCTGGAACACCACCAGTAACTACAGTGGGTGATTCCCCTCTAAGTCTGTCCTTTTTGCATTTATGCCAATGAAATAAGTAACTGACTCCCTTAGAAACAGCACAAAACAGGGCAACCAATCATCCCAGCTTGCTCAGAACTAAGAGAGTTTCCCACAAACTGGGAAAGTCCAGAGGAGACTGACATAAGTTAGTCACTCTAGTGCTGGGCATGGAACCAGACCCAGCTCTGAGCTTCCGATCTGTTAATTGGCTAGGCTTGACCTTTGAGAATCTTTTGTGTGGACTTATTTTAATCTTTAGGCCTTCAGCTTCCACATCTGTAAAATAAAGTTGCAAAACTAAATCATCTCTAAGGATTACCTTCCAGCTTTAATATTCTATGAAGAAATGTAACATCCTTTAGGATTAAAATGGGTCTGAAGTGCTACAAAGGTATAGGGAGCTCCTTGAAAATCTCTGTCCACAAATAAAAATAACACCAATTTGAAATCCTGTTAGGTTCCCAACAATTACAATGATCTCTTCTAAACTTAAACCACTCCTCTCAATTAAGCATCAGAGTTCTCTGCCTCAGTGCCTGGGCAAACTTAGGCCAGTACAGAAAAATTCTAGTCTGAAACGTGGCAGGGAAGCGTGGCGTCTGTTTTGGAAAGATACAGTTCAAATGCATATTTAGCTGGATTGCTTAGCAATTAGGCAGAGCGATGAGCTCAAAGTATTTCAGGTGAAATAGACTTTTGTTGTCATTAGATGCCTTTGTATGGGAGCAAGATTGAAGAAGGAATCACACACCATAAGAAAGGCACTTCTCTCAAAGAGAGAGAATGTAATTTAAAAAATAAGGGGGTGAGGGGAAGGGTGGAGCCTGATCCCAATTCTAAGACTAGTTTGGAGAAGTTTACTTTTCTTGGACTTTAATAGTCTCATCTGTAACATGGTCAGACAATGTAATTTCTTGGGTCATGTGAGGGTATACTTATTAATCCTCTTTTATAAAATAAAATCCAGACATACATAAAACTTTGTATATAGTGCATATATTTATATATAAAATATCTATATATTATATATGTGTGTGTTATATACATATATGTGTGTGTATATATATATGTATATATATATATCCTACTATGTGCTGTTACATTATTAGATATAAAAAGAATTTCAAAATGTGAAAATGCTATGCAAATCTAGAGGAACATGTTGTGAAAAAAAGTAAGTTCCAGAACCACTGTCTTTAGCTCCTTCAAGTCCTGTAAGATCAGGTTTGGGGCTAACCCAATAGTCACCCAGATTGAAATAGAAAGTAATATGTCATTGAGAACACCTCCACGTCTCTGAACAGCATTTACCCTTAAATTGTGATGGACTAAAAGCAATGTAAGACTATACCACAATCCATAGCATCCCATGCTGAGAAAGTCCTCGAGAGTCCCCTTGTCTGATGATTCCTTCTCCAACTCAGACAAATGTTCACCCAGGCCCTCTCCGAGCAGTTCAGGAGCTGAGAATTCATATGCCCATGAGATACAGTCTTTTTGTCTTTACTTAATGCTTCTTCACAGACTCAGCTTATTACTGGTGGATCTGATTTCATTCTTTGATATTCCTGAAGCAAACAGCTTAGCTCTTTGCCTACCGCACACATGGGCACTCAGTAAGTGAGTGTCTTCCTCCCTTATTCTTTCTCCTTCCTATAAAAATCACTAGCCTAAGTTAGGTCACAGTAAGCATTCTTTAAAAACCAAAATAGTTTTCCCAATGTCCCTGAAGACCTTCTGTGGGCTGACAGCAAGATGTCCCTCTGGGGACCACCTGTGAGAATTCAGGAGGAAGACAGGAGAGTGAGGCCATGGTTTGGCAGAGAGATAGATCTGAATTCTATTTGCAACCAAAAGAGGCTCTCTCGCCGTTAGATTAACAAATAGCCCAAGAACAGTTGAAATTACAGTTCCACGGCAGAAGTCTGTTGCTCTCCCAGCCCAACCAGTTGCCTCGCTGTCCTGTGTTCAATTTAACTTTCTTGTCAATACCCGAGTAGCAGTTAGTTAGAAAGCAATGATCTCAGGACCTCCCTCAAAACGGCAGTGTTTTTCTACCCCATTAGTGTTGAGATAGCAGCGTACAATTGCAGGATGATTTATCTCTCAGTGCCGATCTACGGCTACATTACTGGACACTTCCTCCACGGCTGACGCCATCAATCATGCAATCATCTGAAAGGCTGGGCAGCCCGTGCTCATCTCACAGAGCCACACTTGCTATTTATCTCACGTGCCATCTCTCACTCTTGTCAGATTCAAATCTGCTCCATTCTCATTCTCTTCTCCTGTCCCCTGAAGGCTCTGTCTGGGACATAGGATTATTCAGTATTTATGGGATGTCACTTCAAAAATTTCACCCTTGCAAATGACACAAATTCAGGGGTTTGCACAGAATTGGCTGTGCCCCAGCCACCGTTTTGACTGTGTATGCCATGATGTAAATTCCACAACTACCCATGAGTCTTTAAAACCATTGACCTGGTTCAAAGAAAGCTTTAGGACGGGAGTATGGCATTTGCTAAAATCCTTCCAATTTAATTATAAAATTTCCATTTTTAGGAGGATTTATTCAATGCTCTGTTTTTTTTTTGGGGGGGGGCGAGAATCTAATTTAGAAATGTTCCCATGATTATTGACATTATCACACAAATCAAGCTTTATCTTTAAAGCTCTAAAATGTATCATTAGGAATTGTCCACATCTCGTGGTCAAATATATTTATCTTTAACGATGAAGTTTAAGTGCTTATTTTAGCTCACACCCATGCAATGATTATTGATTATCACACAAATCATGGGTGTGAGCTTTTATCTTTAAAGCTCTAAAATGTATCATTAGGAATTGTCCACATCTCGTGGTCAAATATATTTATCTTTAACGATGAAGTTTAAGTGCTTATTTTAGCTCACACCCATGCAACACTGCTGATGTTCCACAATCTGTCCTAAGCATATATACACACACATTTAATGCTGAAATCAAACCTGTGTCCCCATTTATTTATTACTGTAAAGAGATAATTTGGACAAAGTGTTTAAATAGAAGGGGAACTCAAATGTATTCAACACATACTCTATGCTTGCCTTTTACACAGACATTTTCTTTCAAATGCTGACCACAACTCAAGATAAATATAATTATCTCAGTGTTCATAGATGAGAAAGCTGAAGTATTGAAAGGTTAGGAGACTCAGTGAGGTCACTAAGCCAGCATTTTAACCTGTACTAGTATCTGTTTGATTCCACCTGTTCTACTTGCCAATGCTCCGCAGTGTCCATCTCTATCTTTGCTTTTAGAATGAGATCTGATGATATTCTTGGCTATTATCAAATATTCTTCTCTGAAGTTTGTACTCAATCCTTGGCCTCGTCATCTTATCAGTCCAAGGTTAATCATCTTTTTATGTATCAGCCTTGGTGGCGATTTACTTTGCCCAGATCCATCATGAAAGAGGCAGCTGAGGTAGAAAGTGTGTTGCCTTTTCCCCAGATTGGACTGGAATGATCCAAAATTTGGAGTGGTCTGCATTACTTGGGCCTGCATTTGTGCCTGGCCATGTGGGCTGATCCAGCATAAGGAAAAGGCTTCCTCCTCATGGTCCAGCCAGGCTCACTGGCATTCTTCCCCAGGCCTGGGGCCAAAGGCCCAGCTAGGAAAACATTCACTTAACCTACTTTGTTCAATATAACTATTTCTCTTAAAGGACTTCATGGGGCAGTGACTAGTTGAGGGGAGGTAACTATTTCTTGGTCCTCTGGCCAATCTCAGCCAGACACGTTGGAGGAAGGTCCAATGGTCCAGCATAGTTGGAAATTTGGAGCATAAAACAGAAGATCATGAAGGCAACCCATTCAGGCCATTCAATAAAAGGGAGGCCAGCAAAGAGGATCAGGGGGTGAGGGAAGACTGGAGGCCAGTCTAACAGGAAGGTGAAGATCACAGGAGGCAAATGTGGGAGCACTGACAACAAACCCAGGCATGGTCTGCAAAAGCAAGTCTGCAGTGTCCCTGATGTCTCAAGTTGCTGGAAGCCAGTCCATCCTGGCTGCTTGACACAGTCGCTGCAGGGAAGAAACATCTGCACAGCATATGTTTCAAGGGACCTGGCGTATATGGCATACTGTTCTTAATATGTTTGCTCACCTTCTTGGCGCTATGTGTTTAAAAACCCCTTAACTAAGTACTAGGCGGGTAGTTAATCACCTTAACTACGAACAATCACGCTTAAGCTACATAATCTTTACTAAGGATAATCTCCTTCAGTTACTTCCTTGTAGCTTAAGAGAACAGTAGAGTAGTGACCTTGGAATGGAGATAAAAAAATGCCCCAATCTTTGAAATAGAATGGATAGGATTAAAATCAAATGGTATAAATACAGAGATAACAGGAGAATAAAGAGAGAACCTGGCTGGAGAACCTGGCTAGAGAACCTGGCTAGAGGACCTGGCTAGAGGACCTGGCTACCTGCTGGGGCTGAACGCTGTCTCTATGTCATTCCTTCTTTACCGACTCTATCCACACCTTTGGGAACCCCTGGACCTGCTGGGGCAGGACCCCAACATCAAGTGAGATGGATGGGGCCATAATCTCAGCCAATCACCTGGACAAGTTGTCAACACATACTACTAATAATAAGGCTTTATTCTGAGGCAGGCACTTTATTTTGTGTGTCATTAACTCTCCTAATCTCAACGATCAGATGAAGCAAGTAATATTCCTATCCTAAATGTATGTATAAACTTGCCCAATGTCCTGCAGCCCATATCTAAATGAACTTAAACACCCAAACATGGTCAAGCTGGCTCTAGAACCTGTACTCTTAACCACTTCCCTGCCCACCACCACCTCTTGGAACTGAGGTGAGGACTCAACAGTGGGCATGATGGACTCGATCTGCAGTGGAGAACACTTGTTTTTAGTTTAAGCATTTGTTTAACCCATAAAACTTTTACAACAACCTTATGACATAGTGTGTTGGTCAGCATTTGGTCAGGAAAACAGAAGCTACTTTGTGTGTTCCTAGTATATCAATAATTCCAATGCAGGGAATTTTAGGAGCTTACACAGCCTTTTGGAAAGGCTGGGCAATGTTGTTCAGGAAAACCACCAAGACCTGCTGCATCTGAGCAACAGGACTCAACTCCAGCCCGGGGCCACTGCACATCCTCAGGGCCTCTGGGAAACTCTCACTATCTATCTCAGCCAGCAACTCAGAGACAGGTGATTCTCGACAGGCTCACCTGAACGGCAGTTTGAACCTCACATCCTCCTGCGCACACATCTGCTGGTAACAGCCTCCATTGGAACATAGTAGCTACGTCTCTTCTGCCAGGAAAATCTCACACAAATTCCTCTCCTTGGCACACTATACCCAAAACCATACATACAAGGATACTCTAGGAGTGGTACCTCCCGGCTTCTTCTCAATGCACAGGAGACCTCAAGGGTGGTACAGATGCATCAAATTGACAACAAATACTCTGGTAGAGCGAGGTGTAACTATTGTTCACATTTTACAGTTGACAAAAGTGAGGCACAGAGAGGTTCACTGATTTTCCCCAACTCACATAACTAGTAAGTGATAGAACCAAGATTCAAACTCAGAGTTTGGCTGCAGCACTCTGGCCATTGCATACGATTGTATCCATGAAAGACTTAGCCCAGTAGAGCTTGGCCTAGATTAAGCTGTTGTTGTTGTTGCTGTTTGTTATAGTACTTGTGTTACTATATTTTATTTTCTCATAATTATCACAACTGGGATTGCCCAGCTATTACCTAAAGAATGTTGAATACCCTCACCAACAGTCTATACTATATTATCCACCTTCCAAGACCACCTTGGTGAATTTTCTTCCCCTAATGAGCATGCTCTCATGATTTAGTCCCAGATTTCTAAATAATTACCCACTATTTTTTTTAAAAAAAGCCAATGTCCTGAGTTGCCACAGATGTACAGGTATTAATATGAGCACACATGTGCACACGTGTATGTGCTTACTCATACACACAAGCACACTTTGGGAACAGCAGCAACAGAACCATTTCAATTGATGCAATTGTGGATGGCGAGTTCCAGGAGCTTCACCCAAACAATCCCAGCTGGCCAATTATTGCAGGCATCCTGTTCCCACAGATTCACCACACAGAAAACATGTCAAAAGCACTTGGAAACAACCCTAGGCTGCGGCATGCTGAGAAAGGAAAACTCAGCCTCGGACGTGCTGGCTTTGGGCTGCCCGGCGCAGCCCAGAACGCATGGGGGGTCTCTGATTCCATCTCCAGGTACCGCAGAGAAGGCTCTGTAATTGGAAAATGCTGCCCAAGCAGAAAGTTGGCCTTGTTTAATAAACAGTGCCTTCTGAAGAAGTTTAAAATTTTCCAAAGAACAAACGCAGCCCCTCGTGCTGCCTTCGGTGTTTTAGAACTAGCTAAAATGGACTGGTTTCAGCCGCCTTCTGCCTCTTCCAGCTCATGTACCCATGCAATTAGGCAGTTAAGTAGATGCAAAATATTTAAAATTCCACACGCTTCTCATCAATCCAGTGGTCAGAACTTTTTACTTTAAAGTAAGTGATCAATTTGCTCTTTCTTCACCCCTCTTCTTTCATTTCTAGCCATCTCCCATCATTCTTAGAAGAAGAAAAAAAAGGAGGAAAAAAATCAGAGGGTGTTTATCTTAACTCAGCAATTTCGTGAATTCTATCAGATGGTAGGAGCAAAAATAATAAGTTAGGAGATTTCAAATGAAAAGGCAGAGCAAGGGCAAGATCACGTGGCTAATAACACATTTTGTAAATGCAGGGGAGAAAATTATGCATGAATACCGAATTTCCGCGATAGGGAGGTGAACAGCCTGTTTAACGACTGCAAATTCAATGCCGGGAATCACATCATTCTAAACAGGTATATAGTATTATATTTCGATTGAGAAAGGAATGCCATGCGAATGCGCCCAGCAAAAAAAGGCAGCAGAGGAATATTGCATCTTTAATGGGATTTTTGATTCAAATGTGCTGAGCCAAACCATTTAAAATTGCATTTGAATAGTAAACAGATAACATCATCATTTTAAAAAAAAACCTGCACGCTCGTGCCAGATCAACAGAGAGCCTGCAAAGTAAAGACAGGGAGAAGGAGGTGTCAGCTCTGCATAGAAAATAAAATGAGGTAGCAATGCTCAGCCACGGGGCCTTCTTCAGCCTCAGAAAGGTAAAGCAAGGTTAACTCAAGCCTCTGTCAGCACAACTCCGAGAAGACTTCAGGGCCTGGAGTTCCCTCCTCATCTAAGGGTCTTTCTCAAACATGAATTTAGGTTGGGCGGGGGTCTATCTTGCTTCTTCCGCCAAATTGCTTTAGTTTTATTGGTCAGTTTGCATTATCAGTGTGTAGTGAGTGATAACTGGGGAAAGTGAAGGAAAACGCAACCAGGTAGTGGTCCCACAGAATTAAAATGCCAATTTTTCACCCTAGTCGGTTTGGCTCAGTGGATAGAGCATCAGCCTGCGTACCAAAGGGTCCTGGGTTTGATTCTGGTCAAGGGCGCATACCTCAGTTGCAGGCTCCTCCCTGGTGCAGGCCTGGTTGGGACTTGTGCAGGAGGCAACCAATAGATGTGTTTCCATGTGTTTCTCTTACATCGATGTTTCTCTCTGTCTTTCCCTGTCTCTTCCACTCTCTCTAAAAATCAATGGAAAAATATCCTCTGGTGAGGATTTTTAAAAATTCTATGTAATAAAAGGTTAATATGCAAATTGACCGAATGGCAGAAAGACTGGTCAGCAGGAGGTGGGGCAGGTGAGCAGGTGGCTCCAGGCCAGACAAGGCAGGTGCCAGTGGGCAGAGGGAGAGGATGGTGATCAGAGATCAGCAGCAACCAGGGGTGGTGGAGGGGTGATTGTGGGGTGGGGCCAGCCACTTGTCAGCCAGCACCATCCCCCAATCTCCCAGCCAGTCACTTCCCTCAGAGGGAGGCCAGACGGAAGCTTAGGCCATCAGTCAGACATCCCCCGAGGCTCCTGGACTGTAAGAGGATGCAGGTCAGGCTGAGGGACCCCTACCTCCTGCCCCAAGTACACGAGTTTTCATGCACCAGGCCTCTAGTAATAACAATAAAAAGCCAATGTTTCAAATGCAGAAGACATCTAAGGAAGTCCAAGAAACCACATTAACCACCCACCACCCCCTACTAGCCCAGCCTCAGTTTCCCAGAATCCTCCCCAATGCATTCTTACGTTTCTACATAAATGAAAGCTAGCCCTTTGTGTGTGCTGACTTTCCCACAGCCCAAGTTTTCCAAAAATCTTTTTTAAAACAGCATTTTCCTACATAGAGTATATAGACCAATAATTGGGAGTCAGGGAGGGTGAGGAAGTATGTCTATTTTAATTAGCATTCTTCAGGAGAAATTCGTATGAGGGAGGAAGAATTCCATGGGGGAGAAAGCAGAGATGGCTGTAAACTGAGGAATTCCTCAGATTTTTAACAGAACTTCTGAGCCCAGAGTTTTCGGATCTGCCTGTTAGGTAGTGTCATTTTTCTGTTCTCTGAGTAGAGTGTGTTACCAGCTTGCCATCTAGGCTTCTGCCCAGTGGCTTTTCCTGGAGAAAAGCATCATCATTGAGGGGCTGGAACTGTGCACCTGGGAAGCTGACTTGGACGCTTCTGGTGTGTTCCAGACAGAAGAGGCAAAGCCTGAAGTTTCAGGAAAACCACTTCTTGCCTGGGAAGCAGACAGGGGCCCGGTCACCATCGACACAGCAGGGACACGGAGGGCATGCTCTGCCTACATGATGACTTGAAGGATAAGGATTTTTTTTTGTTATAGATCAGTAACTTTCAAGTTTTTATTTATAAATTTTTAAACAGTCAATGATTAAAACATCACAAACTATAAAAAGGTATTCAGATAAACATTCTCTCTCACTGGTATCTCTCAATGGCTCTGTTCTCGTCCCTTTGAAAAGATGACCATCTGTTACTTTATTGTTATTCAACTTTGCACCGGTTTTTGATATGTGCACAAGTTGTCACCTCGTGGCCTCCTCAAGTGTCTTGCAGGCGTTGGCATTCTGGACTTCTCAGGTCCTGGATTTGCTTTGAGCGTCAGACTTCTCTGGTCTTCTACTGATCATTTTGCAAGAAAAGAAAGAGTATCTTTTTTTATCCATTTATTTTTCTTTCCATTATCTACTGATGCCTAATAAACCATCCCCAAACCCTGTTGCTTAAAACAACAGCGATTTATTTTTTCATGGTTTTGTGATTTGGGTCAGGCTCGGTAGGATGTAGAGATTTCATATAAATGGAATCATATACTATGTGGTCTTTTGTGACTGACCTCTTTCACTTAGCATAATGTTTTCAAATTTCCTCCATGTTGTATCACGTAGCAGTGTTCCACTCATTTTAATTGCTGAATAATATTCCATTGTATGGATATAGCACAATTCATCCATTCGTTCGTTCATGAGCATTTGGGTTGTTTCCACTAAAAATGTTCTCAAGAGATTGTCTCTGGGGAATGGTAAATGATGAAATGAGGGTGGGCTGGGCAAGAAACTACTGTTTTTCATAATACATATGTGATATTATTGGAATCTTTAAACTATTCACATCTTTAACTTTAACAAAAATAAAGTAAAGCAAACCAAAAAAAAAAAAAAAAGGAAAGTATCTTGTCATTCTAACTCAGGCATCCTAACAGGAAGGTAGTGAAAATATCTCCACACTAACTTAGTTTCCTAGGGTATGTTTGATCTCTATTTTGGAATAGGAAAACTGTTTCCCTCAGGTAAATCCATGTTTCTGAAATGACCTTTCAGTAATAATAATAAAAGGAGATTAAATCCAGTTGTACCCACCCATACATTAGTAAGTTCTCTTAGAATTAAGGATAGATTTTATTATCTCAGAAAACTCGCAAATGATATTTGCTACTATCTTACGGTATCTACAGTGACCATCTTTGGGTTTTATTTGCCCAGCAATCATTACCACCAATTGGGCAACTGCACCCTATGTTCATTTGAAGAGCACTCCCCACTCCCAGCCCATGCATTTCAGGTTGAACTGACAGGAGCTCCAAACCACAAGACAAGAGTATGACCCTTGTCAGACCAGTTACAGTCATATTCCCCTTGACTACAGTGATTGTTCTCGGACCATCACATGATCCAAACAGGCCAATGAGAACCCGCTATGGCCCTTTTGTTGGTTGGCACTCTTGCATAAGAGAAACTCTCCCCCGTGCCTAGAGTTGCTAACCCTTTAGATTCCTCAAACCAGAGCTGCAGGCCATCTTTTCCCACCATTGCAGGACCTGGCCTGAGAAGGAAGCCATCCCAAAGGAAAGCAGAACTGAAAAATAGAGAAAGAGGTAACCTAATGTTTTCTGCCTGGATCCATTTCTGTCCTGTTCAAAAATGTGAGCTAACTATTCCCCTCTTTGCTTAAGTCATTTCCATTGATTTTCTACCACTAACAACAAAATGAACCCTTACATAGTATTTAATTGCAATAGCGCTTGACCTACATTTTTCTATTTAAAGCTGAGAACTGGTTTGTTCATATCACCTATACTATTATATATAGTACGCACAGACAGAGAAAAACATCCTCCCCAAATAGTGTTGCTTACGTCTTTTTACAGATGCCAAGCATCAAAATATGCCAATTACCAGCCAGTACAAGGTATTCAGCTAGTTTGGAAACCTGGTGGATTTCCAGCTGGATTAATCCTTCAGGTCCTCATACTTATTCTTTAGGGGCTGATATTGAGAATTGAAAGAGCTCATCTAGTCCAGTGATTTCTATTACAGTTAGTTTTGAACCCACCTGATCCCAGAATCAGAACCTAGAGGAACAGTGTCCAAGAATCAGTCTTGCTAACAACAACAAAAAAAGCCCCTCAGTGGGCATCACGTCTCCAGCTCAACATTATCTCTGATCTAGTCACACCACCCAATTATCAAGTGAACCCCAAACAACTGAGCCCTACCCTACCCTTCATGAGATCAAAAGATACTTCTTTCAAATATCTAAATTCCTACTGCGAACATTTCTACTATGTCTTCTTGTTTTGTCTCAATAAACATACAACTTTTGTTTGCAAGGAAAAACATCACAAATTGCTTCAACTTACTAACCGGCATCAATGATTAGCAAATTAGTAGACCCCTCCTACTTTTGCTGATCTTTCTATTTTCAGCAGTTAGAAGTTAGTGATTTAAAATCCTTTATTAATAACTTCTACCAAATACCAACAGTTAAACTGGGGAACCAGAAGAATCTCATGATCAAATCCATCACTGTGCCCAGCTCGCTATGCATAGTGTTTCATTGGTGTCGATAACCTAGCACAGTGCTTCGCGTAAGAGTACGTTTCAATAAATATTTGTTGAGTAACACCAGCTACCAGTTAAATGAAGGAATTTACTATATCAAGACCAGAACATATTCTCTATGATTTCTTTTGATAATCTTGCATCTTGCATTCACCTAAGGAAATCATTGAAGAAAATGGCCACTCTATATGGCTCAGCATAGAAGCCTGCAGCCATCTGGCACAAGGCACTCTCAGGCCTGTGGCCTGATTTCAAAACCCTTAGAGGTCTCAGAGATGATTTATTTCTATGCCAAGCAGATCGGAGACTGCAAATGTAATTGCCCACATGGGCCAGGCCCATCAAGGAGTAAAACAGGGAGGTATAGGATTTATGGTGGTCCACTTTTGACACTCTTTTTAGTCCCATGAACCACTCAGCCTCAGTGTCGGAGAGCCACAGGGTCTAGAGCAGCATGTGTTCACTGTGGGATTGATGTCATTTCCAAGGGGCAAAAAGTTCTTGAGGGTGCAAAATGCTTAGATGTTACAATGATTTGTGGGCCTCCAAAGGGCCACAGTACATAAACAGATGTACAGTATATCCATGCTACAAAAGTTTTATGGAGATAAGAAGGCAATTAGGAGAAAAGCAATGTCTCCAATGGCTCCTCAGGAGAGCAAAAATGATTAAAATGTTGAGAAACACTGTAAACAGAAGAACTTAAGTATCTAAGGGGGCAGCAATTCTTAGCTCCAACTGATTTCGGGTCGTTTGAAAAAATAGCCTGGCCATATTTTGCAAGAGAAAGCATAAACCTGGATATTTTGATAAAATTTCCCAATCATTAAATGTTATTTTGTTTTAATAAAACAAAAACAAAAAACAAAAAAAATTAAAGCCCTAGCCAGGTACAAGAATGTGGCTAGAGTTGTCCCTTATACACTAAGGTTGTGGGTTCGATCCCCAGTCAGGATACATACAAGAATCAATGAATGCATAGATAAGTAGAACAACAAATTGATGTTTCTGTCTCTCGCTCTCTCTCCCTTCCATTTCTCCTCTCCCTCTTCTTCCTCTTCCTCTTCTCCTCTCTCTCTCCCTTCCTCTCCCTCTAAAATCAGTAAGTAAATTTTTTAAAAAAGAAAGAAAATTAACAAGAGTCCTTGTGAGCCAAACAAAATATGTCTCCAGGGCCAGCTGCCAGCTGCTGGTGTACAATTAATACCCTCAGGGGAAAATGAAGAAATTGTTATATCCTTAGAGCATCTGGTGGTTTCCAATCAGTTAAGTTTGACAGAGAGCAAAAGCATTATTCATGTTGCACCGTTTTAGGAAAAGTGTTCATCACTTAATCTAAAAGGGAAACCATTTGCCAACTGGCAAATTTGAGAAACATTTTTCTGACACTTAACTATTAATCAAGGTGTCAATAATCTTGGAGAAGAAACCTTAGTCATGCTGATACTGTTGTAATTTAACCCAGTTGTAAATAAGTGGAAAGGAGCAGAAGGAAGGCCAAATATTATAGGTATTCATTTGTGCACCTTTGCCAGGAAACTGCAGTTTAACACTCCCCCAGGAAGCCACCAGACAGGGGAAGGATAGACACATGAATAGCCAATTTCACAGGTCTGGGTGAAATAGAGAAGGTACTTGCCTGTCAGTCACACAGAGTAGGTGTGGCCACGACAAGCACAGGAAGATCGCATATAATAAAAGGCTAATATGCAAATTGACCAAACAGCAGAACAACTGGTCGCTATGACGTGCACTAACCACCAGGGGGCAGATGCTCAACACAAGAGCTGCCCCCAGCCTGCAGGCCCCAGGCCAGCCAAGGCGGGTGCCAGCAGGGCCCCCCCGCACCCCGATCACCCTGCCAGTCGCCCCACAGATTAGCCTTGATCACCAGCCAAGCCTAGGGACCCTACCCATGCACAAATTTCGTGTACCAGGCCTCTAGTTTAAAAATCGTTAATCTCTTAAACTCTTAAGGAGTTGGCCCTCGGGCTCTTGGTTCTCTCCCTTGCCTTCTTGTGCTCCTGGTTTTCTCCAAGGGACGGAAAGGCTCTCCTGCTCCTATGCTCCTGCATTCACCCACGTGGCCCTCAGCCACATGTCCCCCCCACACACACACAATGGACTGATGGACTGCACCTCACCCGATGCTACAGGACTCAGATCCTTCCTGGAAAGGAATCTCTGGACACTGGCTTTGCCTTTAGCTCTGCTGAATCCCTAGCTGCACCTCTTCCAGGACTGAATGAAGGGAAATGGAACTTTGGAAACCCAAGGATATAATTCCATGCAAATAAAAACCACTCAGCCTCCTGTGCGAGTCTCAGGAAATTCTTCGTCTTAAGATATTGTAAGGACCCCACCACCCAGTGGAGAAAGGGATCCCCCACTTTCACCTATAACAATTCCAGTGCTATTTTTATTTATTTGTTTATATTTTTATTGATTTCAGAGAGGAAGGGATATGGAGAGAGAGATAGAAATATCAATGATAAGAGAGACTAATGGATCAGCTGCCTCCTGCACGTCCCACACTGGGGATCAAGCCCACAACCTGGGCATGTGCCCTGACTGGGAATCTAATTGTGACCTCCTGGTTCATGGGTCGAACCTCAATCACTGAGCCACACTGGCCAAGCTCCAGGGCTATTTTTAAATGAACAGAACAGTGATCCTATGGGAAGCGGGCTTGTGATACATTCAGGCTTTAAAAATTCTGCTTTTCAAACCAACAAATCGAGCTCCTGCATAAGTAGAGATTTATTTATTCTGCTTATCTCAAACCACAGTGAATATTGTCCCTGTCTCAGAATGGTCAGATTTCCGCATACCATATCTTAATTCTGCCTTAGAAAGATAACTCCCAAAAGTTAGAGACTGTGTTTACTGAACTTGCTAGACTCACACAAAAGGGTGCTAAATATTTGATGATAATCTTCCCATTCTTTGAATTAATATGAGTGCCAATCTAAACAGCACACGTTGAACGAAATTTTATTTTAATTGCCTTCCCCACATTCCCTTCCCTTCACATAAATTCGAAGAATAACATTAAAGTCAGCTCTAAAAAGTATGCCTTTTCTCCTGCAAATGACATGAAGACATTAGTTTCGCCTTAATCACTTTTCATGTGAGCTGCTTAGGAAGCTCGGCATGCATTTATTATGTGTCAGATACTCCCCCCACACACACCTCCTCCTCACCTTACTGCCTTTCTCTCCCCTCATCCTTTGACTTTGGATAATTTATTTCCTCTAAGGCAGTGGTTCTCAACCTTCCTAATGCCGCGACCCTTTAATACAGTTCCTCATGTGGTGACCCCCAATTTCATCGTTACAAATTGAACATAATTAAAGCATAGTGATTAATCAGAAAAAAATGTAATTATATATGTGTTTTCCGGTGGTCTTAGGCGACCCCTGTGAAAGGATCATTCAACCCCCAAAGGGGTCGCGACCCACAGGTTGAGAACCGCTGCTCTAAGGTATTTGGTGATTTTGTAAAGAACTTGTGTTATACCCAGGTCACTAGGACAGTGCTGAGCATATAGAAATACTGGTCACTCAGCAATTCAACAGGCAAAGATGGAAAGAAAGTGTCAAAATCTTTGGGAGATTTGGGGGCCATCCATAAGACATTTCCCCTCTGGGCTCCATGAAGCCTGGAGCAGCCTGGCCAGCGCTCTCCATTCCAAGATGGGTAAGGACTTCGTAATTTTCCTTTCTGTGCTCACCTACGGGAGTTAAGTTCGGGAATTAAAATTTAATGAAGAATCAAGTTTGAAATTCGGCACGAGGCACAATGCTTATAAATACACCACACTGATACTACCCGGGTACTATAAATAATACATGGACTGTTGATTAAAATTTTGATGTAAATTTCTAAAAACTTTATTAAAGTTGTAAAATAACTGACAGGGGTTGTTTACAGTTAGGTGACAGCTTAATTAATCAGCTGCCGTCTGCACTGCAATGAAGACTAGGAGTGCAGATTCTCCACTTTATTTTTATCCCTGAAGAATGAGCCAGAAAACACAAAAAGGTCTCCCTTTCCAGCACCAAATTATCTTTCTTTCAAAACAGTCCGAGTATTCATTGTGAAGCATGAGAACACGTAGTCTGCCTGCTCTAATAATTAATCTGGAAAGGACACATCTTTGACATTGGCCTGGTGAGGCACTAAAGTGGTAACCAGGGAACATTTATTCACACTCACTCCAGAAATGATACTTTGGTACAGAGCAAATTTTCCACTTTTAAGTCACTAAACAATTTAATTTTGTGTTAGAAATAAAAAATTAAACACACAAGTCACCACCATATGAAAGGAAAAGACGCACATCAATAGAGCACATTGTGGATTTCGGGGATTCTGGCTTCATGAGATTGTCCCCTTTTTAAATGGGAATATCCCAGAACAATCTCAAAAATTAAAATTAAATAAAATGATGCTGAAACTAATATTTTACATACTTTTTTATTACTTTATCATTGCCTTTTTTCAAGAGTTCTGTTAAAAATTAAATACTTTAGGAATTACAGGATTCTCTTTCTTAAGGTAAAGTGTTTGTCATTGTTGATACAGGCTCTATTCGTTCATTTCTTCACGCAATGAATTTACTACCTATAAGACACTATGATAGACAACTGGAGCTTGCAAGGGTCAAGTGAATGCAGTCCCACTGAAAGAGCTTACAGTGTGTCAGGTAAGATGCATCATGGACAAAGATAACTCTGTAGCACAGAGACTGAGCCAAAAGTACTTCTATTCAAATCCCAGCTCCATTCTGTAAGCAGACAAGCAATGGGTCCATGCTGCCTGTCCCTACTTGAGCCAATTAAGCAGAGACAGGGTTGAATCATATATAAGCATTTATTCTAATCCTGCCAGCAGAATGGGAGAGCAGCATGTCATCCACAAAAAGCTGCTCTGCCCCTCCCCATAAGCCAGCTGCTCATATTGGGTAGAATGACAATGATTACATGGGGAAGTAGGCAAAAGGGTATGTCAATTGGGCAGTTAACAGGTAATGCAGGCTGGAGATTTGCAAAGGCCTGTGGGTATGCAAAGGCTGGGGGTCTTCAAGGGGCTGGTGGCTCTGGTTTCTGCAATAAGTTTGTTAATCTTTCCATGATAATAGGCAGCTCCCTGATGGGGAGGATGGGCTGTGTTTCCAGGTGAGTCCCCAGGTCCCACATGCAACTCCCAGCCAGGTTAGAATGTGTCTTCTTTAATCAGACCCAAACAATCACGGTTAACAGAGCATGATTAATATGTCTTATAATTATAGCTGGTCCCCAATATTCTATTTCTGCCCCTAACATATCTGAACTGTAAGTCTCAATTTCCTCATCTGAATATATAGAAATATTACTTACATCATAAATGTGTTATGAGGATTCAATGAGATAGCATAATGTCCCATAGAGTTAGTTTTCTGTAACAAC
>NW_006296221.1:242990-257789 GCF_000327345.1 Myotis davidii
AAAGCAAACTATTTATATTGTCTTTTAAAACACTGGGTACCAAACTACCTAATAAAATACCCCCTTTGGGTTACATGGTTGTCAAGGCTATGTTATAAATGTTATCACTGTTACTATTCTCATTGAAAAGGGTAGTATAGTGCTGGCCAGTTTTGCTTAGTGGATAGAGCATCAGCCTGCGGACTGAGGGGTCCCAGGTTCGATTCCGGCCAAGGGCACATGCCTGGGTTGCGGGCACAATCCCCAGTAGGGGGCGTGCAGGAGGCAGCCAATCAATGATTCTCTCTCATCATTGATGTTTCCATCTCTCTCTCCTTCTCCCTTCCTCTCTGAAATCAATAAAGAAATAAATTTTTAAAAAAGAAAAAGTTTCTAGACCTGAAAGTCCAAGTTTATGATCAGAAAATCTCAGTGGATGAATAAAGAAAGTGTGCAGGATACTCAGTCCTCTTGGACAACATGAAAGACAGCTTTAATACAGTCAACAATAAAGATTTTTAAAAATCTATAATAATAAAAGTATAATATGCTAATTAGACTGGACGTCCTTCCAGATGACTTTCCAGACAAAGCCGGGGATGCAAGGGAAGCCCAGGTGCCTGCTGGCAGCCAGAGGGAAGCCTGGGTCCCAGGTGCCAGAGGGAAGACTGGGTCCCAGTGCCAGAATTTCATGCATCGGGTCTCTAGTAAAAAAAAATAAAAGCAGCTGAAAAATTCTAGGTCACTTGTATTTCCACCATCCACTACAAACACCTCATTTTGATTACCTTGAATTCTCATTCTCCTGCCTCAACTAACCCACTTTTCAGTACCTCTTGCCAGCAAAAGACATCAATGCAATTGTCTATTCCTGCCATCTGGCCCGATTACTCACATCGCTAGGTGCAGTAGGCAGCTCTCGCCCTCACTGTAATGGACCCAATGGCAGCACGTGGCATAGTTTATTACTTCTCCTCCTGTAACCGGACAATCAATGGGCCCAAGCTGCCTGTCACTACTTGAGCCAATTAAGCAGAGACAGGGTTCAACGAAGCGAATGGGCCGCATTACCAGGTGAGCTCCCAGGTCCCATGTGCAATTCCCAGCCAGGTTAGAATGTGCCTTCTTTACTCATGGTTAACAAATCATGATGAATATTTCTTACAATTATAGTTGATCACCAATATTCTATTTCTGCCCCTATCAATACCCCACATTCTCTCTACCTGCAAACTCTGTTGTTTCTATCTTCAAATACATTTGGAATCTGGTCATTTCCTACTATCTTCATCCTGGTCCAAGAATCATCACTCTTTCTTTGGTGACTGCAAAAGCATTCTACCGAGTCTTCCTGCTTCTATCTTAGCTCCCTCTGCAACCTATTCTCAGGACACAACCAGAGTGATCCTGAAAGCTAGATGGTGTCACTCCTCCGCTCAAACCCTCCAATGGCCCCATCTCTTGAGAACAAAAGCTGACAATTTGACAATAGCCTGTAAGGTCTTCCAGGATCCTGTTTCCCGTCACTTCTCCACCTCTCCGGCCTCATCTCCTACCATCTGCTCCTTGCTCACTCCACTTCAGCCAGACGGACTTACTTGTTCTCCCTGAAACATACCAGAGACTAGAATAAGGTTTGCCACAGGGTAGGGATTTGAACTACTTGTGGGGGAAAAGGAAGGAAGGAGGGAGGAAAAGAGGAAGAGGGGGAGGAAAAAGGGAAAGGCATTAAAAAATTGGAAAGTGGCTCAAAACACATTCAAAAATGAAGTATTTTTAAAAGAACATACTTTGTTATTTTAACAATAGAAAGAATCTTTAGAATATATCTCAGCAGAATTTGGATTTTGATACTAACTTTAAGACTAAATTGTACATTTGGAGCCATTCTTACTATTCGGTGTTTTTCAGAAAATTACCTAAGTGTCCATAGAAAAACAGAATGCATACAATATTATAGATCCTCAGAATGATTTCAGAAACAACCAAAGCATTTCACACAAAAGGTGAGACAATTCTAGGCCACTATTTAGAAGAGCACAGGCCTTTCTTTTATGGACAAATCAAAAATGCAATGTTGAAAAATGAATGTTATGCCAGAAAAAAAAAATACAACTTAATGGGAAAAAGCGGGTTGAGAGAACAGAAGTGACCAGCCTATGATATCAGGTAAAAAATTCAGAATAAGTATCTAGAAGCTTGTAATAGACACTGTTGTTCAATACTAGAGATTGTTTTAAAGGCATTCACATTGTGCTTCAGAAATCACATCTGGATTTGGGAAACTTCAGTTACTGAAATTTTGATCTCCTTGATATTGGTTTAAGAAAAAGCACCATCATGCACTGGCCTGTTTTACTCAGTGTTGTCCTGTGCACCCAAAGGTCGCTGGTTCGATTCCCAGGAAGGGTGCATGCCCAAGTGGCAGGTTCAAACCCCAGGAGGGGGCATGCAGGAGGCAGCCAATCCAAGTCTCTCTCTCACATTGATGTTTTTCTCTCTCTCCCTTCCTCTCTCTCTGAAATCAACAAAAACATATTTAAAAGGATAATGACATCAAAGCCCACCAATTATAGAAACAAAGTAAATTTGGATGTGAACAGTGAGTTGAGAGATTTTGCAAAGACAGAGTTAACAGATCTCTACTGAGAGAGAGAAGCAAAAGGCTCATGTCACCACTCACGCGACAAAATTAAAAGTGACTCTTCAATATTTGATGTAATTACTTAGGGTGCCACCTGATATGACCAAGCACTATAGCGGCTGCTTTTTTCTGTCTAGTCCAGCTTGCCCAGATAACTAAAGTTTCCATGATCGAATGCCAACTTTTTGTTTAAATCTGGGTACAGTGTATTACCTCCTTGCCTATGTTCTCAAGCAGAGTTCACTGGATGTAATTTAACTTATTTCTAATGACTCAGGGAGAAGTGGAATATAGCAATAGGAAATTGAAGCTTTTTTTTAGCTTTATTCCAGTATAAATGACAAAATCTTTAAATGTTTAGTGGTGATTTGATATACGTATCAATTGTGATAGGATTCTACCATCTAGTTACATCTTACATTTATCACCTCACATATTTACCTATTTTTCTTGATGAAAACATTTAAGTTCTACCTTTCAGCACATCCTATATAATAAAAGCATAGTATGCAAATTGTCCCCTCAACCAGAGTTCTTCTGGGAGTTCGACCAAGGGGCGGGCCAGCCAGGGGAAGGGAGGGAGGCCCTGGCCAGCGGTGGCAGCAGGTGACCTGGGAAAGGGAGGGAGTACCTGGCCAGCAGCCGGCAGCGGCTAGGGATCCTACCAGTGCACTGGGCTTCTAGTCAATTATAAAATACCAATTATATCTAATTTGTTGAATTATATATATAGGAGGAAAAGGGCATTGAAAGAACAGAAAGACAATCTGTTGATTCACAGGACACCCAGCCAGAGACCAGAAATACAGCAAACAGGGGCCTTCAGAGGGAGGGAGGAGGGCTCATCCTTGGTGCTTGGGATTCTCCGTCCAAAGCAGCAAGGCGCATCCCAGGCCCCATCAGGTAGGGAGCTGGGGTTATTGACGCATTTCCCACCCAGGTCTGGATTAGCTCAGAAATGGGTGGGACTAAGGTTCAGAGATGGAGATGACCCACTCGGTCTAGGGGACCCTCCAGAAGGCACAGGTGAACGTGACACTCTCCCCCACGGCCTAGCATCTGGAAAACTGTGGCCCTGCTGACAGGAGGTGGTGTCCCCCTCGGAAAGGACACATTCAGTACTTGCAGTCAGGGGACCACGCCCCTCCTCACCCCACTGGAGTGGACATTTCTCCACTGAACAGAGGATAGGAGCGTAGACCTACCACTCTTCCATAAAACAAAGCCCGGCCCAGCCAGCATGGCTCAGTGGTTGAGCGTCAACCTATGAACCAGGAGGTCATGGTTTGATTCCTGGTCAGGGCACATGCCCTGGTTGCGGGCTCGATCCCCAGTGTGGGGCGTACTGGAGGCAGTTGATCAATGATTCTCTTTCATCATTGATGTTTCTATTTCTCTACCCCTTCCTCTCTGAAATCAATAAAAATATATTTAATAAATAAAGCCCAAACATGTAGTTTAGTGTAAAGGTCTCTTCAGACTAGAACTCTCTGTCATTGCAGGCAGCACCCTCTCTACCCCAGAACTTTCCGTGGCCTCTAATTTACATTAATCCATCTTGGCCCCAGTCCAAGTCAGGAAGCCATGGATCACAGAGGTTCTCGCCACACTCCTGGGCTGGCCACCGCCCTGCTTCTGTGGGAAATTCGACTTTTACAATTCAGCAAACCTTATCTGTGCTGCTGATGCGGCCCTTTGCAGGCACCCACACCCTGTGGTCCTCATTGCCAGCAAAGAAAAAACCAGGAAGTCGTGTTGGCAAGTCTGGCTGGATTTCTGGCTCCATGCAAAACCTCTCATTCCCATATGTTCCATCCCCAGGTGCCAGCCACATTATTTCATGGAAACCATTATGGTCTCTAAGTCTTGCAGAGAAAAAAAAAAATGGCCAAGAACTGAGGCAGCATTCTGAAGCCCGTTTTTTCAGCCCATCCTCAGGTATTGTCTGCCTGCTATTCTCTACTATTCTGGATCTTGTTTACTTTTAAAAGGAGCCTCTCAACCTCTGCCCTCCCTTCCTTTTTAATAGCTGAGAATGTCGCCTCTAAAACTTTTTCCCCACCTCTGCTTTGACCCAATAATGCACCTCCCAACAGCCTCCCTTGGCGTTCAATATCATACCAAATCCAAATAAATCACCGTTGACTTTAAAACCCTCTAGCACTTCATGTCTGCCCACATCAACTCCCACACTCTCCAGCTGCTGTCACATAGACCGGCTCCCAGCCCTCTCTCCTCCTCCCCCTACAATTCCTCCTCTTCCTTTCTTGCTCTCTCACCCACCTGAGGCACCCTCCCATCACCAGCTATCACATTGCTTATTTTAGAGGAAGCAGAAAAGGTTGAGTCAGGTATGTTGGTTCACAGTCTTACCCTGCTCATTCCTCGCTATGTGACCTTGTGAAATAGCAATCATAGGAATGAGAACAACAGGCAGCACTTATGAAACACTGTTATGTGTGAACCCGTTTAACCCTCAAGACAACCCTGTGAAATAAGAACTACCATTATCCCATATTAAGGACCCAAAACATCAGCCAACCTCTCGAAGCACAAGTTGTCTCATTTTAAAAACTAGAAATAACAACATCCCATCTCAAGGATAAAAATAAAAATAAAAACTGTGAATTACAATTCATGTCAATTTCCTTCCTTCCTTACCCTATCGCCAAACCCACCTTATTCACTATTTCCCACAACTTGCCTCTCTCCGGAATCTTCACTTGGCTTACTAAAAGACTAGAGCTCTTCTCCAGCAGCTTAGAAACGTCCCTTTCTTTTCTCCTTCTCAAAGGGTAAGAGCTACACACTAGGAGACGGAATTTCTATCTGCTGTCCCCAGCAGCATGACCTTCGGCTCAGCACCCTGCTCCATGACCCTGGGTTGGAAACAGAAACAGGACTTTACCTGTAAGTGGGGTAGGCAGTTCCCCCCTAAATGTGAACTGAGACACTTTCCCTCCGAAGGCTCCCTCCGGAAAGAAAAACATCTTTCCCACCTGTTTACCTCGATTCCTTCACCAGGGAACAGAGCTTGTCATTTTGTAAAGCCACGCTTACAATGCAATACCAATTAATGAGCTCATACTTTGGGGGGACTCCAAGTTGCAGGTTTCCTACCTTTTCCTGCCAGTACAAGTTGGCAGCGTAACCATTCTGGCTCAGTGGATAGAGTGTTGGCCATCAGACTGAGAGGTCCTGGGTTCGATCCCAGTCGAGGGTACATACCTCATTTGCACCTTTGAGCCCCAGCCCTGATAAGGGCGTGTGTGGGAGGCAACCAATTGATGTGTGTGTGTGTGTCTCTCTCTCTGCTCTTCCCTTCCACTCACTCTAAAATTCAATGGAAAAATATCTGGGTGAGGATTAACAACAACAACAAAAAAAAGTTGGCAGAGGTGGTGAGAATGCCAGAAAGGGAAACATGGCAGTTAGTGAAGGCACAGAGAGAATCATGTCCACTTATCTCTTTGGCCCAGAATAGCACATTCCTCACCATGCCTAGTAAACAAAGAGGCTACAGTAATAACCAAGCTGAAAGAAACCCATTTTCATGTGACTTCTGAACAGAGAGGGTTAATAAACCATGATTACAAGCTACCTGTAGCCAACCTGGAAGACTTATCTCAATTTACAAGGCGACCCACCTTTGCTTCTTCTTTATACCCTTGACATTATTTGATAATTACTGTTCATCTATCCACAGTCTACTAAAACCATTGAAAATACCAACATTTCATCAATTTAAGATAGGGCTGGAATTTACCTGCCCTAAATAAATGGCATCTAGTTGTAAAGATGATGGTTTTACATGACAGTAAAAGACACAGAATAATTATTTTCTAGATCTAGAATCATTTTCCTGAAATAAATAAGGTAAAAGAATATTAGGGGTTGGGATAGACAGCCTCTAAGAACGCCCCACCCCTACCCCCACTCCCAGAGATCCCCACCTCCTAGTTTTCATGTCCTTATATAATTTCCTCCCCTTAAAGGTCAGTTGAAACCATTGACATGCTTTTAAGTAATAGAATATGACATAAGGTACAAGATCAAATTATAGAAAGATTGTTGCTTCTGTCCTTGGTGTTTATTCTCTTTCACTCTCTCTCTCTGCTGCCATGATTTGAGTCATCCTATGTGAAGCTTACAAAGGAAAAAATTAAGAGAGGATGAGTCTAACCAACAGCTCTCATTCCAACAGGCTAAAAAGAACTAGATTCTTCCAACATCCGCATAAGTGAGGACACAATAATTCCTCCCAACAGTTGGGCTTTCACATGAAACCACAGCTTCGGAAACAGTGTGACTTCAACCACACAGCCTGAACCAGAGACACCCTGATAAGTCACACCCAGATTCCTGAGCCATGGCAACCATGAAATAATCAATGTTGCCATTTTAAGCCACTAACCTTGGGCTTAAAATAGACAGCAATGCATAATCAAAGCAAGAATCTTTTGGAGTCAGATGCGCTACCATTGTGCCATGAGGTCCTCCTGCAAGAATCTTTTGAATTCTTTTTCTTTTAAAGCCCCAAATGATGAAACTGTAATTTGTGGTTAAAAAAACCAACCTCCTTTTTATTTTAATATTTTATTGAATTGGTAATGAGATTCAAAGCATCAGTCAAGCTATGGCTTCCTTGTTCTCTGTTTTTTTCTAATGAAAACAACCATTAGAACATTCTGATTTTTATATAACTCAGAAACTTCAGGGTTGGTTTTTGTTTTGTTTTTTAAATAATGTTAGCCCAGCTGGTGTGGCTCAGTGGTTGAGTGTCAACCTATGAACCAAGAGGTCACATTTCAATTCCTGGTCAGGGCACATGCCCAGGTTGTGGGCTCCATCCCCAATAGAGGGCATGCAGGAGGCAGCCAATCAATGATTCTCTCTCATCATTGATGTTTCTATCTCTCTCCCCCTCTTCCTTCCTCTCTGAAATCAATAAAAATATATTTTAAAAAACTTAATGTTAGACATGAAGGATTTGTGACATAGTGAATTTTAAAATATCACTGTAACTATATATTTCTCTGGTAGGCACCATGAGCTTTCTTTTAGAATCCTAGCATTTCACAGTGGGTAGATATCAGACCATTGGAATTCAAACAAACTGAACCTTAGGAGTAAAATGAGTCTCATGTGCTCATAGAATTAGTGGGTGGCAGAGCTCAGACTGAAACCCACATTTTCTGACTCCAGATCATTGTTCTTTCCATCTCACTACTTTGCAAAAAATCAAGAAAGCATGGCCAGTTGTAATAATCTTGTCATTTAACCCAAATAAAAATGGAACATTATCAGAGAAAAAGATGAAAATGCCCTACCGCAGCACAGCAATCCCTAATTCGCTGTCATCATTTTCAACTCGCAGTTTGCATCTCAATAGCAAATAGCTAATTGACCAACCAATTAGCTATTTGCAGTTTATAAACTGCCCCGATTTCACAAGTACATTTTATGGGACAAGAGCTCTCCTTGGGGTTAACTTGCTCTTTGTGAAGGTTAATTTAAATAGCAGTGAAAACTTGCCTTTGAAAGGATAATTACAATATTTCACCTTCTTTATCTCAGGTTATGTAAATGAGGCTTTCATCTTCTCACAGTTCATATTATTTTAATACAGGGAATAAAAAGATCTTGATATAGTGTGTGCTGTCAATCATATTAGAAGAATATGCTCACAACATCGTAGTGGGTACAAATGGGGCCAATTCCCGTAATCATGGGCTGTGTGTATTACCAACACATAAACAGAGGGACTTACAGTATAGTGTGGCAGGGTTCTCACTTGAGCATCCTAAACTGTCGTTTTATCAGATTACAAATTTTGCGGGGCTTTTATGACAGCTCTTCGTTATCAAGAATATTTACTAAACAACCAGGGCTAGCCTCAAAACAGAAAATTCAACTTCTGCCCCCTTTTAACCTACGATTTTCGCATGCTGCCGAAGGTGATGAAAGCCCTAACCCTGAGCGACAGCCCTGGACACTGTGGCCCTGTGTGCTCCTCTGCACCAGAGCCCTTGTGGGAGACGCTGTCGCTCACAGTATGAAACAGCGAAATGTGATGGTTAGAGAAATACAGCCACATCAGGTTTAATAAGTATCAGGAGGAAGCTGGCAGATAACCCTGGGGCATTTAAAAAATCAAAATACTGTTCTCTATCCATGTAGTGTTAACACAACACAATGTGTTTAAGCCCGGGGGTGGGGGGAGGAGAGAGAGAAGACAAAGGTTTTCTATTATACCTCAAGGCCAGGCTCAAGGTCTAATTCCTCCAGGAAGCCTTCCATGATTACCCCAACACTAAATAATTATTCTTTCAAGTGTGTGACCATGAGACATTACTTGTTCCCTTGAAAGGCAGTAGAAAGTGGTTAGGAGTGTAAGGTCTGTGAATAAACTGCTTACCTTCAGATTCCAACAACACTCTTGGCTAGTTATGGGGTTTGGTGCAAGCAATTTAATCTTCATTAAGTCTCCATTTCATTTGACAGAAATGGGGTTAATAGCTGTCTCACAGATTGTTTGAGGTCGTTATGTAGAGAGTCTGAGATTGCCTGGGACACTCGATAAACATTAGTTCTTGAGTGATTACTCTGTGCCCACCAGGAACATTCACCTATTATATCTCTGTACCGCTACTATCTTATAGCAACCCTCTGAGTTAGATGCAATTACTCCCATTTTACACATGGGAAACCAAGGCTCAGAGAGTTTAAGTAACCTGCTCTCCCACACACAGTGATTTGCAGAGACAGTATCTGAACTATGGCATTTTGGGTCTGAAAACCATCCCTGTAAAATCTCCCAGTTCTTGTACTTCTGGAAAGTACTGTATTCAGTCTTCGATAATTGTGTATGCTTGACTACATAGGTACCTATCTCCCTCACTGCATTGTTAAGTGGCCTTGGAGCTGGAATAGTTTCTTATTCTTTATGGGATTCCCAATACCCGGCAGAACATTTAACCCATAATAAATACTCATTATATTTTATTGAAATACAATGAGTGGAGAAAGTTGCAACTTCCCTATAGGAACTATAACCAACCCTTTATTAAGGAAAATTTACTAGCAAAAAAAGAAAAGCCACATATTTCACTGAGGAAAAAAAATTGTTGAAAGATGAACATACGCAAGTTATGGGCCCTGAGCTGTCAAAATCAAAATGACACTGAGATTCTGCCAGAGGCATCTCTCCTCAAACCCATCAACTGGTGTCCAGATATTGATTATCTTCTGGTTGCTAAAATAACCTCATGATATCAGCAGCTCCCAAACAGCTGGGTCAAGCTTACTTCTGACATTATGAAGGAACTGTACAGGTAACAGTCTAACCCTAAAGGGCACTGGAAAATCTCTATTTCAAGTTATCCATAAGATTCCTAGTTCCATAACAAGCTGTCACACATAAGTCTCCTCAAAGCAGGAAGAGCACTTTTCAGGGCTATGAAGAAAAGATAGTTTGTGGATGCTGCTCCTCTCTGGAACAGATGTCAGAAGTAGAGTTAACCCTTAAAGTGTGAGGCAGTGAGGAGTTTATTTTGTCTTACTTTTTCTCTGTTATCTAAATTGAATTCTCAAAATTTTGAAGACACTGATGATAAAAACATTTGTGCTGAAGGAATCAGTGAGTAGGGACAACTAGATTTCCACATGCAAAAGAATTAAGTTGAATCCCTACCTCACACCAAATACAAAAATTAATTCAAAATGGATCAACAACCTAAATATAGAAGCTAAAATTATAAAGGTCTTAGAAGATAGCACAGGGACAATTCTGCATGACCTTGGATTCCAAGATATAAAAGCAAAAGTAAGAGCAAAAGAAAAAGAAGATAAATTAGACTTCACAAAAATAAAAAACAACTTCAGCACATCAAATGAAATTATCAAGCTCTAACCGGTTTGGCTCAGTGGATAGAGTGCAGGCCTGCGGACTGAAGGGTCCCAGGTTCGATTCCAATCAAGGGCACGTACCTTAGTTGTGGGCACATTTCCATTAGGGCCATGCAGGAAGCATCTGATCGATGTTTTTCTCTCATTGGTGTTTCTAACTCTCTATCCCTCTCCCTTCCTCTCTGTAAAAAATCAATAAAATATATTTTTAAAAAAAGAAAAAGAAATTATCAAGATAGTGAAAATAAACTAAATGGTATAAAGTATTTACAAACTACATACCTCATAAAGGTTTAACTCCAGAACATATAAAGAATCCCCCAACTCAACAAAGACAAAAAAAAAAAAAAAGCAGGGCAAAAGATTTGAATAGACATTTTTCAAAACAAGATATACAAATGGCTGTAAGCACATGAAAATTTCCTCAGCACCATTAATCATTAGGAAATACAGATCAAAACCACAGTGAGATGTTACTTCATACCTGCTCGAATGGCTAGAGAAAAACAAACAAAAAAAGAAAGTAGCAAGTATTGATGAGGATGTGGAGAAATCAGAATCCTGGCACATTGCTGGTGGAAACTGCTGTGGAAACAGTTTGGTGGTTCCTTAAAAAGATAAACAGAATTTCAAATGACTCAGCAATTTCACTCCTAGCCATGTACCCAGAAGAATTTAAAAGAGAAACTCAAGTGTAGTTGTGTGCCAACGTTCACTGCAGCATCATTCACACCAGCCAAAAGGTAGAAATAACCCAAGTTGTTTGGAACCAACAAGTGTCCATCAACAGATGAGTAGAGAAATTAAATGTGATATACACATACAATGGAATATCATTCAGCCATCAAAAGGAATGAAGTTCCAATACATCACACAACATGGATGAACCTTGAAAACATTATGCAAAGTGAAATAAGCCAGCCAAAGAAGGACAAATATTGTGTGAATCTTCTTACATGAAATATCTAGAATAGACAAATTAATAGAGATAGAAAGTAGACTAGAGGTTACCAAGGGATGGAGGGTAGGGGAAGATGAGGAGTTATTGATTAACGGTTATAGAATGTCTGTTTGAGGGAAGGAGTGGTGAGAAAGTTTTAGAAATGGTAGTGATGGCTACACCACGTTGTGAAATAATTAATGCCACTGAATTGTGGGCTTAAAAATAGTTTAAATGATACATTTTATGATATATTTTACTACAATAAAAACATTTTAAGAAAAAATAAATCAATGGATGTTGCTGTCCCCAACTTAAACAGAACTTTGAGTGAGTTTTCTCTGATGAGTGAAAGCATATCACCATGGTGACCCATCTTCTGTGGGCCCCCATAAACCCCTGTGGTCTTACATATAACATCCTTCCTCACTCCTCCTCTGCTCTGGCCCATGTGAAACACAGCATCATGATGCTCAACCAGAAATTATTTCCTTTTGTAAAGTTTCTCCATGAAGAAAGGGCATGCAACTTAGCTCAAGCGAGACTATCTAATGAAATGACAAAAACCAAGTTATGAATCTAATCTAAATTCATTCAGGAACCGAAAGGAGAATAGAAACACCGTAAGAATTTCACTCCAAGGTTTGCAGGGAAAATGATTTATAGCAAAATGTTATTTTTCCTTTTGGGGATTAATCTGCTGTTTCTATTTAAATTTTTTACATCAACTTGCCCCAAGCAATAACGTGGCAATTGTACTAAGGAAGAACACATATTTAAACTCTTAAATGTCTTCTCAAAATGACAAAACATTGACTTACTTCGAATAAGATAGTGAGTGATTAAAAAAACGGCCTAGTAATCCCTGATGAGACTTTTAAGCTCAACATATCTTACCTTACACATTCCACATGACAATGAACAAGAAAAGGCTATAAAGGAAAAGTCTGAAAACAACAGAGCCAGGCACACATGTTAGCGAGCATTTTGCAGAATGTGATGCAGGAAGCAATGCCTTTGATTCTGCTGTCCCAGCTGTGAGCAGGCCCTATGCAGACTTACTTCTCCCTGCTTTATACATAGATCTCCAAATTTTAAAACCACAGGCAAGATTTACAACATAAGGCAAGTCAAACTGACATTTATGCTTGTAGTTTTTACAAAGGAGCCTCTTAAGGATCCTCTCAACCTCACTTTTCATTTATCTTTGACCATGATATTCAACGCCACCCAGGAGAGAGGGCCTTCAAGTGTCTCAGCTTCACCATGATCTCCGCATGATACCGTCAACGGGACTGGGAAGCAGTTGATGATAAGGCTTGCTTGGGGTGCATTTTTTTGGAAAAGAACCAACTCTTGACAAAATTCATTTGCGTT
Organism: Myotis davidii; assembly: GCF_000327345.1. Classification (NCBI taxonomy): domain Eukaryota; kingdom Metazoa; phylum Chordata; class Mammalia; order Chiroptera; family Vespertilionidae; genus Myotis; species Myotis davidii. Next base: position 255,839 of record NW_006296221.1, read on the forward strand.
TTCCACAATTACTTTTTGAATATCTGTTATATGTGAGGCAGCTGGAAGAAAAGAGTGTGTTTTTGCTGTGTCCCCATCTGTCCCTCCAACATCTGTTCCTTCTCTATGACTCCATCATGCTCTTTAGACTCTTCCTGTCCACCTCTTACCTCATCATGCTCACTTATACTCTCCTCCATCAAAACCTAATTTACAGAAAAGCTCTAATATCTGCTCATTCTCCAGTGCCTAAAGCAGGACATGGTTCATACCTATAAAGTTTATCATTTATTTAAACAGACTGATCAGTACACTTTTTCTGATGAATGAATAAATAAATGAACTTTACTATGTCTAGTGGAATAAACCTTATGTGTTCTCAAAATAACTAGCAAGAATTAGGTCTTTCCTCTTTAGAAAGAAGTCACACATTTGGAAGGAGACAGACTGAGGGAAAGAAAGAAAATCTAGAGCCCAATAAAATGATGTTTCTTGCATCCATTTTTGGGTTAGTGTGGTTTGTTCTGCTTTAGTCTGACCATTTAAATTTTGATTACCAAAAGATGGAAGATGTGCATCAGAAGAGGGGCTTACTCTGTAACATACTTGCCTGTAATAGATGCTAACACCACTGTTGGAGCAGGTCATCAAGAGGATGCGACCACTATTGACCCTCAACCTGGAACCAAGCAATCCCAGGGTCTTCACTCCCTCCCCGTCCATGCAATGTACATTCTGCCCACCATTCCCACAGCCAGAGCCACTGTCAAGGACGCAGCCTTGAGAGAGCAGTGTGTTGTGGAGACCTTTGGACCATATCTGTGGCTGAACTCTGGCAAGGCCTCATATAAACTTCGAAGATGCTGGCAGAGGGGGTCAGGGATCTGGGCTTGTGGTCACCCAAGGCAAGCATCATAGGTAATCTCCCTTGCTTACTAAACCTGCCACCTACCATCTGGAACAGCCTGCCTCCTTTTTCAGTCTCTCTTTGCCCTCTGCCGGAGGCCAGTTCATGAACCAACAATCCTATGCTCACTGGACAGGGAAGACTCCAGCACAGTCTTTTGTCTTTGTATTTAAACTAATATTTAAAGAAAGGAGCATATGTTACTTACTTTACAAAGCCCTAGAGTTGAGCTTGAATAGGTTATAATGTTTAATCCTCACTCTGATTGAGATATTTTGTGTTTATAATAAAGTTAGCTAATGTATGTACCACTTTCTAAATAAAAAATTTATCTTGCCCTGGTCAGTTTGTCTCAGGGGATAGAGTGTTGGCCTGCAGACTGAAGGGTCCTGGATTCTATTCCTGTCAAGGGCATGTACCTTGGTTGCAGGCTTTATCCCTGGCCAGGGACATGTGCAGAAGACAATCAATAGATGTGTCTCTCTCACATCAATGTTTCTCTCTGTCTCTCTCCCTTCCACCTACTTTCACTAAAAAATTCAATGGAAAAATATCTTCAGGTGAGGATTGACAACAACAAAAATTTATCGCATAAAATGGCACGCCCTCCCTTCTCTCTGCAGTCCTCACCAGGAAGAAGCAAGCTGAGCCTCATGCCAGATTGGTCCCCGCCAATCAGAGAGCGGCTGCCCCCTGAATGCAGGCAAAAATTTTTTAGAGGAATTACCCTGAAGTGTCAGCTCAGTACTCAATGTTTCAGTACTCAATGTTTCAGTAATCAATGCTTCAGTAATCAATGTTTCAGTAATCAATGTTGTGGAGCACTGACCACAACAAGCTATGGCTCCTAATGTATGTGATGAAGGGTCAAACAGTTTGGAGTCAGACAGGCATGCTTGTGAATCTCGGCTTTATTTCTTTGCAACTATAAGAAGGAATAATAATTTTCCCAGCCAAGATATGAACCTCCCTAAGACCTGATATCGTCATCTGGTCCAAAGCTGGCGAGAGAACATAAGAGTAAAGTGTCTGGCACAAAAGAAATATTCAATAGATTTCAGCTCC
>NW_006296221.1:258979-262668 GCF_000327345.1 Myotis davidii
TTCTCTCTCTCTCTCTCCCTTCCACCTACTTTCACTAAAAAATTCAATGGAAAAATATCTTCAGGTGAGGATTGACAACAACAAAAATTTATCGCATAAAATGGCACGCCCTCCCTTCTCTCTGCAGTCCTCACCAGGAAGAAGCAAGCTGAGCCTCATGCCAGATTGGTCCCCGCCAATCAGAGAGCGGCTGCCCCCTGAATGCAGGCAAAAATTTTTTAGAGGAATTACCCTGAAGTGTCAGCTCAGTACTCAATGTTTCAGTACTCAATGTTTCAGTAATCAATGCTTCAGTAATCAATGTTTCAGTAATCAATGTTGTGGAGCACTGACCACAACAAGCTATGGCTCCTAATGTATGTGATGAAGGGTCAAACAGTTTGGAGTCAGACAGGCATGCTTGTGAATCTCGGCTTTATTTCTTTGCAACTATAAGAAGGAATAATAATTTTCCCAGCCAAGATATGAACCTCCCTAAGACCTGATATCGTCATCTGGTCCAAAGCTGGCGAGAGAACATAAGAGTAAAGTGTCTGGCACAAAAGAAATATTCAATAGATTTCAGCTACTCAGGAAATGATGGCGGAGGTGGACGTTAGGGGAGGTGGGAGTAGTCAGGAAATTCATGTCCCCACATAGCAAATGGTGGCCTGGAACATAATGGGGGGCAAGACAGGAAGGGGAGAGAATGACATGACTTTGAGCACCCCAAATCCTCTTCATACATGATTTCCCAGCAGCCATGAGAGAGAACTACCATCACCTCCATTTCACGGATGAGAAGATGGGATCCAAGAAGGTTTTACAAAATTTATCAAGGCACTGCACTGGGAAAGGCAAGTGCTAGAATACAACACAAAACAAGAAAGTTTTTGTGAATGCCCAGAGTTTATAGGACCAGCTGATCTTTTAATATAACCCAAAATACAATCATTATAGTGAGCCACTCAGCTGGGTTTCATAGTAAAAAGGACTGAAACACTTTACACTCCATGTACCAGCTGATCTATCATGGTGGCATCGTGTGGCCATGTTATCAACATCTCTCGTGCTGCGCTCCTATACTTCAGATTCGCCTCAGCATTATCCAGCAGCAGGAAATCATCCCCATATGATAACATTCAGCAACACTGACATTATCACTTAAGTGGTGACATTCAATTAGTGAAAGGCTGGGTCCTATTAAAAACACTCGGGGAGAGATTTCTAGCCACAGACCTGAGTGGCTTTCAGACATAGAAGACTTGTGTTGAACTAGACCAGTGGTTCCCAACCATTTTTTGACCATGCCCCATCTAAGCATGTCTAAATTCCTGATGCCCCTCCCCGTGACATGTAATTCTTATTATTAAAAAAGTGAACTCCTGCCATAACCAGTTTTGCTCAGTGGATAGAGCATTGGCCTGCAGACTGAAAGGCCCCAGGTTAAATTCCGGTCAAGGGCATGTACCTTGATTGCGGGCACATCCCCAGTAGGGGGTGTGCAGGAGGCAGCTGATCAATGTTTCTCTCTCATCGATGTTTCTAACTCTCTATCCTTCTCCCTTCTTCTCTGCATAAAAAATCAATAAAATATATTTAAAAAAAAAAAAGTGAACTCCTATTCATGTGGAGAAAGCATAAAAGGCCATTAACTTGGTTTAAACAAGCTTCCAAAGAACATGGCTTCCATGAAAGAGAAAAATAAAACAATTAAAGGACAGTTGAAATACTGAGGAAGAAATCACTAAGAACTTGTTAAATGATAATAATATGAAGTGACATGAAAAAATAGCAAATAATGTTTCAAAACATATACTAGATAACTGAAATGCATAAATATGTCACAATATACATTTATATACTGTATATGCGGCTCCTAGAACCATAAGAAATGCAAAAAATTTACTGTTAACTCATTCTCAAATTGCTCCCCTTAAAAATCAAACTGCCCCCCTGTGGGGCATGTGCCCCACGTTGGGAACCACTGAATTAGATGGAGCTTTGGGCCCTCGAAACACCAATCCCTTGTATTTCTGTCATTTCCTTTCAAATGTAAGGGTTTCATCAGACCACTGTCTGTGTCCTGCCGTGTTTAAGCTCGAACTTCACAGGGAAGTTTGGGCTCTCCGTACTATGGTTTGGTGTTGCTCACAAGAACACACACAACATGATCAATAAAGCAAATGTAAACCAAATTAAACCACAGCAAGAACAAACACAGACACAGCAGGAAGATAAGACCGGAGGAAAAATTAAATGATTCCATGAAAGTGATAAGATCTTAGAGGAAATAATACTAAGCCAAAAGTTGAGCTGTGAGATTCTGATAATCAAGAATTTACACTTTAAGATAAATTAATTTGACTACAATATCCATATTTCCTTTGAGAAAACAAAACAAAAAATACATACAAATTTCTTAGAAGAAACAGATTTTTTTTTCTAGAACTTTAGCCTATGCCAGAGCTGCCTAATAGAAATCTAATGTGAGCCACATATGTAATTTTAAAGTTTCTAATAACCACATTTTAAAAGGGTTTTTAAAAGACAATTTTAGTTACATTTTATTTAATGCAATACATCCAAGATATTATCATTTCAACACAATATATAAAACTACCAATGAGGTTTTTATTTTGCATACTAAGTCATTAAAATATAATGTGTATCCTACACTCACAACACAACTCAATAGAGACTCCAAATTTCATCAGAAATACTCTATACTCAGATTTCATGAAATGTATAGTTGAGAAAGTAGATTCACATACCCAAGTTGTTCCAATAAACTTAAACATTTTTGAATTGCTGAGTATTCATTTTTTAAATTTAAATTAATTAAAAATTAAATAAAATTTATTCCCTCTATTGCACGAGCCATATTTTAAATGCTCAGTAGCCACATGTGGACAGTACAGGTCTAAATGAAAGATCTCATTTAGCCCTGGCCTGTGTATCTCAGTGGTTAGAGCATCCACCCTTGACCAAAGGGTCACGGGTTCAATTCCTTGTCAAGGGCATATACCTGGGTTTCAGGTTCAATCCCTGGCGAGGGTGTGTGTGGGAGGCAACCAATGCATGTTTCTCTCTCACACATTGATGTTTATCTCTCTCTCTCCACCTCCCTCTCTCCTTTCCAGACTCTAAGAAAAAAAATCTTATCTAGGAAGACACTGAGTAATATAGAATAAAATATCTTCAGAAATACCCCTACAAAACTCTGATTTCTTCAAGACATTCCTCAATGTAAGCTGAGGACACAATGCCCAATTCCAACTCAGTGCTGAACAGAAAGTCAAAGCCATGAGGTCCACTCACCTGGCTTTCTGATGATCTAGAACAGCCATGGGCAAACTACAGCCCACGGGCCGGATTCGGCCCGTTTGAAATGAATAAAACTACTGAAAAAAAAGACAGTACCCTTTTATGTAATGATGTTTACTTTGAATTTATATTAGTTCACACAAACACTCCATCCATGCTTTTGTTCCGGCCCTCCGGTCCAGTTTAAGAACCCATTGTGGCCTTCAAGTCAAAAAGTTTCCCCACCCCTGATCTAGAATGAAAGGACCTCCCAGAATGCACTTCCGTCTATTCTGTCTATATTATCTCCCTTGACTGAGTTTTTGATTCCCAGACTGATAATATCCATAGGCAAGAGCCTAAAATTCTAGTAACATTTTTATTAAGAAAATATATATATATAT